>NW_027458321.1:7500-307500 GCF_050624435.1 Tenrec ecaudatus | reverse complement strand
TTACACACACACACACACACACACTCATACATTTGCAGAATCTCTTGAGTGCTTCTGACTTCGTGTCCTTTACACACACACCCTTGCAGAATATCTAGAGGGCTTCTGACATCGTGTCATTTTTATACACACACACATACTCACACTCATACCCTTGTAGAATCTCTGGAGGTCTTCTGATTCTTCTCCTTTTCACACACACACACACACACATATACATACAGACCATTGCAGAATCTCTGGAAGGCTTCTGATTTAGTGTCCTTTTTACACACACACACACACACACACACACACTATGACGCACCCTTGCAGAATCTCTGGAGGTCTAATGAATTCGTGTCTTTTTTAGTCACACACACACAAACACTCACACCCTTTCCTAATCTCTGGAGGGCTTCTGACTTTGTGTCCTTTACACTCACATGCACACACAACCTTCAAGAATCTCTAGAGGGCTTCAGATATGGTGTTCTTTTTAAACACACACACACACACACATACTCACACTCATACCCTTGCAGAATCTCAGGAGAGCTTCTGACATCTCCTTTTTACAGACACACACACATACACACCATTGCTGAATCTCTAGAAGGCTTCTGAATTGGTTTCCTTTTTACACAAACACACAAAAATCTTGCAGAATCGCTGGAGGGCTTCTGACTTTGTGTCTTTTTACAAACACACAGACACTCACACACAGACCCTTGCAGAATCTCTAGAGGGCTTCTGACTTCGTGCCCTTTTTACACACACACACACACACACACACACACACACACACACACACACACACACTCACACTCTTGCAGAATCTATGGAGGGCTTCTGACCTCGTATCTTTTGTACACACACATGCACACACACCCTTGCAGAATATCTGCAAGTCTTCTGACTTTGTTTCCTTTTTACACACACACACACTCACATACAGACCCTCGCAAACTCCCTAGAGGGCTTCAGACTTCTGGTTCTTTTTACACAAACACATACACACACCATTGCAGAATCTCTAGAGGGCTTCTGACTTCGTGCCCTTTTTACACACCCACACACACTCACACTCATACACTTGCAGAATCTATGGAGGGTTTCTGGCTTCGTGTCCTTTTTACACACCCACACCCACACACTCACACTCATACACTTGCCGAATATCTGCAGGTCTTCTGACTTCGTATCCTTTTTACACACTCGCACACACACATGCACACATACACGCACCCTTGCAGAATCTCTGGAGGGTTTCTGAATTCACCTTTTTACACATACATACATACACACACACACACACACACACTATCACGAACCCTTGCTGAATCTCTGGAGGGCTTCTGAATTCATGTCTTTTTTGACATTCACTCACAAACACTCACATCTTTGAAGAATCTCTGGAGGGCTTCTGACTTCATGCCCTTTTCACACACACACACTCACACACCCTTGCAGAATCTCAGGAGAGCTTCTGACTTTATGTCCTTTACACTCACACCCACACACATCCTTGCAAATCTCTAAAAGGCTACTGATTTGATTTCCTTTTTACACAAACACACACACAATTTTGCAGAATCGCTGGAGGGCTTCTGACTTCATGTCCTTATTACACATACACACACACACTCATACACACTCTCACTCAGACCCTTGGAGTATCTCTAGAGAGCTTCTGACTTCTTGTTCTTTTAACACAAACACACACACACACCATGGCAGAATCTCTAGAGGGCTTCTGACTTCATGCCCTTTTTACACACACACACACACACACACTTTCTGAATCTCTGGACGGTGTCTGAATTAATGTCTTTTTTACAAACACAAACACACTCACACTCTTGCAGAAACTCTAGAGGGCTTCTGACTTCATGTCCTTTTTACACACACACTCACACACCCTTGTAGAATCTCTAGAGTGCTTCTGACTTAGTGTCCTTTTTACACTCACAAACACACACACTGACACTCATACATTTGCAAAATCTCTGGAGGGCTTCTGACTTCGTGTCCTTTTTACACACACACACACACACACACACACACACACCCTTGCAGAATATCTGCAGGTCTTCTGACCTCGTGTCCTTTGTACACATACACGCACACACACCCTTGCAGAATATCTGCAGGTCTTCTGACTTCGTGTCCTTTTTGAACAATAACACACAGATGCACACATGCACGCACTCTTGCAGAATCTCTGGAGGGCTTCTGACTTCTCCTTTTTACACATACACATACAGACCATTGCAGAATCTCTAGAAGGCTTCTGAATTACTGTCCTTTTTACACACACACACACACACACACACACACACACACACACACTATCACGCACCCTTCCTGTATCTCTGGAGGGTTTCTGAATTCATGTCCTTTTTTGACACACACACACACACAAGCACTCACAACTTTGAAGAATCTCTGGAGGGCTTCTGACTTCGTGCCCTTTTGACACACACTCATTCACTTGCAGAATCCCTTGAGAGCTTCTGATATCATGTCCTTTACACTCACACCCACACACATCCTTGCAAATCTCTAGAAGGCTACTGATTTGGTTACTTTTTACACAAACACACACACAATCTTGCAGAATTTCTGGATTGCTTCTGACTTCGTGTCCTTTTTACAAACACACACACACACACTCACACTCAGACCCTTGCAGAATCTCTAGAGGGCTTTTGACTTCGTGTTTTTTTACACACACACACACACATACATGCACCCTTGCAGAATCTCTGAAGGGCGTCTGATTTCATGTCCTTTTTAAACACACACACACACACGCACTCATACACTTGCAGAATCTATGGAGGGCTTCTGATTTCGTGTCCAATTTACACACACACACACTCACACTCTTGCAGAATATCTGCAGGTCTTCTGACTGCGTGTCCTTTTTATACACACACACACACACACACAAGCACTCACACTTGAAGAATCTCTGGAGGGCTTCTAAGTTCCTGTCCTTTTTACACACCCAAATGCACACTGGCAGAATCTCTGGAGGGCTTCTGACTTCGTTTCCATTTTACACACACACATGCACACATGCACGCACCCTTGCAGAATCTCTTGAGGTATTCTCACTTTGTGTCCTTTTTACACACACAGACACTTGCAGAATCTCTGGAGGGCTTCTGATTTTGTGTCCTTTTTAGACACTCACACACACACAAACTTTGAAGAATATCTGTAGGGCTTCTGACTTCCTTTCCTTTTTACACACTCACACACACACACACACACACACACCTTTGCACAATCTCTGGAGGTCTTCTGACTTCGTGTCCTTTTTACACACACACACAAACTCACACTCATACACTTGCAGAAACTCTGCAGGGCTTCTGACTACATGTCCTTTTTACACACACACTCACACTCAGACCCTTGCAGAATCTCAAGAGAGCTTCTGATTCCGTGTCCTTTTTACAAACACACACACACACCATGGCAGATTCCCTAGAGGTCTTCTGACTTCGTGTCCTTTTTACACACACACACACACACACACACACACACACGGTTGCAGAATCTCTGGAGGGTTTCTGAATTAATGTCCTTTTTGCAAGCACAAACACACACACACTCTCTTGCAGAATCTCTAAAAAGCTTCTGGTTTCCTGTCCTTTTTCCACACACACACACACACACACACACACACGCACGCACGCACCTTTGCAGAATCTCTGTAGGGCGTCTGATTTCATGTCTTTTTACACACACACAAACACACACACACAGAGAAAACCATTGCAGAATCTCTGGAGGGCTTCTGACTTTGTCCGTTTTACACACTCACACACGCAAACTCACACTAATACCCTCGCACAATCTCTGAAGGCCTTCTGATGTCGTGTCCTTTTTACACACACACACACGCACCCTTGCAGTTTTTCTGGAGGGCAACTGACTTCGTGTACTTTTTACACACACAAAACACACACTCACTCTCATCCCCCTGCAGAAACTCTCGAGGGCTTCTGACTTCGTGTCCTTTTTAGTCACACACAGAAAAACACTCACACCCTTGCATAATCTCTGGAAGGCTTCTGACTTCGTGTCCTTTTCATACACACAAACACACACTCACACACATACTCACACTCATACCCTTGCAGAATATCTGGAGGGCTTCTGACTTCATGGCCTTTTTACACACACACACACTCACACAAACACACTCACACTCAGACCCTTGCAGAGTCCCTAGTGGGCTTCGAAATTCTTGTACTCTTTATACAAACACACACACACACACACACACCATGGTAGAATCTCTAGAGGGCTTCTGACTTCGTGTCCTTTTTACACACACACACACTTTCAGAATCTCTGGAGGGTTTCTGACTTAATGTCCTTTTTACCAACACAAAACCACACACACACACACTTCCAGAATCTCTATAAGGCTTTTGGTTTCGTGTCCTTTTTACACACACAAACATACACGCACCCTTGCAGAATCTCTGTAGGGCGTCTGATTTCATGTCCTTTTTACACACACATACACACAAAAACACTTGCAAAATCTCTGGAGGGCTTCTGACTGTGTAGGTTTTACTTACACACACACACACACACACACACACACTCATGCCCCTACAGAATCTCTGGAGGGCTTCTGAGTTCGTGTCCTTTTTAGGACACACACACACACACCCCTCCAGAATCACTAGAGGGCTTCTGATTTTGTTTCATTTTTACACACAAGACACATACACGCACCCTTGAAGAATCTCTGGAGGGCTTCTGACTTCGTGTCTTTTTACAAACACACACACACTCACACTCAGACCCTTGCAGAACATCTAGAGGGCTTCTGACTTCTTGTTCTTTTTACACAAACACACACACACCATGGCAGAATCTCTAGAGGCTTCTGACTCGTGCCCTTTTTACACACACACACACACACACACATACACACACACACACACAAACGCTTTCTGAATCTCTGTTGGGTGTCTGACTTAATGTCCTTTTTACAAACACAAACACTCAAACACACACACTTGCAGAAAATGTAAAGGGCTTCTGACTTCGGGTCGTTTTTACATACACACACACACACACGCACACACACACTCACACAACCTTGCAGAATGTCTAGAGTGCTTCTGACTTCGGGTCCTTTTTACACACACACACACACACACACTCACACTCATACACTTGCAGAAACATCTGGAAGAGTCTGGTCTGGAGACTCAGATCCTGAGAATGTGGTGTGGGGGCACCAGGCCCACGTGGCTGAGGATGTTTCGGTGCAGGGTGGAGCCATGCACTCCAGAGCTCTCTGTATTCCACAGGCGGATGGTGCTGTCAGAAGAGCAGGTGATAAAGGA
This sequence comes from Tenrec ecaudatus, assembly GCF_050624435.1. NCBI lineage: Eukaryota > Metazoa > Chordata > Mammalia > Afrosoricida > Tenrecidae > Tenrec > Tenrec ecaudatus. The sequence goes on along the minus strand of NW_027458321.1, from coordinate 302,137 downwards.
GCTCGTGGGCAAGCAGGCCTGTTGACTGTCCTTCACATCAGGGTAGACCTGGAGGAGCACAAGGACCAGAGGGACCTGTGTCAGACCTTGGCTGCCCTCAGAGATGGGACGGGATGAGAGTAGAGAAAAGGTTGGTCAAGACTTAACCCCAGGCTTTTTCCAGAGCAAGTAAGTCATAATGATTAGCTCTTGTCTTTAACAAGTAAAGGAATATACATTAACCAAGCACCTAGAAAGTACTAGGCATTCTAAATCTACAACTTTCATTGTCTCCTTTTCGTAAAAATCAAATGCATCAGGTATGTCATTTCACAATTGCAGAAACTAAGGTTTGGTCAAGTTCAGGAACATGTCCAAAGAGGCAAAGCTCAGACTGCACAGGGCATACTGAAAAACGTCTGAGATGAGTCAGCACTAAAATCCCCTCCCATCCTCAGAGCCAATTAACAGATACGAAGGGACCCAGGGGCACTGCTGGGGGAGCAAGGGTGCTGGAGGAAACAAATTCCACACTTGAGGAGCTCCAGCTCCTAATAGTAGCCCAGGAAACACGGTCAGTCTCAGCAGACCTGGCCCACGTACCTCTACACTCCAGAAGCAGGAGGAATGATAGAGAGCTAAATACACCTTGCCCACTTTCTTGGGGTCCTTCACATCCCAGACATAAATACTATGGTCATTGTACACACAAGACAGCCACTGATTTGCAGGATCAAAGGCCAAGGAGATGGTGTCCGGATACTACGCATTGGCCACTCCAGCGAAAAGGCGACTGAGGAAAGAGGGGGGCAGGGTGTCCAGGGCAGACAGGGCAAACTAGTGAGTGAGCGCAAATGAAATGGGGCACTCAAGGGAGGAGCAGCAGGTTGGCCAGCAGTCACTGGAGAAAGAACGCAGCAGCTGGCCTGGCATTCCTTGCCATGGGGCTCTCCAAAAGAACACAAGTTATTTCATAGCCCCCAACGTCAGGCGGGGACAGTGTGTGGCCGTGATGCAGCCAAGCAGATGTCAGGCCCTTCTAGACTCACGTCAGAGGACAAGGAAGGACACTGTGCAAGCCACAACCATGGTCATATATCATTTCCTACCAATTGCAGATTTAGTCCCGTCCTGCCCTGAAAGAGAAATTAATATACCCAACTGCAGAACTGCCCCGCTTCCTGACAGCACTGAAACCAGAGCAAAACTTCACTTCCTGCAATCACCCAACCCAAGGCCCGAGGCTACAATAAGCCCCTCCTACCGCAGCTGCAACCCAGGACCACCCTGAGGGAGAAAGGCCTGCTCCATCAGGTTTCCAGTCTCTCTCAGAAACCCTAAGGAACTGCCCGTCTGTCCTAGCTGTGGTCTTTACAGGACAATGCATTACCACACGGCAGACTCAGATTACCACGGTTGCCCACAGTGAGCAAGAAATGCTAAAAGACCCACCTGTGCTTGACTGCAAGGGTCTTCGCAGAGGCCTATGTGTGCCCTTCTCTCCTTGCAGCATGCCAAGGATGGCCTGGCACAGAGTAGGGCTCTGACAGGACTCAGGGGCCCACCCACACCGCTCACCTGGCCTCTGTGATGCTGGCAATGTCTGTTCCCAGGGCATGGGGCCGGGGCAGCGTGCTGAGGAAGTGCAGGTTGGAGGGGTTGAAAAGACGCACGGTGCTGTCAGCACAGCCACAGAAGATGTAGTCCTGGCTCACCGAGATGCAGTGGGCCACTGTGGTCTGTGAGCACAGAAGCCCCATTCAGCAAGGGCGTCTGCGCACTCCTTCACCCCACCTCAACAGCCATGAGCCAAGAGGCAAGGACAAGTGCAAGGTAGGACAGCTGCCCTGGCCAGAGCCCCTCAATGCCCCTCCCTCTAACAGCAGCTAGCCAGAGGGCCCACAGCCCCATGCAATTAGGAAGAAGGAGTCAGCAAGCCTTATAAGCCACCTGAGTTTTAGGCAAACACACACTCAGAAAAGGCCGGCCAAGAGAAAGGCAGCAGAGGCAGCGGACAGGGCCAGCACACTTACTGTGATGCTGTCTTTGTGCTGAGCAGAAGAGGAAAGCAGAGGAAGCGGCAGAGACAGAGAGCGCGAGCGAGCAGAGAGGTTCCCAAACACCTTCCTCCGCCTGGGGCCTCCCCCAGCGTGCATGCAGACCCCGCTGCTAACCCCAGGACCCCCGGAGCCTGGAGGTGACAGACGGGAGGGTGCCGACAAAGCATTCACTTACCCTCAGCTCCACCCACTTGTCCAACAGTCTCTGGTCACTGAACTCGCACAGCTGCCCCGAGGATGTGATACAGAAGGTGCTGTCAGCCTTCTTCCCGCGGCCACAGGCTACATCAGTGAACAGGTAGTTCTGCATGTCCCCCAGCAGCCCGGAGCGGCCCAGCAGGGGCACAGTGGCATTCACCTGTGGAGGCACACCACAGGTGCCACCCACACACCCACCCTGCAGGCTACCCCCTGGAAAGCAGGCCCTGGGGAGAGAGGGAAAAGGCTTCCCTTGCAGATTGACATAGCACCTGGCCCAGCTGAGACTTCCAAAGGGCTTTTGAGCATGCAGAAGGGGGCGCAGGTGGAACAAATCTGGGCAGACCCCACCCTGGTGGCTACTTGCTGCCTCACCGTTGAGGTCTTGCTGTCATCAAGGAACCAGAATTTGATGTGCCGGTTGCCTGCAATGACAAAGTAGCTGCAGTCCTCAGAGAAGGATACTGCTTTCACCCGACTGGTCACCTGGTTGGAAGCCACTACAATGTTTTTCTGGAGAGAAAGTCAAGGGAAATCAAGGCTCTGCTTCTAGGAGCTGAGGGAAAAGAAACTTACACACTGAAGGAGGTTAGACAAGCTGTGAACTTGACCTCTCCTTCTGCCCCTTCTTCAGCATCCTAGATACACAGTTGCTCCTTTCTGCTCAGAGTTCTCTAGAAAGGGACTGAGGCCAGCAGGCGGAAGTGAAGGCCACCTGTCAGCAGTTTCTTGGCTCCCCTCCCGGCCCTGCCTGTCCTGAGGCCAGCAGCCTCACCTTCCAGGCCCAGACATTGACGATCATATCATGCTGGTAGTCCACTGAGACAATGTACTTGGCGCTGGGTGAGAAGGCCACACACGCCACGCCATAATTATGCTCCTGAAGCTCTGCCACCTGGCTGCGCTCCGACACGTCCCACACCCGCACAGCAGGCATGTGTCCACTCTGCGGGGACGAAGACCCCAAAGTAAAGGCCAGAGGCAGCCAGCTCCCTCCCCATCCAAGGAGGCCTGGTTCTCTCAGCCACTGGACAAGAGCCTGCACATAAATGAAGGACACCTAACCTAATGTGCCTGCACATGAATCAAGGACACCCCCGGAGGGAATGTGATCAGTGTTGGGGAACAGGGACTCTCAGGGATGGGCTCCTGGCGTGATTTGGATGGGCAAGAACCACCACTACTGCGGTTGGCTCCCACAGCCTCACAGGGCAAGTCTATGGGAGGGCAGCCCTGTTCCACACTGTGACCAACAGGAGGACTCCAGGATAAGGAATGTTTTAAGGAGGTGTTTTCCAAAATGTGGTTCCCAAATTGGCAGCTTCATCCTCATCTGGAACTACTTGTTAGCATTGCAAACTGAAGAGAGCCACCCCAGACCTGCTGAGCCCGAGAGCCAGCAGTCTGTACTACGGGGCCACCATAGCACTTCTGATGCAGGCTACAGCCTAAGAACACTGCTCTAGGGCAGACCAAACACCCAAAGTTGACACCAGTACAGAAAGTCAAACTTGGCACCAGTCCTATGCGGGCTGCAGGCTGTCACTCTCTGCTAAGGCCAGGCCACCCCCTCTGCAGTGCCTGAGCTTCCTTCCTCACTCACCTCGCCGGTGACCAGGTACTTGCCATCAGGAGAGAAGGCAAGGGCAGTGATGGTTTTCCTGAAAGGAATGGGGGCAGGCTCAAGAGAGGCACTGGCAGCCTGGCCCAGGTCTGGCCTCTCACAGTCCCCTCTCAAAACAAGGGCAGCAAACCCGCCCTCCTTGTGCTGCTTCCCTTGCAGGCCTGGGGCCCAACAGGGCCCAATGCCACAGAGAAGCAAGTGGCACTCCTCTGGCTGTCCCTGGGAAAAGGTGGCACTCCCCAAAGCCCCAGAGCCCATTTACCTGGAGCTGTTGAGGATGTGGTGCTGCTTGTGTTTCCGGGGATTGAAGAGCACAACCACACACCTGGGGAGAGGGAGAGGGGAGCACAGCCTTAGCACCCCACCTCAGTGGCCCAGCCCAGAGGACCCCACGTTGCCAGAGTGCAGCTGGCTCCTGGCAGCACTCTTCTGCCTTTCTCCCCTTCTGTAGCCCCACATGGTGCAAGGGCCTGTAGGGAGCCCTGCCTGCCCAGTGCTCTGTGCACCAGCACCATCGGGCCATGCCCCATAGTGATGGGGTGGCCGGTCTTCCCAGAGCCCTTGTCCCTACCCCAGGGCAGAGGGCAGAGAGAAGGATGCACATGATTTGCGTAAGAACAGGCCTCAGCTGTGCCCTTGTTTACAGACCTCCTGATTTCCAGGAGAGAGTGAGATCTCTCATGTCTGCACCCATGTGTGTACTTGGCAAGAGCCAGCCCTCCACATGTTGGATGAGGAAGCAAGTGGAAGGTCAGGGCCCAGGGCCAGGCCTGCAGGGAGACTAAGGGGGATGGAGAGGCAGAAAACTGCCTGAGGGAGGGAACTTCAAGGAACTCCTGGCCCACGTCAGACTCTTTAGCCCAAAGAGCCTGATCAGCGCTATTCTAACAGCCTCCAGGCTCCCTCTCCAGTCAGGGAGCAAGGCTGGGTGAGATTGCATGGAGACTGAAATTCAAGAGTGAACTCGAGAGAGGGAGGCAGGTAAGAGTCAGGGACAAGGAGCTGGGAGCCAACAGCTCGCCAGTGTCTCAGGGGCCATGGCGCTCAGCAGGTTTAGGCCCTCTGCCCAGCTGTCCCCTCTCTTCATTAGCGCTATGCCTACTAATTGCTATTAGCTGGCCACAGCAAGCCAGGAGCCTGCTCCCCCAGGTAGACAGAGGAGAGACTCAGTAGAAGGCTACTTGTCCCAACACTGTCTTTTACAACAGGAAGCAGACACAGGACCCGCATCTGGACCCCACTGCTTGCATATGGGAGCAGGAGCTGCAGCACAGGGCTTGGTCTCTTCTGCAGACAGAGGCCTCCGGCTTGGCTCAATGAGCCAGTTCGCTATGCAAATTCCACTGTCAACTAGGGATTCTGGGATCTTGGAGGTGCACCAGCAAAAGATAAGGAGGTCCCGAGGGTCTAACAAGAGCATAAAGCTGTTGCCACGTGTCCTATGGAATTTTCTCTTCAGCTCTTTGACTTTGTCATTTCTTCTCATTGTCTTAGCTACTCTATGATATAGAACAATTCTGACTCATAGGAATTTGATACTACTGTCCTCTCCCAATTTCCTTTATTTTCCACCTTCATGTGTGTTAAAATATGCAGTATTGCATCAGATTTCCTATGCTCTAAACCAGTGGTTCTCAACCTTCCTAATTCCTTGGCACTATAATGAATTTCCTGATGTTGTGGTGAACATCCATTCGTAAAATTATTTTCGTTGCTACTTCATAACTGTAATTTTGCTACTATGAAGAAGAGACCGACCCCTGTGAATGGGTAGCTCAACCCCCAAAGAGGTCCCGATCCACAGGTTGAGAACCGCTGCTCTAAACTAAGAGGTGTTTTTTTCAGATGTAGTTCAGTATATTGTTAGACGCCCAAGTCCTGTTGTTGTTGTTGTTAAGTGCCGTCGAGTGGATTTTGGCTCACAGCAACTCTATGTACAATGTACCGAAACGCTGCCCCATTAGTGCATTCCTCACAGTGGTTCTTTGCTTGCGCTCATTGTTGCAGCCACTGAGCTATTCCAAATTGTAGGGGCTGCCTCTCCTTTGCTGCCCTTCTACTCTACCAATATCTGTATCTTCCTCTAGGACAGTGCTTCTCAACCTTCCTAAATTCACGACACTTTCATACAGTTTCCTTTGTAGTGGTAGACCCCAATTATAAAATTATATTCTTTGCTACTTCGTAACTCTCGTTTTGTTACAAGTTATGAATAGTGCAACCCTGTAAAGGGTTCGTCTAAGCCCCAAAGGGGTCACGACCCACATGGTGAGAACCCCTGCTCTAAATTGAGAGGAGTTTCTCTTAAGGTCTATTTCACCATACTGTTAGAAGCTCAAGTCCATTTGTTGTTGTTGTTAGGTGCCGTCGAATGGGTATGTCTCATAGCAACTCTACGCACAATATAATGAAACGCCGCCCAGTGGTTCTCTGCTTGCGCTCATTGTTGCAGCCACTGTGCTAATGCATCTTGTTGGGGACCGCCTCTCTTTTCCTGCCCTTTCATACCAAGATTTGGGACTTCCTCTAGAGCAGTGGTTCTTAACTTTCCTAATGCCATGATATTTTCATACCGATTCTCATTTAGTGGTACCCCCCCCAACCATAAAATGATTTCATTGCAGCTTCATAACTGTAATTTTGTTACTGTTATGAGTCACGACACCCCTGTGAAATTTTCATTCCATATCCACAAAGGGGTCGCGACACACAGCTGAAGATCCCCTGCTCTAAACTAAGAGGAGATTCTCTTAAGATAGAATTCAGCATACTGGTAGATGCACAAGTTCTGTTGTTATTGGTGTTAGGTACCATCGAGTGGGTTTTGGCTCATAGTAACTCTATGCACAATATAATGAAACGCTTTCCCATCCTATGCCATCCTCACAGTGGTTCTTTTGCTTGCGCGGATTGTTGCAGCCACTGTTGTATTCCATTGTGCTGTGGGCTGCCTCTTTTTGCTGCCCTTCTACTGTACCCAGATCTATGTCTCCCTCTAGGGTAGTGGTTCTCAACCTTCCTAATGTCATGACTCTTTCACACCATTCCTCACGTACTAATAACCCCCCCAATCAAAAAATAATTTTCCTTGTTACTCCATAACTATAAATTTGCTATTGTTATGAATCAGGTCACCCATGTGAAATGCTCATTGTTCCCTCCTAAGACGTTGTGACCCACAGTTAGGGAACTGTTACTCTACACTAAGAGTTTCTTTTAAAGTCTCCCTCAGCATATTGTTAGAGGCACAAATCCTGTTGTTTGGTGCCTTCGAATGGGTTTAGGCTCATACCAACTCTATGCACCATGTAATAAAATGCTTTCCCGTCCTGTGCCTTCCATACAGTGGTTCTTTTGCTCACACTCATTTTTGCAGCCACTGTGCTAATCCATCTTGTTGGGCACTGCCTCTCTTTTCCTGCCCTTCTGTACCAAGATATGTCTTCCTCTAGAGCAGTGGTTCTCAACTTTCCAAATGCCACAACCACTTCACACCATTCCTCGTGTAGTGGTGACATCCAACCATAAAATATTTGCATTGCTACATCATAATTGTAATTCTGCTTCTGTTATGGATCAGGCCACCCATGTGAAAGGTTCGTTAGTCTCCTCAAAGGTGTCTCGACACACACTTTGAGAACCAACGGTCTAAACGAATAGGAGTTTCTCTTAAGGTCTACTTCAGAATATTCTTAGAAGCCCAAGTTCTTTTTATTATTGTTTGGTGCCTTTGAGTGTGTGTTGGCTCATACCAACTGTATGCACAATATAATGAAACTCGGCCCCATCTCGTGCCATCTTCACTGTGGTCCTTTGCTTGCACTCAAGCTGCATCTATTCCATCTTGTAGGGGCTGCCTGACTTTTGCAGCCCTTCTACTGTACCAACATTTGTGTCTTCCTCTAGGACAATGTTTCTCATACATCCTAATTCTGCGGCCCTTTCGTACAGTAGTGGTGGACCCCAATCATAAAATTATATTCATTGATATTTCATAACTGTACTTTTGCCACTGTTATGAATCAGGCCATCACTGTGAAGGGGTGTTTCGAAACACCCCCCACCTGAAAGTGTTCACGACCCAATGTTGAGAACCCTGCTGTAAACTAAGAAGAGTTGCTCTTAAGATTTACTTCAGCATATTGTTAAACACACAAGCCCTGTTGTTATTGTTGTTAAGTTCTGCGGAGGGGGTTTTGGCTCATCGCATCTCTATGCACAATATCATGAAATGCTTCCCAGACCTGTGCCATCCTGTCAGTGGTTGTTTGCTAGTGCTCATTGTTGGAGCCATATTTGGGGGGGCTGGCTATTTTTTGTTGCCCTTCTACTCTACCAAGACTTGTGTCTTCCTTTAGGGCAGTGGTTCTCAACCTTCCTAATGCCACAACATTTTCACACCATTCCTCATATAGTGCTGACTGCCAAATCATAAAATTATTTTCATTGCAACTTTGTAACTCTAATTTTTCTACTGTTATGACTAGGCGACCACTATGAAAGGTTCATTCATCCCCCAACAGGGCTCGTGACCCAAAAGTTGAGAACCGCTGCACTAAACTAATAGGAGTTTCTCTTAAGGTCTACTTCAGCACATTATAAGAAACACAAGTCCTGTTGTTTTGTTGTCAGGTGCAGTCGAGTGGGTTTTGACTCATAGCAACTCTATGCTCCATATAATGTAACGCTGCCCCATGTTGTGCCATCCTCACAGTGTTCCCTTAGCTTGAGCTCATTGCTGCAGCCACTATGCTATTCCATCTATTTGGGGGCTGACTCTATATTGCGGCCCTTCAACTGTATCAAGACTTGTGTCTTCCTGTAGGACTGTGGTTTTCAGCAATCCTAATGCCACGACCCTTTCATACAGTGCCTCGTGTAGTAATGACCCCCCAACCAAAAAAATTGTACTGTTGCTACTTCATAACTGTAATTTTGCTACTGTTACGTATCTGGCCACGCCTATGGGAGGGTCATTTGAACACCCCCAAAGGATATACCACTCAACTCAAAAGTTGAGAACGGCTGCTCTAAACTAAGAGCAGTTTCTCTCAAGGTTTAGTTGAGCATACTGTTAGATGTATGATTCCTCCTGTTATTGTTGTTCGGGCCGTGGAGAGGGTTTGGGCTGATAGCAACCCTGTGCACAATATAATAAAGGCCTGCCCAGTCTTGCATCATCCTCACGGTGGTTCTTTGCTTGCGCTCATTGTTGCAGCCACCGTGCAAATCTGTCTTTTAGGGACTTCCTCTCTTCTGCTGCCCTTCTACTGTACTTGCGTCTTCCTCTAGGACAGTGTTTCTCACCCTTCCTATTTCTACGACCTTTCCATACACTTCCCAATGTGTAGTGGTGGTCCCCAAAGCATAAAGTTTTTTTTTCAACTGTTATTCCATAACTGTAATTTTGCAAGTCTTATGAATCTAGTCACCCTGTGAAAGGGTTGTTCAACCAAACAAAGTGGTCACAAATCACAGGTTGAGAACTGCCGTTCTAAATTAAGAGGAGTTTCTCCTGTGGTATAGCTCTGTATATTATTACACGCAAGAGTCCTGTTCTTATTGTTGTTCGGGGGCTGTCGAGTGGGTTTGGCTCATAGTTGGCTCATAACAACTCTATGCACAGTATCATGAAACACTGTTCCATCCTCTAACACCCTCACACTTTTCTTTTGTTTTCACTCATTGTTGCAGTCTCTGTGCTAATCCATCTTTTGGGGGACTGCCTCTCATTTGCTGACCTTCAACTGTACCCAGATTTGTGTCTTCCTCTAGGGCAGTGGTTCTCAAACTTCCTAATGCACGACACTTTCACACCATTCCTCATGTATTGGTGACGCCCCCTCCCCAATCATAAAATTACTTTCCTTGTTACTTTATGACTAAAATTATGCTACTGTTATGAATCAGGCCACCATGTGATATAGTCATTCTCCCTCCCACCCCCCAAAAGGCATCACGACCCACAGTTTGAGAACTGCTATTCTACACTAAGAGGAGTTTCTTTTTAAGGTATGTTTCAGCATATTGTTAGAAGCACAAATCCTGTTCTTGTTTTTGGCTGCCTTCGAGTGGGTTTTGGCTCATAACAACCCTATGCACAATGTAATGAAACGTTGTCCTGCCCTGTGCATCCTCACGGTGGTTCTTCTGTTTGTGCTCATTGTTGCAGCCACTGGGGTAATCCATCTTGTTAGGGACTAACTCTCTTTTCCTGCCCTTCCGTACCAAGATTTGTGTCTTCCTCAAGAATAGTGGTTCTCAACTTTCTGAATGCCACTACTATTTCATACCAGTCCTCATGTAGTGGTGACTCCCCAACCATAAAATATTTTCATTGCTACATCATAACTGTAATTTCGCTTCTGTTATGGATCAGGCCACCCATGTGAAAGGTTCATTAGTCTTCTAAAGACACTGTGACACAGTTTGAGAACCACTGGTCTAAACTAAGGGGAGTTTCTCTTAAGGTCTACTTCCGCATATTCATAGACGCACAGTCCTGTTGTTATTGTTTGGTGCCTTTGAGTGTGTGCTGGCTCATAGCAACTCTATACACGATATAATGAAACGTGACCCCGTGTCGTGCCACCCTCACAGTGGTTATTTTGCTTGTTGTCATTGTTGCAACCATGGGCTAATCCAACTTTTGGGGGGCTGCCTCTCTTTTGCTGCCCCTCTACTGCCCTTTCATTCATTTCCTCATGTAGTGATGAACCCCCCAATCATAAAATTATTTTCACTGCTACTTTGTAACTTTAATTTTGCTACAGTTATGAATCAGGCCTCCACTGTGAAAGGGTCATTTGACCCCCCCAAAGGGCTCGTGACCCACAAGTTGAGAACCACTGCTCTAAACTAAGAGGAGTTTCTCTTAGGATCTACAGCACCATATTGTGAAAAGCATGAGTCCTACAGTGATTGTTGTTAGGTGTTGCCCAGTGGGTTTCGATTCTCAGCAACTCTACGCACAAGATAATGAAACGCTGCCCCGTCCTGTGCCATCCTCACAGTGGTTTCTTGTCTGCACTCATGGTTGCAGCCACTGCGCTAATCTATCATCTGGGGGTCTGCCTCTCATTTGCTGCCTTTCTGCTCTGCCAAAATTTCTGTCTTGCTCAAGGACAGTGGCTCTCAACCTTCTTATAATGCCACAGGCCTTTTATACCACTGCTCATGTAGTGGGTACAATCCCAGTCATAAATTTATCGTCATTGCTACTTCATAACTGTAATGTAGCTACTGCTATGAAGTGGGACACCCCTGTGCAAGGGTAGTTCATCACCCTAATGGAGTCATGACCCACAGGTTGAGAATCTCTGCTCCAAACTATGAAGAATGTCTCATAAGATATATTTCAGCACATTGTTAGAAGCAAAAGTCCTGTTGTTATTTTATTTAGGTGCCTTCAAGTGGGTTTTGGCTCATAGCAACTCTATGCAAAATATAACGAAATGCTCCCCCATCCTGTGCATTCCTCACAGTGGTTCTTTGCTTGTGCTGGTTGTTGCAGCCACTGAGCTATTCCAACTTGGAGAGGCTGCCTCTCCTTTGCTGCCCTTCTACTCTACCAACATTTGTGTCTTCCTCTCGGACAGTGGTTCTCAATCTTCCTAAATCTACGACCCTTTCATGCAGTTCCCAAAATAGTGGTGGACCCCCAGTCATACAAAATTTTCGCTGATATTTCATAACTGTAATTTTGCTAATTTTATGAATCAGGCAACCCTTGTGAAAGGGTCATTCAACCCACTCACTCCCCAAAAGGGTTCGTGATTCATAGGCTGAGAACCCTGCACTAAACTAAGAGGAGTTTCTCTTAAGATCTACGTCAGCATATTGTTAGAAGCTCAAGTACTTTTTGTGTTGCTGTTAGTTGCCGTTGAGTGGGTTTTGACTCTCAGCAACTCTAAGCACAAGATAATGAAACGCTGCCCCGTCCTGTGCCGTCCTCACAGTGGTTCGTTGATGGCATTCATTGTTGCAGCCACTGAGCTATTCCATCTTGTAGGGTCTGCCTCTCACTTGCTGCCCTTCTGCAGTACCACGTTTTGTGTATTCCTCTCGGGCAGTGTTTCTGAACCTTCTTAATGGCATGGCTCCTTTATACAATTCTTAATGTTGTGGTGATCCTCCAACAGTAATTTTTTTTTTCATTGTTACTCCATTACTGTGATTTCACTACTGTTATGAATTGGGCAACACCTGTGAGAGGGGGTCGCGACCCACAAGTTAAGAACCACTGCTCTAAATTTAGAGGAGTTTCTCTTAAGATCTAGTTCAGCATATTGTTAGAAGTACACGTCCTGTAGTTATTGTCATTAAGTTCTGTCGAGTGGGTTTTGACTCTTAGCTGCCCTGACCTGTGCCACCCTCACCGTGCTTGTGTGCTTGGCCTCAGTGTTGCAGCCACTGTGCTAATCCAACTTGTTGGAGACTGCCGCTCTCTTCCTTCCCTTCTGTACCAGATTTGTGTCTTGCCCTAGAGAAGTGGTTCTCAACCTTCCTAATGCCACGACTCTTTCATACCATTCCTCATGTAGTGGTGACTGCCAAATCATGAAATTATTTTCATTGCTACATCATAACTCTAATTTTTCCACTTTAATGAACGGTCCACTGCCGTGAAAGGGTCATTCATCCCCCAAAAGGGGTCACGACCTTCAGTTTGAGGCCCGCTGCGCTAAACTAATAGGAGATTCTCTTAAGGTCTACTTAGGTACATTGTTAGAAAAACAAGTCCTGTTTTTTTTTTTCTTGTGTGTTTTGACTCATAACAACTCTATGTCAATATAATGAAACACTGCCCCATCTTGTGCCATCCTTGCAGTGTTTCTTTGGCTTGTGTTTATTGTTGCAGCCACTGTGCTATCCCATCTATATTGGGGCTGAGTCTATTTTGTTGCCCTTCAACTGTATCAAGAATTGAGTCTTCCTCTTGGACAGTGGTTTTCAACATTCTTACTCACGACCCTTTCATCCAGTTCCTCATGTAGTCGTGACCAACCAACCATACAATTATTTTTGTTGCTACATCATAGCTGTAATTTTGTTACTGCTATAATTCAGGCCACCGCATGAAAGGGCTGTTTGACCCCCTAAGTAGACATGACCCACAGGTCGAGAGCCGCTGCTCTAAACGAAGGGGAGATTCTCTTAAGGTCTTCTTCAGCATATTGTTAGAAGCACAAGTCCTGTTGTTACTGTTGTTGGGTGCAGTCTAGTGGGTTTGGCTCAGAGCCACTCTCTGCACAATATAATGAAACTCTGGGGGTCTTAAAGGCTTGAAGGCAAACAGGCTGAAATCTAGCTCAGAAGCAACAAAGCCCACAGAGAAGAAGCACACAAGCCAAAGTGAGCACGAGGTGTTGAAGGGATCAGATAGCAGACACCAAAGAACAAAAACCATCATTGTGTGATCACCTTCCCCACATAAACGCTGAAGATGAATGTGTGCATAAGTATGTGTGGTGAAGAAGGCTGATGGTGGCCGGCTATCAAGCGATATAGCGTCCCGGGTCTTAGAGGCTTGAAAGTAAACAAGCTGGCCCAGAAGCAACAAAGCCCACATGGAAGCATCACACCAACATGTGTGATCATGAAGGGCTGAGGGGACCAGTTTTCAAGCAACAAAAGCGGGAGGTGGGATTATATCATCGTGAATGAGGGGAGTACATGACGGGGGACCAATGCCCACCTGCAGACAACTGGACATCCCTTGCGGAGGGGTAGTGGGAAGGAGATGAGTCACTCAGGGTTCAGTATAGCAATAATGAAACTCACAACCTTCCTCTAGTTATTAAACGCTTCCTCCCCCCACCTCTCATGATCCCAATTCTACCTGCAAACCTGGTTAGACCAGAAGATACACAGCGGTACAGACGGGAACTGGAAACACAGGGAATCCAGGACAGATGAACCCCCCAGGACCAGCGGTGAGAGTGGCGATACTGGGAGGGAAGTGGGTATAGAAATGGGAAACCGATCACAAGGATCTACATATAACTTCCCCCCTGGGAGATGGGCAACAGAAAATTGGGTGATGGGAGACGCCGTGCAGTGTAAGATAAGAGAAAATAATAATGTATAAATTATTAAGGGTTCATGAGGGAAGAGGAGGAGGGTGAGAAGGGGATAGGGGAAAGGGGAAATGAGCTGATTCCAGGAACCCAAGCGGAAAGCAAATTTTGAGAGTGATGAAGGCAACGAATGTATAAGTGTGCTTTACACAATTGGTGTATGTATGGATTGTGATGAGTTGTATGAGCCCCAATAAAATGATTTTAAAAAAGAAAAAGAAAGAAATGTCTATAAATGAATGAAGGCAACATATGTACAAAATGCCTGATGCAATCAATATGGATTGCAACAAAAGTTGTAAGAGTCTCCAATAAAAGATTTTTAATAAAAATGTATACATAATAAATATTTTCCTAACTTATATAAATGATTAATAAGAATAAAATTAAGCAGCCTGGGCGTTTTATAGGAAAAAATGATAAAAGAACAAATGAGAGATTCAGCAGGAAGCAATGGATAGGAAAATATTATAAGGAAAGTTTTCTCTTATATGGAATGTACATTCTCTTACACGACAACAATCAGAATATGCCGTAAGAACCTCAGACCAAATACTAGAATAAAATAGAGGAAAACATTCCCAACCCTTCAATAAAATGCTATATGCTTTCGATGATTTTCACAAAAGTTCAAATTTTTTAACAAAATATTTTGTTCATTCACATTTTTAATTATGCATAAATTTATGTCTACTTGCATTACATCTCATAAAAAGGCATAAGAATTGTTTTTGCACTGTTTAAAACTAAATAGAAGATAGTGAAGGTGAAAAATAGTTTTCGTGAATGTTGCTTTGAAATACAAATGGCATTGTCCTAAGAAATTTAAATGATTTAATTTTTTAAAATCATTTTATTAGGGGCACATACAACTCTTATCACAATCCATACATACATCAGTTGTGTAAAGCACATCCGTACATTCATTGCCCTCATCATTCTCAAAACATTTGCTCTCCACTTAAGGCCTTGGCATCATGTCCTCATTTTTCTCCGCCCTCCCTGTTCCCCCCTCACTCATGAACCCTTGATAATTTGTCAGATCTTACATTTTTTGTCTCCCTTCACCCACTTTTCTGTTGTCCATCCTCCAGGGAGGAAGTTATATGTAGATCCTTGTAACTTAGGTCTCAGAGCAGCTGGGTGTGATGCAGGGGAGGCTCTGGAAGCAGCTGAAGACACTGTGGGAGTTGGCAGCCCAACAGTGAGGGTCACTGTATCCGGGGGTACCAGAAAACTGGCTGGGTTTGCTTATTCCCCTAGATGCTACCCCTGCCTTGAAGAGAACCGTGACAGAGGCCTGTAGACATGTGTCAGGAAAAGATGAGTCCTTCACTGTTTCCGCTTCCCACAAACCTTTGAGGAGAGCCTGCAGGGCAGGGGCTCGGCTCCCTGGATCCAGTCACCTGCCCTTCCCCACAGCCACACCCTCGCCAGCCCCAACTCCCCCTGCCCTGGGTTTGCTTCTTGAATCCAGAGGAGCAGCCTGGGCAAAGACCATGAAGAACCTTGTCCTTCAGGCAGCCCCTTTGATTGGGTCCCTTGTCCTGCAGAGTGTGGACACATGCACACTAACTGTTGGGGGACTCAGCTGTCACCACAGGGGCCAGGATCTGAAGAGGATGCTGGCACTGCAGGGCTTCCTGAGGGAAGCCGAGGACTTGCAGAGCTGGCTGAGCAGCCAGCAGCTGGTGGCCAGAGGAGAGAGGACTATGAGCACACCCTAGTGAGGAAGGGGCTAGGGGCAAGGAAGGTGCCCTGGAGCCGAAGGAAGACGGGTGGTGGAGGGGGGGCTGCATGCACAAGGGGCTGATGGGGAACATCAGTCTGGACTGAGGACAGCTGTGGCTTCCTATTCCCCTCTCTGCGTAGAGGGGCAAGTTCTGTGGCTATCCAGTCTTGCCCTGCCCAGTCACTCACTGAGGTGTCTCACAACCACACCAGCCAGGGCCCCCTGGGACCCTTCTCCTCTCTTCTCAGCTCCTCTTAACCAAGTTTGCAATGTTTCAGCACCAAGTGAAGATGGGTGGCCACCAGGGGGCAGCCTGCCCCACTAGCGGAGAGCCTGCTGGAGTGGCGGCCCAGCACTGCCCCCAGGGCCCAGCAGTGGTGACAGGACCTACAGTGAGTACCAGCAGCCTGGAGCAGGGGTGAGTTTGGGGGAGGTGCTGGGCATGGGCTGGAAGGGCTTCCAGGGAGACCCTTGCTGTGCTGTGGCTCTGCCAAACCCCTGAGAGGTGAACTTGCTTTCTGTGTGCCCACATTGGGGGCCCGGGCCACGTGTTCCAGGGAGCAACTTGTGCAGCCTGTAGCTTGGGACCCCTTACTTAAGCTGAGAGGCCATGTCAGACGACCTTCAGCAAAGCTCAGCCTTTGAGTTCTGGGCTTCTGGCTTCAGGGCACGGTGAGGGCACCTGCTGGTTCTGGCCCAGCTGCAAGCAGCCTGGCTGTACCTGGCCCTTCTTGGGACTCCAGATAGCACTGGGGAAACTGGGTGCACCGAGAGCCTGGGTTACTTGCAAGAGACCACAGCTAATTAGCAGTGAAGTTGAGACCCGATATGGCCCTCACCATAAAAAGGAAGTGTTTTCTGCCCTGGTGACCCTTGGCCTTCCCTGAGGTCAAGGGTGACCATAGCAGCCATATGAAGAGTGTCAGAAGCAGGGCACAGTGACTGCCTCAACCTCCCCACTCTCCCCTGCCGGGGCTCTTCCAGTCTTGGCCTAGTGCCTCTATTGCTGGGGAGCAGACTGGAGAGTCCCCCACCCCTGCAGGACCCACAACCTTCCTATCAGTGCCAGCGGATCTGAGAAGGCACAGTCTGGCAGGGTATGACCAGGCTCCCTGGAAATGGTCCCATTGAAGATCTGGAGAGCAGACCGATTGTTTTCCTTTGATTGTGTTACAGACACCTTACAGGAGAGAAGGACGTTTATAGATCACTGTCTACAGTTTCTGACCTTCAAAGCACTTAAATCATTGCCATCAAGTCGATTTCTATCATCGAGGCCCTGTAGGACAGCACACGACGGCCCCTGTGTCGCTGAGGCTGTCACTACGGGAGCAGACAGCCGAGCCGCGTCTTTGTGATGGGTTTCAGACCACTGACCTTGCCATGAGCAGCAGCCCAAGGCATGCCTTTTTCTGACCTTGGCTTTGATTAATATATATATATATATACACACATATAATGCACATATATATATGAATTTTAATATAGAGGGTTTTGTTTTAAGTGGAAACATGCAGAGCAGTTTAACAATTTATACACATTTTGTTTGCAGCCCTCATAATATAACACAGCACTCTTCTTGCCTTCTCCCTGGCCCCTCCCTCCCTCCTGAACTTTGAGGGCAAATGCTCCCCTTTGCTCTGGGAAGCACTTGCCTCACAGGTGCCATGCGTTCACTTTATCAGCTCGACTGTTGCTTGGGCAGGGGTGATTCCCAGAGCTGGGCTCTGTTTTGAATTTGAAGGACCCTGGTCTCGGGGTTCCAGCAGTCCCTGTCAAACTTGTAATGCCCTCTCTTCATGAAGTCACCTTCCATTGGCTTTCAAGCTGTGCACAAGTTGCCAGTTTGAGCTCAACCAGAGCAGTTTGAGGCGGTGGCTGGGCACCATCTAACTCTCCTGGTCTCCAGGACAAGGATGGAGGGCTGTGGTGTTGGTGGTCCGTTAGTCCTGTGGACTGCTTTACTTCAGTTTTTTATTTTCTTTACTCGTCAACTCCAGATGGGGAGAGAGGGGATCCTAGTTGCTAGAGGTGGCTTTGCAATGGAGACAAACATTTTATACTAAAGTGAGATTCTTACGTGACATTTGCGTGACTGCAGCAGCCCCTGCTCATCTTCCTCCATACTCACCCTAGCTGACCACCTTCCTGCCTCAGAGGATGGGGCACTCCCTCTGCCCGTCCACCCTCAGGTCCTCACTTTCAGTCCCACAGGATCCTGTGGTATCAATCCCCCCCTATCAGCCCCACCCCCAGCCTACACAAGGATTACAAACCCTTGCTCCACTCAGATTCTCTGTAGCTAGTGTCACCTCCCCTGTGTTCCTCAGAGTGTGCTCTGCACCCATGAGATTATTGATTAGTTTCCACCCATAGTGACCCTCTGTGTCCCACAGGGCTTGCTTTGGGGGCAGCTCTCAGAGGGCGAAACCAGGAAGAGGAGGGGAGGGAGCGGTTGGGCAGAAGAAGCTGTGATGGACCCCACAGAGCCAGACTGCCCATGGAGGACAGGACCCTGTGGCTGTTTCCCCTCAGGGGTGCCCCTCAGGGTAGATCAATGCTCTGGAGACCCCACCACAGGTGAGGCCCCTCGACCCCTCCTCAGTCCCGCCCTCCACACCCTCACCTACATTTGGAGCTGGGTGAGCTTCTCCTCATGGGCCGCCAGCTGCCTTTCCAAGTTCTGGTGCCAGGCATGTGGCCCTCTAAGGGGCAGATCCCTGCTCACTCCACAGTCAGGGTCTAGCAGGAGGTCCTCTCAGGAGGCCAGCCAGACCTCGGCCTGACCCAGCATTCCACGCAGCTCCTCCTAGTCCTGGCTCACCTGGCAGTGCTCCTGGTGAAGGGCCCAGGCCGTCCGAAGCTCCTGCAGCTGCCTGTCCAGCTCCCGGAGACACTGTGACCTGGGGGGCAGAGGGCTGTTGGTAGGGGCGCAGGGTGTCGCCTGGGTGGGGCAGGGCTGGGTTACCGTGGAGCAGGGAGCAGCAGGAAAGGGAGCTCTGGCCACACACCACCCTGGCCCTAGCCCTCAGCGCGCACATCTCTGGGGCCATGACGTGGCTGGTGTCCAGCAGCTGCTACCCCGCCGGCCGCACTGCCTGGGCTCTCAGGCAGAGCTCCTGCCCCAGTGTCTCCTTGGCCCCAGCTGGCCCTTCTGAGGATATAGACTAGCGCCTGCTTCTCTTGAGCCCGAGTACTGGGTGGGAGACAGGGCATGGGAACAGGTCTCAGGGCCAGAGGGCAGAACAGGGAGGAGGCAGGGAAGAGCTGGGTGCCCCCACCCGCATGGAACAGAGCGAGCCCCCATCCAGGTGGGGTGGCAGTGCCTGAGGAAGGTGTGGCCATGGGCTACCCACTCCAGCTGCTGGCCCTTCTCCCAGGCCTTCATGTTCAGGTGGCTCAGGCCTCCAGAACCTCAGCCAGCTGCCCGGCAAGGCCCTCCTTGACCGCAGGGTGTACCTGGATGGCCTCCATCCGCATCTGAACCACCACCTCGTCCACAGCCACCAGCTCCCTCTGCAGCTGGCAGAGAGCAGGCTGAATGCTCCTCCACCCAGGACTCTGCAGGCCATCCTGGCTGTACCCCAGCCTAGGTCAAGCCCAGGCCCGTCACCCCCCATCCCAGAAGGGGAAGGGGCGGGCTGCAGTCCTGCCTGGGGTCAGCTGGGGGTGAGGGTTCCTCATCCATCCATTGCCTACAGAAGAGGGGTTCTTGCGGGGGGGAGGGACTGGGGCCCTCCCCTGCAGGAGGCGGTGCTGGCGCTGCAGGACCTCCACAGACACCAGGTCGTGGCCAAGGACAGCACCCTCCACCAGGACCACCTTCTGCATGTGGCCCCACAGCTCGAGCGCCGCCTTGTGGAAGTCGAGGGCACAGTGGGAAGGAGGGCCAGCAACTTTCTCCCTGAGAACAGGGCCACCTCCTTTTGAGCAAAGACTGTGGCTTGGGGATTTGTGGGGCTTTAACACGGAGGGAAATAGGACGAAGACTCTATTCCCTAACTTATAACAGGGAGAATCTGGAAAGCTGATATTCCACGGTAGGAAAGCCTCTACTTTGGTAAGTTAGAGGTAAAGTCCAAGTACATTATCCTGCTTTAAAAATCATTCCCACGGATTCTCCATTAACAGCTAGGCTGCCATAATGTGAGCACATGGCTGATTGTATCTCTGTGTAGAAGCAGATATGATCCTTTTGCCCTCTCTTCCCACCGTGACACCCAGCCCCCCTTGTAGCTTCCCCCAATGCAGGTATTAGCTTTCCTCACCTTGGTGAGCTCAAGTACAGGGGCCTTACGATAGATACCGCCCACCTTGTGACCATGTCACTACTGAAGAGGTGTGTCTCCAGGCTCCCTATACACGTCCCAAGATAGCAAAGGTTCCACTTCTCCCAGTTCCACGTGGTCCATCAAAGGAGCTGAAGTGAGCATGCCTAATAAAACATGTCTGACTCTGTATTGTATTCTCTCGCCCCTGTCTTTCCTGTCCTCTGTGACTTTACCGTGACCTTTACCTATTATCATCGCTGTACATTCGCGCCTTCTGGCCCTTCGGTAGTTAGAAGATGGATGGTTTCCTCTGATCACAACAGGTTCCTGATGAGGCCCGGGGGCCACAGGCAGGGCCCGAGGGAGGCAAGGGTCTTGACACGCATGTTGGGTGGAAGGCAAAAAGATGGGGAGCCCTGAGCACATGAGGACGGCGGCTCAGGGAGCGAGTGGGCTGCCTGTCAGGGGGTCTGCCTGTAGCACCTCCAAAAGTCAGTGAGGAGAGGGCTGGCCCCGGGGCCACCCAGCCCCAGGATTTCGGTTGCAGGACCTGTCAGGTGCTCAGTGCACTGAGACACCAGATCCCGAGCAAGGAGGGTGTGGGGAGGGGAGGCAGGGAGCTCTAAGAGTGGCGGTCAGCAAGAAGACCAGCCGGGCCTGTGCCCCCAACGAAACTGCGGCCCGTGCTCAGGGAGCATTGGGAGAGCCCACTTCGTGGTCCTGCCACAAGGAGTGACCTGCGCTGAACGACTCCAAACTGGGGGCAGGAAGGAGCGTGGTTGGACGGGGAAGGCTGATTGATGCTGGGAGCTGGAGTCAGCCATGCCCCTTCATACAAACATGTGCACACGAGAATACACACAGAAGTATGCATGCACACACCCACATGCCCACCCCTACACATGAGCACACACACACACGCACACACATGCACACACATCTGGGGTAGGCCCCTGTGTCCCGAACCCCTTGGCTGTCACTGGCCTGTCCCTCTGGGCACCCACCTCTGTGCGGGCTTTCATTGCCTTGTCCAGCCTCACCCATGTGGCCTCAACGCCGCTCCTGTGGACTTGACTCTGGGCCATGGAGCTGGGTAGGCGAGTTCCAGGGCACCTGCCAGCTCCCTCAGGGCCTGCACCCTGGCAGCCCCACACTCTGCCCTTTCTCCCGGAAGACCTTGAACTTCTCTTCCAGGATCTGCCAAAGGTGGGGCTGGAGAGGGTCAATGTGGATGGAATTCAGGCAGCTCCTAAAACTCACGAAAGGGCCAGCTGGCCCCAACAGCTCCCACATCCCTCAGCCCTGGTTCTAGAACTCTGCAGGGCATCTCCTGCCCCCTCAGCCCACCCAGCATCTACCCTACCCTCCGTTCCTCCATCCACTTTCCCAGCACGACTCACTTCCACACCCTCCAGGTCCTGCCCACACTGTCTCTGGAGAGGACCCGGGTTCAGGAAACCCAGGGAAGCCCCTGCTGTCTGCAGCCTGTGGAGGAGGCAAACCTGGGTCGGTGGATCAGGGATCCTGGTCACAAAGCCCACTTAGCAGGGTCACTTTCCCAAGCCAGGGGCTCCCTACAACTGCAAGGGCGTTCTGGGAAGAGTTGAGCTAGGCTGAGGATGCCCTGCACAGCCCCAGGCTGACCCAGGTCACAGTACAAGCTACTGCGTTTCCAGCCCAGATGGAGCTTAGGCGAGATAACGATTTGCCCATGATCCTAGCCCAGAGGCTGGCCCGGAGTCTCAGGGGCCCTGCATTTGCTGCATGCAAGAACCATGGAGGGGTGCAGCTTCTACCTTTGAAGGGTGTGCAGTCTCCTCCAAACACACAGCATGCCTGGGTGGCACACAACGTGGCTACCTGCGGAGTGCCGGGCTTTAGAATGACCCCACCTGCTGACTCATGGGGATCCTCCAGAGGGTTTGCAAGCCAGTAAATCTTTCCAAGAGCAGGGAACCTCTTCTTTCTCCTGAGGAGCAGTTAGTGGGACTGAACCAGGCAACAGCCCAACACTTCCCAAGCAGGCCTCCTGGAGCATCGTTAGAGCAAGGGGTAAACTGCTAGTGATAATGGGCTCCTGGGAGGAGAGTTTGCAGAAAGGCCTGAAGCGCTGAGCAAGATCTCAGGACGGTGGCCCTCAGGGAGCTTAGGACAAGTTCTAAACCCAGCCAGGAAGCTGAAGGGCTGACCAGACAGAAGCTGAGGGGGAGGAATGAGAATGCTGGGATAACTGCTGACCCCCGGCTGGGGGGCAGGGCTTCCTGGTTGGAGCTGTGGGAGCTGACTCAGGCCAGACCCCACCTGCTCTGAGACGCTGAGGCCACCCTCAAAGTTCACAGCCAACTGTCTCACGTGCTCGTCCATATCCAGGTGGGTGCCTGGGGGAGGGGGTGGCTTCGGCAAGTGCTGCCACCCCAGGCCCAGAGTCCCACCCTCAATGCCCGGGCCCTTGGCCACCATGCTGTCTCAGGAGAAAGCCACAAGCCTCCCAGATGCTGTGTCCCACTGGGTGGAGGGCCCCCTGAGGAGACATGGATCGCACCAATGAATCACATAATCTGCCTCTGACCCCTTGAGGCCTCGTCACCCCCCACTATCATCACCCCAGTGCCGCTTCCCACTCTGGACTAGAGTGCATAGGTATTAGCAAGAGATAAAACTCACAACACATGGAACCCAGGAACAGGAATGGGAATAGAGATACCAAAAGGGTAGGGGGAAGAGGGGTAGAGGATGGGAGGAAGGAGAACCGATAGCAATGAATGACATATAACTGCACACCCCTCTCAGGGAGAGGAGCAACAGAAAGGTGAGGATAAAGGAGACAATGGTCGACGTGAGATATGAAAATAATAACAATCTATAATCTATCAAGGAACCACGAGTGGGGGAGGAGGAAAAAAGGGGGAGCTGATCCCAAGGGCTCAATAGAAAGTAAATGTCTAGAAAAGAATGATGGCAATATATGTATGACTATGTCAGATACAATTGGTGTATGGATTGTAAAAAGAGTTGTAAGAGCCCCCAATAAGGACACACTGAGGATGATGAAATACACCACTGAAAACCTTATGCTAATCATTGATACACTGTCAGGTAGTGGAGGACTAGTAAAACTAGGCAGAACCTTGTCAGAGAGAGGACCAGATGACGAACACTTTTGGTCAGATTAAAGGGGAGGATCAGTGACAAAGAGCCAGGCCGTTTGCAGGATGCATGGCCATGGGAGCTGCAACGATGGGTTCAAACATCAGAAAGAAATGAGGGTGGTCCAGGACTGGCAAGCCTTTCCTTGTCCTGTACATTGGGGTTGCTTTGAAGCAGACCAACTGGACAGCACCTACCAACAAGACCAACCGAGGAAGAGGAAGCCACTATGGTCGCAGAAACAGACATCACTAGGACGTGTCAGGAGACTTTTATAAAGGTAACCAATGGCCTGGCCCTTCATCACAGAAAGCTGGGGAGGCACCATTGTCCTGGTTTACCAGACGTTCCCCAGATAAATTACTGTCCAGCTGCCCATAGGAAGGAGAAATACCTATAGACATGACGGAAGGGAGGTTCACTCCGCTATGGGAATGTGCTAATCTGTGCACTGAAATGTTGAAATCCACAGACACACGTGTATAAAAGAGAGTTGTAATTAAATATTAAATGCACATCAAGAAAACTTCCCTAAAAGATCTTTTTAATCTCATAAGCCCACCATTATGCCATAGGCCCCCCAGAATTCACAACCATCTACAAAGGAGATGGAAATGAGGCTGACTGCTATTAAGAGCAAAGTCAGAGAAAGCAAAATAATCTCATATTTGGTGGGCATCTGCATATAGCTGGGGAGCACCCAAAGCTGTTTCGCGTAGATAATGTGGCTTCTGCTCAGATATGTCTGAGTGTACGTGAGGTTTGGAAGGAGTAGCATTTAACTGGCTAAGGCATCATCTCACTTTACTGAATTTCAAAATCAAGATGCTCAAGTACTTGCAATGCTAAAGTGACCAATGCATGAATCATTCCGTCCTTCAATTAACACCACCTGTGCAACTTGGACATTTGGCCTGATAAGCTAAGAATATGAGTGAGAATAACCTGTTGTGAAAAAGAGGAAGATACAGAAAGCTCCACTGTTTAATGTAATTATTGTATACGGGAACCTGCAGGATGTAAAATTTCCCATCAACAACTGATGATGGAAAATGATAATGCTCCTTAACCCACCCCACCCCAAAAAAAACACTCATGTGGAGGCACTCTAGAAATGAAAAACGTAATCTGCGTGAGGCAACACTGAAGTCAGCCTATGAAACGCGGCATGTTAAGATTTCCTTCCCATAAAAATAGTTGAAAATCTAAGGCATGAGCTGAGAATAGTAAAACTGTTTGATGCTCCATAATCGGTGCAGGGGAAACACCAGAATAATTGCCTCTTCCTTAATATACTTGAATCTGCTGGAGTTACATTTGGAGGTGAGATATGGGAAACTGTTTGAATTACAATAGTATGGAAGTAAAAGCAATTTTACACTGTGAGGAGCTCAAGTGTTTTCATTGGAATCAGTTGTCTGAATGACACCCACCTGGAGCTTTTTTTTTTTTTTCTTCAGTTGTAGCTTATGATTCTGTGTCTTCTCTTCTGCAGGCTAGGTTTTCAGGGTATTGACTGCTCTTTCTAGACTTTTGACAAACCTTTTGTCTGCAGGTTTAAGGTCTGGTGCTGGCTGCACTTTTGCCTATGGGAAGGAGAGGGACACAGAATCAAAGGGTTTATTCAGATGGTCTATGTGTCCTAACGTAGAAGTCAGACAGAACAGTCTGGTTACTGTAGTTGCCATCCGCCTGGGACTGGGTTTTGCCTGCAGATGAATGATAGGGATAAAAGTGATGCAAACAGAAGCAAGCATCTTTAATATTTTGATGCGTTCAGACTCCAGCCTAGACACTGATCCTTTCTGGGGACATTATATGCAGTCTCCCCTGACTCCAAAACAGTTCTGAGGAGTCGGTGATTGTGACTGAGTAGGAGGGCTCACTGTCTAGATATCACACGTCGTAGGTCCACATGAGGGCTATTCCATATCAAGCGGTGTCTTAGTGTGCCTCAATCAATTTTTCCACCCAAATCCCTAGGATTCTGAAGTTCCTAGTACCCTGTGTCCTGCAGTCCCTTTTACCCAATAACCCTGGTGTTTATACTTTATAACCACCTTTTCATTTGTGGAGATTAAAAAAATTTTGTTATTAAATAATGTGGTTTATGGAAATTGAAAAAATAAGCCATTAGAAACTTATTTGTCTGAAAAAAATAATGCCAGTTTGCAAGGAAATGTCTGGATAGGCTGAGTAGGCAATAATAGAGCCGGCTCAAAGTTGGCAGTCAAGCACTTGCTTCATTGAATGTATGTCACTATCCACAGTGTTGGAAGTAAATTGGCGTCATGAAACAGGTTCCTGAAAGGTCCCCAAATCACTATTCCAAGGATTTAAACCATACTTTCCCCCATTCCATTTAACCTCCAGATCATTCAAGCTTTTAAAAAACAGGTCAATTTCACATTCAGTTCATCAGCCCACAACTCAATTGGCTCATATCAGTTCAAAGACCCAGAAAACACAATCTCTGAGTTGTTCTGTATTATAGTTATGATGAGCTGCATTATGACCATCTGCTTCTCTTTCTTTTTTTAGATAGTTTACCATAAGTAGCATGCACTCATGCTATACCACACACCTCAAATGCCATTGTAGCTGTAAGTTTATATCCAATGTATTCAAGACCCACAGACTGATGACGGTGAGATATGTAAAACCAGGGGGTGGAAGTCCCCCATCCAGAGATTTTTCATTTTTTTTAATATTAACTAAGACACTCAATATTGGTTTCTCTTGTTAGTTTTTTAAAATTTTTTAAAAAGATGCTCAGTTACTGTTTTGTTGGGGTTTTTATATTTTGTGTTTGTTTTTATATTTACCTCTTTTGTATAGGTAGGGAATTTATAGGGAAATATGTACTGTATGGAATAAATTTTAAGAACTAAAATATATTTTATTTTAAATAAATTAACGGATCTTTGATCTTACAGCTAAATCACTGATTATATATTTGCAGAGCCGACTTAAAGGATGAAAGAAAATTCTATCAAGGGTGTTACTTTTGACTTCAAAGCCTTTTAAATAAAGTCTTTTAACTACCTGTGGAAAAAAATATAAGAAAAAAAAAAGCTAGAATCATGAGGTATTTGACTTCGGTCAGGACTGCCTCTTGACAAAATCGTCGGGATGGGATCAGACATAACTGAGAACTGAGTACCTTTCATCCAAACAGTTACTGTTGGGTAGATTCCAAGTCATGGAACTACCAGGTGTGCAGAGCCAAACTGAACCGAGTGATATAGGGCCTGCTAGGCTGTGTGAGGTTACAAAAGCAGACCACCAGGTCTGCCTTCTGAGGTACCACGATGTGGGTTCAGATGATCGTTTAAGTTATGAATTGAGCACTTTACTGTTTGTGCCACCCAGAGATGGCATGGAGGAAAATAGCTCTTCACTGTTTAGTGTCTTTCCCAAATGGAAACGGGTGCTTACTTGTGTCCTGCCTTTTCTTATATTACTTGGGTTAGTCTGAGTACATTAGAGAAATAAATCCACTGAAACTGAAATGTATAAAATAGAGCTTTAGATAAAGGGTAAATGCACATGGAGAAAAAATCCCAAACCTGTGCAGTCCAAGTCTACAAGTCCAACATTAGCGCATATGTCACACCCCAATCCACTATGTCCTCCTCCATCTTAACAAACACATGCAGTGATGGTAGCTGCAGGTGGAAAGAACTGCCCATCTGGGTTTCTGAGGTTGTTAACTCTTTACTGGAATTAAAAGCGCCTTTGGTGCGCCTGGAGCGGCTGTTGTTTGTAACCACTCAGCCACGAGGGCTCCATCTCCTTGTGCAGGACTACTCGTGATTTATTATCTACTCCAATGCCGATCAAAGTGTGGTACATGGGTCGGTGATAATCTGTGACCTGTTTAAAATCTGTCCATTTGTGGCTAGGTACAGAAAGGAAGGTCAGGGTGCAGGTCACTGCTCTGTCATGTAAAGGGCAAAGCCGCAGCAGGGTTTCTAGAGTAAGGACACACTGAGGATGATGAAATACACCACTGAAAACCTTATGCTAATCATGGAACCACTGTCAGGTAGTGGAGGACTAGTAAACCAAGGCAGAACCTTGTCAGAGAGAGGGCCAGATGACGAACCCTTCTGGTCAGATTAAAGGAGAGGGCCAGTGACAAAGAGCCAGGCCGTTTGCAAGACGCATGGCCACGGGGGCTGCAAAGATGGGTTCAAACATCAGAAAGATATGAGGGTGGCCCAGGACTGGCAGACTCATAGTGACCCTATAGGACAGGGTACAACTGCCCCTGTGGGTTTCCCAGACTGTCACTCTTGACAGGAGTCGACACCCTCATATTTCTCCCAAGGAGTGGCTGGGGGTTTAAGACTACTGTCTTTGTGGTTAACAGCCCAAAAGTACCAGGGCCTCTAGAACTGCAGAATCCCAGGTCCCACCCTGAACCCACAAAATCAGAATCTGCCTCCCACCCTGATTTCCAGGAACCTGGGTAAGTGCATGCATGTGAAAGTTTAAGAAATACTGCCTTAGAAACCATTACTTTCCTGATCAACTTCCTCCTGCCAGGGGTGCAGAAATGGAATTCCATTGGGCCATGCTCCCCTAGAAGCATATTGAGGTCTCAGTGCTCCTATATCCTGCCTGTCGTCCAGATTTCCTGATTCTCACCTGGACTGTGGTCCCTACAGAAGGGTATTGGTGAGTCCTCAGTATGAACAGCCCCAAATTAGGTCTAGAGACACAGCTCCCATTTCAGAGTAGTAGAATCCACAGTTTACTGTAGAATTAATGACTTTTACTGGTTTGGGGTAGGGTCTAGTGGGAAACGTGTTTCAGCAAGAGATAATATGTATTCCAGATGTACACAATGAGTTTGTCTTGAGACATATTTATGCCTGTAGTTGTTATGGAGTCTCTTTATATCCCATGCAATGTTAATCTTTTTGAAAATTTATATTTGCTTTTTATTACCCAGATATATAAGTGATTTATAGCTAGGTCTGATGGATTGGAATCAGATGACCAAGCCTGGATTAACCATGGGTCCTGGTGACCATTAGTCAGTTCTTTCTGTTAATGATATTTTCACCTGAGTGAATGCATTCAAGACTTTTCTTCTCTTAAGATAAATAAGCAGGTGGGTATCATTTTGCTATGCTGGCACTTCCTTGTGCTGTTTTAAGTTCACCCAGCAATTTTTAAAAAGACAGACATATTGAAACTGTCATACACTGAATAATTCATGTGGAAAAATGGGGGGAGTGCTAAATAGAGGTGACTCGTGGTACAGTCTTATTTACTGCTTGTTAGAAGGTACTGTGATCTTGTATACATAAACACTAGAAACCAGAAGAGAGGAAATGGTGGCTCCATGGCACAATTCTCACTAGTCATGAAGGAAATTTGGGTTTGATTCTTGGCCAGTGTGCCTCCTGTTACAGCTACCACCTATCTGCTAGTGGAGGCTGGCATATTACTATGATGCTGAACAGATTTCAGCAATGGTTTCAGCCTACAGTCAGACTAGGAGGGAAGGCCTGGTGACCTCCTTTCAGACATCAGCCACTGAAAACCCCCCAGCTGACAAGGGGTCAAATCTACAACCCACTGAAGGAACGGGGCAGGACCACTGGGCATTGTGTTCTGTAGCGCATGGAGACCGCATGAGTCAGGAGCTGACTGACTTGAAGGCAATGGGCCGCAGCACTCTCTCAGAAGGCAGTGGTTGGAACACATAGGTGTCCTTCATGTGGCCCCATGATCATCAAGCCTAAGTCACACAACCAACTCCGGGAAATGAAAGATACCCAGGGTACCAGGAATATTTGAAGGACCTGGTGTAAATTGGTTCAGTCCAGGGGAGTTCTGGAAGCCACCGAGGTAAGCTTCCTGCTGAAACCACTAACTTAGCCCAGTGCAAGTGGATGGGTGTCTGCGCATGCACCCAGCCACCATTAGTGTTTTGTTGTTGTTGTTGTTGTTGTGCTGCTGTTCACGTCCATAGAGTCGATGCCAATTCACAGTGAGCCTATATGACAGGGTAGAATTCCCCCTGTGAGTTTCTGACACTGTGACTCTTTATGGGAGTAAAAAAAGCCTCATCTTTCTCTTGAGGAGTGGCTGGTGGTTTTGAATGGTTGATCTTGCTGTTAGTCCATTGCGTAACCAGGTGCTGTCAATTTGGTTCCAACTCATGACCACTCTATGTGCAGCAGAACAAAACAGCACGCTTCCCTGCGCCATTCTCACAGCCATTCCTACATTTGAGCCACTGTGTCAACCCATCTTGTGGAGGTTTGTCCTCCTTTTGGCTTGGCCAAGATGCTGCCCTTCTCCAGGGACTGGTCCCTCCTGATAACACCCAAAGTACATGAAGCCAAGTGTCACCATCCTCGCTTCTAAGAATCAATCTGGCTGTAGTTCTTCCAACATAGATTTGTTTGTTCTCCTAGAAGTTCTTTGGTGTATTCAATATTCCTCACAAGGACCGTATTTCAAATGCATCAATTCTTCTCTTGGGACTTCCTTATGCATTTTCCAGCTTCCACATGAAAATAATCATGCCTTGAGTCAAGATGCTCCTGGGTTCTTAAGGTGACAAATTTTCTCAATGCAATTTGTCCAGTGATTTCTTGACAGATGTTTCCATGAGCGCTGGTTGTGGATTGGTCCAAGTAAGATGAAATGCTTCACCATTTCTATCTTTTCTCTGTTTCTCATGTTGCTTATTGGTCTAGTGGTGAGGATTCTTGTTCTCTTAACCTCGAGTTGTAATCCATACTGAAGACTATCATCTTTGAACTTCATCAGTAAGTGCTTCTACTCCTCTTCCCTTGCAGCAAGCAAGGTGAGTCGCCTGCATATCTCAGGTTGTTCTCAAGTCTTCCTCCAATCCTGAAGTCTCCAATTCAGCCATTCAAAACTCAAAACAGCTCAATGCCATGGAAGTCAGGTCAATTCTGACTACAGCAACCCTGTAGGCCAGGGAAGAACCTCCCGGAAGATTTCCAAGACTGGAATCTTTCTCACTTGGGATAGCTGGTGAATTCCAAGTGCCGTCCTATTGATTAGCAGTCATGCTTAACCAAGACCCTACCTGGATTCCAAGTGTGACCTAGCAGCCACAGTTTTCTTCCGAGACCAACGGGGTTGTTAGGTGTGAATTCTCGACCCACGGTGGTCCAGCAGACCTGCTCAGTATTCACCCAGGTGCAAAATCCATCAAGAGGATGCATTGTCATTACGTTTTTAATCATGTAACACACCCAGGTGTAGCAGCAACCCAGCTTTCTAATATCTCCCTGGTTTTGATAAATATGTCACATTCCCTGATAACTCTTCCAAATCCTTTAATATCCCGCAGCTCAGTCCCTGATGTCTGGCTGTAACAAAATGTGTGAAGGGAGACCAAATGCCAATAAATTCTCCCTGTCTGCCTCAACTCAGCACATAATCAGCTCCAAGGTAAATGCATGGTAAGTCAGCTATGCGCTGGCGGGGTGGGGAAGAGGGTGGGATGAACCCCCTTTCAGTTTTGTCTTCTTATGGAGCTGACCAAAAGGACTTCTAATTTCAGTCTATTAGGAGAGTGAGAGTTAGGGTTCCCCCCCCACCCCCATTTTTTTCCTTTCCCTTTTTGTCCCTTTCCCCTTGGAAGATCAGCCTGCTCTGCTGTTCTGAAAGGGTTGTCTGCTTTATGCTTCACTCTCCACTCCATTAAATCACCTTTCCTCACATTAAATACAGGTCTTCAGGGTGGTCAGAGAGCTTCGCTCTGAGGGATGATGTTATAATGAGGACGACATGTATGAAATATCATTTTTCAGCTCAATCCCAGGCAGACCACGGGGAAGCATGAATTGGGAGGGGGAGAGGTGTACCTCACTTTAGACAAGAGTCGGGCTTCTGAGAGGGCAGTCTCAACCTGGATGGCTGCAGAAGGCTTCTTTACCTCAATCACTCATTCATTCAAACAGCTTGCTACTTACTTATTAAGTGCCAGGCCTTGGGACTCTTTCAGTGAACAAAAGAGACAAAAATCCCTCTTCTGTCAAGAAGCTTCCATACACAGAGGCATTCAAACCCTTCCTGGAGAATGTGTTTAAAGTCCAATTTACATGAAAGCAGAGGAAGAGCCTGATGTGAGGGACTTCAGACACCCACACACACAAATCATCCAGGAGACACTATTCACTGGAGTTAAATAATTTTTGATTTTTTTCCCCATGAGCTCTCTTTTTTTTTTCTTTCTGAGAGCAATTGTCCTTGGAAGCGATTAGCTGTTATCACTGTCTAACACCTTAGTGTGTATTTATTAATTGGCTCCTTTTCCTGCCTAGATAGGAGGGGCCTCCAGGGCTGCTAAAAGACAGAAAAATCCCCAAAAGGCAGCAACAAGAGATGCAGAAGACAATTGTGGCCCGTGTTTCTCATTTGAGTCTCTGGGGGGCCATTTGGTAAAGATGCAGATTACACACACACACTGCCCCACCGCCCCCACCCAATATGGCCCTACTAAATAAGGATCCTACCCCACCATCTGTCCGGGAGCCCCTGAACTGGCAACTTCCCATGAAACAAGCCAGGGCCATTGAAAGTGAATCTTTAGGCAAAAGACCAGTGACTTAGGCTTTCCAAACCAGGATAAAGCCCATTTGCTAAGCACTTGCATATTAAAACCAAAAGGTTGATGCCTCAAACCCACCCACAGGTTCCTAAGAAAGCAGGCCTGACAATCTGATACTGAAAGGTCACAGTCTTGAAAAGGATCCCTGGTGACATATTGTCCTGCTACCCATAAGGCCAGCAGTTCAAAACTACCAGCTGCTCTGAGAGAGAGAGCTGAGGCTTTCTACTGTAAAGATATATAGTCTCAGAAACCTACCAGGGCAATTATACTCCGTTGCCATGAGTCAGAATTGACTCAATGGCAGTAAGTGAGTGGATGGGCTGGAATTGATTTACACCAACTAACACCAAGAACAACTATTTTGGGCGGCAGTGCCATTCTTCTCCTTTATCTAGAATCTGAACTCTCAGCGTCATTAACAATTTAGACAACAGACAAATAATAATAAACTACAGAAGGATAAAGAAAAGCTAACGAAGTTACTTCTGTTTGAGGTTTAGTTGTGTTTTTAGCAAAAAATATGAAATATGAAGGGACTTGCTGAAATTAAATATAAACCTATTTTGCAACCCCAAGTCTTTCTTGCCAAAAAATAATGTCTCACAATAGGAATGGCCTCTGCACTGCCAAGAAAGCATGGCTTCTGCGTTGGATCAGATCAAGATAGCTATAATACCCTGTATTGAGATCACAAAAGAATGTAATGCAGTGCCTTGTAGACAGTCTCATGTACATACACAAAGTATTTTCTAAGAGTCTTCAGGAGGCTGTGCTACAGCCTAAGTAGGCTGAATTGCAGCCTAAAACAGAGAGAGATCCATCTCAAAGAGATGTGGGGATAGGCTTTCATAAAATGGAGTGCATCATGTAATCCAATGCAAGGGAAACCCAGTAAGTTTGGGAAGGAACTGCATTGGCTTGGACTAAACAGCCAGAGATTGTGCCACATAAAAAGAAGGAAGACAATTGATAAAGCAACCCAGACATTATTGTGGAAAAGGAAAAGAGACTTAGAAGACAATCAAAAGCTACAAGGAACCTCTCTCAGGGAGAATGTCCTGTGGCTTCAACTTGTGTGCTCTGGGGGATATTCGGCAGTCACATATAAAATTGTGTATTCAATTTAATCCCTTTAAGGGATTTATTCATGGGCCGTCACCCCAACTATCCTGACAAAAAATCTATCTTGAAAATCACCCTTC
Source organism: Tenrec ecaudatus (assembly GCF_050624435.1). Lineage (NCBI taxonomy): Eukaryota > Metazoa > Chordata > Mammalia > Afrosoricida > Tenrecidae > Tenrec > Tenrec ecaudatus. The sequence goes on along the minus strand of NW_027458321.1, from coordinate 269,231 downwards.
AGTGAGGAATTTAAAGGTAAGAACATGGTACGATCACATGGAGGAAAATTGGGGAGCCAATGCAACAGCAAGAACCAAGGCCCTAGACATATGAACCAAAGCAAACCCGTCTTGCCCGGTCTTGCTGCCTTAGCAGCTTTGGTCAATGCCATGTGGAGCGGAGTTGAGCTGCCCTGGTCAAACCTTCCTCAAATTACAGAATTGTGAGCAAATAACACACTGAGTGGGATTGAAAGTCACTAGGCAGCAGTAGGTAAGTAAAACATATGGGTCTACTATTACCTATCTGTAAAAAGTCTTTGGCAACTGGTTTATGGAAGACCCAGGCCCTGATTACCTCCCATAAACGTGTATTCTTTATCATAGCCACGGACGCTCATGAAAACATGACAGTTGTGCTCAGGAGAGGAAAAGGCGGGATAAGAACTGAGAAAGACGGTCATGTGACCTGGATATTGCTCGAACACTCCATTCTCCTCGGTGTCTTGGAAGAAGTAGAGGGATGAGAACCTAAAGCTGTAAACATTGTGTGGATTAGAAACATGTTAAGTTTGGGGTGAGGGCAGAAGGTGCAGTTTTAGTCCTATAAAGAGTTCCAGTCTCTAAAACCCACATGGGGAGTGTTACCCTGTCCTATAGGGTCACTGTGAGTCTAAAGGGATTCAACAGCAGTGAGGTTATTTGTTTTTAGATTCGTTGGCTGATTTGTTTCATGGCTGAGGAAAGTGGAACCCAGAGAGGTGAGATGCCTTGCCAAGGATATACAGTGAACGACTGGCAAAGCCAGGGTGGGAACCCAGGCCACCCACTCTGGAGTCTGGCCCTCCCCGACTTTTGACCCAGCCTCTCAGGAGCTCTGATTTATCACAAGTAATTTTCCCCGATGTATTTCGTCATCCTCAGTGTGTCCTTAGTCTAGAATCCCTGCTACGCACTTTGCCCTTTACATGACATTGCTGGAATTGGAAATAGCAGTGACCTGCACTCTGACCTTCTTTTCTGTACCTAGCTACAAATGGACAGATTTTAAACAGTTCACAGTTCATCACCGGCCCATGTACCACCCTGGGAGCAGCATTAGGGTAGATAATAAATCACGAGAAGTCCTGCACAAGGAGATGGAGCCCTCATGGCTGAGTGGTTACAAACACCAACCGCTCCAGGTGCAAAAAAGGCGCTTTTAATTCCAGTAAAGAGGTAACAACCTCAGAAACCCAGATGGGCAGTTCATTCCGCCTGTAGCCAACCTCACTGCATGTGTTTGTTAAGATGTTGGAGGACACAGTGGATTGAGGTGTGACAAATGCGCTGATGTTGGACTTGTAGACTTGGGCTGCACTGGTTTGGGATTTTTTCTCCATGTACTCTAATGTACTCAGACTAACCCAAGTAATATAAGAAAAGGCGAGAGGGGGAAGATGGCCGACAGGGACACCCGCATACTCTGAGAGCTCCTCCAAACAAAGCGGGATTGGCGACCAGGTAGCTGAATAGTAAGAGTCTGGTGAGTGAAATATCCCCCTGGGACAGCACCCCAGTCCTACCCCACGTATTTGTCCGGAGCAGGGGTCTAGGTGAAAGAGGACCGGACTAGTGGGACATCTCTGGCCACTAAGCTGCCGTGAGCTCACTGGCGACCGGCTTAGGCTCCATCCCCAAACCCGACGCCAGCCCAGAGCCGCTTGCCTGCCCTGCCTACTCCAGCGGCCCACTCCCCATTCCTTATCGCGGATCCCCACTGGGAGAGAAGCTTTCCTCTCCCGCAGTTCCCCTCTCCCCACAGGGCAGCGATCTGCCCTCGGGCCCACGTCCCTCCCTCCATTCATCCAAGCTCAGGGGAGCGGACCCGCGGGTTTTCTGGCGACCCCCACGGGGGACCATCCACCCGCACCGCTGCCGCGGACCTCTCCACCTGCCCTCCGTGCGCTGGCCTTCCACCCCCGCCCGCCCCCGCCAGCCCCTGGCAGCCTAGCGCCAGCTCCACTCCTGGCGGGGACCCTGCGCTGAGCACTTCCCGCCAACAGGAGCCATAGCTCAACCCGCGCCTGTCCCGGACCCTGAGCTTCTGCGGAGCGCCGCACCCCACGCTGTTGAGTCTGCCCACCAAGGGCCCCCCCCTGCGCAAGGCACAAGAGTAGGTGCCCTCCCCAGGGTGCTGCGGGAACCCTGGCGGCCGCGACTCTGAGCCTGAGCAGAGGAAGGGCGCCATTGCCCCCTGCGGTTTCGCGCCAAGCCTCCTTTGCCGGCGCCATTACCCCCTGCGGTTTCGCGCCAAAAGGGCGGAGAGCGAACACCATTGTTCCCTGCAGTGTCCCGCAGCTGCCTGCGCAGCTATCCAAGGGGCCTCCCCGCGCCCCTCACAGCCCGGGCAGATCAAACACTCCACCTGCAGTGGAGCCTGGGTCTCGGCTTTGCAGTCCCTGAGGAGCCGTCAGTGAGCTCCAGCCAGCTCTCACCACCTGGGGCCCTGTTGGGTCCCCAGTGCCAGCCCTAAGCCTGCCGCAGCCCGCCCCAGCCACCCCAGGAGACGGCACAGTGGCCTGAGCCTCCACACAATAAGGTTACTCCTGTCTCCCAGAAGCATGGGGCCTATTAAAGGATCAAGGAAAAATCAACAGACCACATCACTCCCAACAAAAAAAAATCAGAAAAACGAGGCACTTTAACAGACCTAACGTCACTCATAGAAGAAACAGATATAGATCAGCCACAAAAGGAAATCTTCAGAACTCTGCTTGCAGTAATACAGGAGCTAAGAGAAGCAAACCAAAATAAGGATGCAACGATAGAAGGGATGAAATGCACAATAGAGGGGATGAAGTCCACAATAGAGGGGATGAATACTATCCACCAAAAGGAACTGCAGAAACTAACAGAGGAGGTAGCAGAGGCCACACAAAAGGTCACAGAAGCTATATCTAGGCTTGAGGAGGCTGAGAATCATATCAGTGAACTCGAGGACGCTCAAACCAAACGAAGCAAGCGAGAAAAACAATCAGATAGGAAAATTAAAGAAACAGAAGACAGCCTGAGATCAATGACAGATGCTATCAAGAGGAATAATATTCGAATAATCGGTCTACCGGAACACAACATAACACACAAATCGACCGCCAAGATAGCAAAGGAATTCCTGGAAGAAAATTTCCCCAACCTAACAAAGGAGAATCCGACTCTCATACAGGAAGCAGAGAGGACGCCAGCTAAGCTAAACACCAAGAAGAACACGCCAAGGCATATAATTGTAAAATTATCCAACTTAGAGGAAAAAGAGAAAATTCTACGAGCATCAAGAGAAATGAAGACAGTCACATACAAAGGAGCGCAGGTAAGGATATGCTCAGACTTATCAGCTGAAACCATGAAGAGGAGGAGAGAATGGAGCAACATCTTCCAAAAACTGAAAGATGAAAATGCCTCCCCCAGAATCCTATACCCTGCCAAGTTATCCATTAAGATAGAGGGTAAGATAAGGGTCTTCCAGGACAAGGAAGAACGCAAAAAATATACTGCAAGTCACCTGACCCTGCAAAACATACTGGCTGACTCACTATGGCCAGAAGATCAAGCACCAACTAGAACCACCAGGAGAACACCATATAGCCCATCTCCATCTAGAAGCCAACATGCCAGCAACACGTACCAGGACAACACGGTCTCAGATGGAAAAGAGGACAGGATAGAAACCCTCCACTCAAACGCAGTACACTGATATGAAGGAAGATAGGCAAAGACCCAAAACACAAAACAGAATATGGCAACCATGAAGCCAGAGATTGTAATAATCACTTTGACTACAAATGGGCTCAATTCATATGTTAAAAGAAAGAGGCTGGAGGATTGGATTAGAAAACATAACCCATCAATCTGCTGCCTGCAAGAGACACACCTTAAGCAAGCAGACAAGCATATGCTGAGAATAAAGGGCTGGCAGAAAGTTTACCAAGCAAATGGTAACTCCAAGAAGGCAGGAGTGGCTATCTTAATCTCCGACAAAATGGATCTCAAGATCCAAAACATAAAAAGAGACAAAGAGGGACATTACATAATGCTCAAAGGTTTAGTAAACCAGGAAGCACTTAGCATATTGAATATTTACGCACCTAATAATGGTGCGGCAAATTTCGTCAAACAAACTATTAAAAAAATGACAGAAGAAATCACGGAAACAACAATAATAGTGGGGGACTTCAACACTCCACTATCAGAGAAAGACAGGTCACAGGGAAAGAAGCTCAGCAAAGAGGCCAGAGAGCTAAACAATGTAATTAGGCAACAGGGCCTGATAGACATCTATAGAGCCTTTCATCCAAAAGCAAAAGGTTTCACATTCTTCTCCAATCCACACGGATCTTTCTCAAGAATAGATCACATGCTGGGGCACAAGGCCAGCCTGAGTAAATTCAAACACATAGATATTATCCAGACGTCTTTCTCAGACCACCATGCCATAAAGCTTGAGATTAATAGAAGGGCACCCAGAAAAGCAAGGGCCACCAATTGGAGAATAAACAACGATCTCCTGCGACATGAATGGGTTAAGGTCCAGATCAGAGAGGATATCAGGAAATTTCTAGAAACTAATGAGAACGAGCATACAACATATCAAAATTTATGGGACACTGCAAAGGCAGTTATCAGAGGTAGCTTGATATCACTGAATGCATACATGAAAAAAGAAGAAAGGCGTATGACAGATATGTTAACACAAAACCTCCAACAACTAGAACAGACTCAACAGAACTACCCCTCCAATAGCAAGAGAAAAGAAATAATAAAAATCAGGGCGGAGTTAAACCAGTGGGAAGACAAAAGAACAATGCAAAGGATTAACGCAACTAGAAGCTGGTTTTATGAACGAATTAATAAAATTGACACTCCCCTGGCAAAGCTTACCAAAGATAGAAAGGAACAATCATCAATAGCCAGGATGAGGGATGAATCGGGGGCAATAACAACAGACCCCAATGAGATAAAAAGGATAATCACAAAGTACTATGAAGGTTTGTATTCTAATGAATTCAGAAACCTGGAAGACATGGATAAATATTTAGAAAAACAATCTATCCCTAGATTATCTGAGACAGAGATCAAGAACCTCAACAAACCCATAGCGAAGGAAGAAATAGAGAGTGTCATCAAAAACCTACCAAGGAAAAAGGCCCCAGGGCCAGATGGCTACACAGCAGAATTTTACCAAACATTCAGGGAAGAGCTGACACCGATCCTCCACAAAGTATTCCAGAACATAGAAAAGAACGGCAAGCTCCCAAACTCATTTTACGAAGCCAGCATTACTTTGATACCCAAACAGGGAAAAGACCCCACAAGTGTAGAGAATTATAGACCAATATCTCTAATGAACATAGATGCAAAAATCCTTAACAAAATATTGGCCAATAGAATACAAAGGAACATCAAACATATCATTCACCACGACCAAGTAGGATTCATCCCAGCGATGCAGGGATGGTTTAACATCCGAAAATCCATCAATATCATACACCACATCGAGAAGAAAAAGGATAAAAACCATATGATAATATCCATAGATGCAGAAAAAGCATTTGACAACATCCAGCACCCATTCCTAATCAAAACACTCATGAAGATAGGATTGGAAGGTAAGTTCCTCAAGCTCATACAAGCTATCTATGAAAGACCAACAGCCAACATCATAGTCAATGGAGAAAAGACAAGAACAATACCACTGAAAAAGGGTACAAGACAAGGATGCCCCCTGTCCCCTCTTCTATTCAATATCGTTTTGGAGGTTCTGGCTAACAACATAAGACAGCGGAAGGACATCAAAGGGATCCAGTTGGGAGAGGAGGAGGTGAAACTATCGTTATTTGCAGATGACATGATCCTATACATTGAAGACCCCCAAAACTCCACAGTTGGAATACTTACAGCAATCGAGGAATACGGAAGAGTAGCAGGATACAAGATCAATAAACAGAAGTCGGTAGGGTTTCTATACACATCGGACAGGGCCATGGAAGAGGCGATTAAGAGGGAAGTACCCTTCACAGTAGCCAAGAACAAACTGAAATACCTAGGAATATACTTAACAAAAAATACTAAAGACCTATATAAGCATAATTATAAAACCCTATTACAGGAAACCAAAAGTGACCTTCACAAATGGATGAAGCTCCCCTGCTCATGGTTAGGTAGGCTGAACATAGTAAAGATGACAGTTCTTCCTAAAGCACTCTACAAGTTCAATGCTATACCAATCCAATTACCATCAACCTTCTTCAAAGAATTGGAAAAACTGACCACCAACTTCATATGGAGAGGGAAGAAACCCAGAATTAGCAGAGAACTCCTCAAGAAGAAGGACACAATTGGAGGACTCGCCCTACCTGATTTTAATGCCTACTACATAGCTACAGTGGTCAAAACAGCATGGTACTGGCACAATGATAGACACTCAGACCAGTGGAAAAGAATAGAAAGCCCAGGAGTAAAATCATCAGCATATAGACAACTGATCTTCGACAAGGGTCCCAAAAACGTCAAGTGGGAAGCAGATGCCCTCTTTAATAAGTGGTGCTGGAAACAATGGATATCCACATGTAGAAAGTTGAAACAAGACGTCTACCTCACCCCATGCACAAGAATACACTCAAGGTGGATCACAGATCTAGAAGTCAAACCCCAAACCATCAGGACCATTAAGGAGGGAATCGGGACTAATCTCAGAGCACTGGCCCAGGGAGCACATAGGCTCACTGCAACAGGGAAGGGGACACACACAGGTGATCTGGAAATCGACAAATGGGATCTAATAAGAATAAAACACCTGTGCACCTCGAAAGACTTTGCCAAGAGGGTGACAAGGCAACCCACAGACTGGGAGAAGATTTTTAGTAATGACACGTCAGACAAAGGGCTCATTACTAAAATCTACAACACCATCATGACCTGCAAAAAGAGGAAAACAGTTAACCCCCTAAGGAAGTGGGCAAAAGAAATGAGAAGAACTTTCACTAGAGAGGAGATCAATATGGCCAATAAATATATGAGAAAGTGCTCGAAGTCCCTTGCCATAAGAGAAATGCAAATCAAAACAACCATGAGATACCACCTAACACCCCTCAGGATAGCTCAGATCAGTAAATCAGAGAGCAACAAGTGTTGGAGGGGATGTGGTGAAATAGGAACCCTCCTCCACTGCTGGTGGTCGTGCAGATTTGTACAGACACTGTGGAAAGCAATCTGGCGATACCTAAAGAAAATGGAAATTGATCTACCTTACGACCCAGCCATCCCTCTACTGGGCATATACCCGGTTGAAGCAGCAAATAAAACACGACCAGTCATATGCGCTCCAATGTTTATTGCGGCACAATTCACAATAGCAAAGACTTGGAAACAGCCTAAGTTTCCATCGATAGACGAGTGGATTAGCAAACTTTGGCACATACACACAATGGAGTATTATGCAGCACTAAAAAGCACCGATGAGCACATGAAACACGTTATTTCATGGGAAGAGCTGGAAGGAATTATGTTAAGCGAGGTAAGCCAGACCCAAAGGGACAGGTACAACATGAGTCCCCTGAGGTAAGTACAATCAGCATGACAGAAATGGGGCATTAATCCACCCAAGGGGAGGGTATGGTTTATATCTCCACAGGGAAAGTGGGACCAGACTTCAACCCAGTGTCGCAAGGTGTGAATGCAATATCCCGGCGTGGAGGACGGAACCGGTGGAGAGGCTGGCCCCAGCACCATAAATTAAGTGGATTCCTGCCCCTCCCCCGAAAAGAACTTGTTCCAAAGGACGACATTGACCCTGCAGCTATGGGAGATGGACATATTTGATCAGAGCACACGGGAGCAGATGAAGGGGCAGGAGGAGAGAGTGGAGCACAGCCTGGCCCACCAGGCCGTGATGATGATGTTCCTGAGTAGAGCAGCCAGTCCACAGAGAGAACAACATGGCTGGCCCTACTATGAGACATGATGCCCCTCAGTGACTAAGGGCGATACAGGGGACAGCACCAGAGACACAGTGTGGGAATTGCACCTGACCTGATCCCACCACACCGAGGCAAATCACTGGGGGAGTGCAGCGGAACAGCAAGGGAATGGAGTGGCAAGGTCCCCAGGGAATGCTGAAAGTGGACTTTGGGGCCAGGGCGTGGTGCCCCAACAGACTGGACTGGAAAACGCTCCTAAGGGCCAGCAAAGATCCCTGAACTAACTACAAGCTTTTCTCTTGTAAACTGTTTTGTTCTGTTCTTTTTCAGTGGTTTGTTTTGGTTGTTTTGTTGTCTGGTTGTATACTGTTGCTTTGTGTTCCTCTGTCTAGTTTTCGTGCATGTTAGTGACTCCACAGGTCTGTCTGAATAGGACAGGCTGGATGAACTATCTGGAAGAAAAACAACGGGACCGACAGTTCCGGGGGGACTTGGGGTGGGGGTAGGGGGGGTAAGGAAGTGGTGTTAACAAACCCAGGGACAAGGGAAAAACATGGGACCTCAAAGGGTAGAGAAGGGGGAGTGGCAGGCCTGATGGGAAATGATCAAGGGTAAGGTTGCTTAGAGAAGAGGTATACTCTAGCCCAGGTGGCGATGAAGCATGGTAGTAGGGCAGGAGGAAGGTCAAGGGAGATGGAGGAAAGAGCTAGGAGTCAAAGGGCATTCATGGAGGTCTAGACAAAGACATGTACATGCAAATATATATAGGAGGTTGGGGAAATAGATCTTTGTGTCGATATTTATAGGTCAAGTATTAAGGTGGCGGAAGGACCTTGGGCCTCTACTCAAACACTACCTCTATGCATGAATACCTTCTTTTATTAAATTGGAACTCTATGATGCTCACTCTCCCGACACAACGGCTGGAGCCAAAGTGGGTGAACAAGTAAATGTGGTGAAGAAAGCTGATGGTGCCCGGCTATCAAAAGAGATAGTGACTGGGGTCTTAAAGGCTTGAAGATAAACAAGCGGCCATCTAGCTCAGAAGCAACAAAGTCCACATGGAAGAACACACCAGCCTGTGTGATCGAGTGGTCCCAAAGGGATCAGTTACCAGGCATCAAAGAACAAAAAATCATATCATAGACTACACACCTCCATGATAGGATCGCTGAAGACAAATGGGTGCACAAGCAAATGTGGTGAAGAAAGCTGATGGTGCCCGGCTATCAAAAGAGATAGTGTCTGGGGTCTTAAAGGCTTGAAGGTGAACAAGCGGCCATCTCGCTCAGAAACAAATAAGCCCACATGGAAGAAGCACACCGGCCAGTGCGATCACGTGGTGCCCAAGGGACCAGATATAAGGCATCATGAAAAAAAAAAAAGATATAAGTGTGTGTATGTATGTGTATATGTATATATGTATGTGTATATATATATATTATATTAAATGAAGGGGGAAGTGCAGAGTGGAGACCCAAGGCCCAAGTGTCGGCCAATGGAGATCCCCTCATAGAGGTTCTTAGGAGAGGAGATGGGTTAACTAGGGTGTGAGGTAGTATCGATGAAGAACACAGCTTTCCCCCAGATCCTGGATGCTTCCTCCCCCCAACTACCATGATCCGAATTCTACCTTGCAGGGCTGGATAGGACAGAGGCTGTACACTGGTACATATGAGGGTTGGAGGTACAGGGAATCCAGGGTGGATGATACCTTCAGGACCAAGGGCGTGAGGGACGATGCTGGGAGAGTGGAGGGTGAGTGGGTTGGAAAGGGGGAACTGATTACAAGGAGCCACATGTGACCTCTTCCCTGGGAGAGGGACAGCAGAGAAGGGGGGAAGGGAGACCCCGAATAGGGCAAGATATGACAAAATAACGAGGTATAAATTACCAAGGGCATATGAGGGAGGGGTGAAAGGGGAGGGAGGGGGGAAAAAAAAGAAAAAAAAAGAGGACCTGATGCAAGGGGCTTAAGTGGAGAGCAAATGCCTTGAGAATGATTGGGGCAGGGAATGTATGGATGTGCTTTATACAATTGATGTATGTATATGTATGGATTGCGATAAGAGTTGTTGGAGTCCCTAATAAAATGTAAAAGAAGAAAAGAGAAAAAAAATGATTAGGGCAAAGACTGTACAGATGTGCTTTATACAATTGATGTATGTATATGTATGAGCTGTGAAAAGAATTGTATCAGCCCCAATAAATTGTTAAAAAAATTAAATAAAATAAATAATTATTTAAAAAAAAAAAAAGAAAGAAAAGGCAAGACACAAATAAGCACCCGTTTCCGTTTAGGAAAGTCACTAAACAGTGAAAAGCTATTTTCCTCCATGCCATCTCTGGGTGACACAAACAGTTAAGTGCTCAATTCATAACTTAAACGATCATCTGAACCCATACCGTGGTACCTCAGAAGGCAGACCTGGTGGTTTGCTTTGAACCCTCACAGAGCCTTGCAGCCCCTATCTCAGAAGCTTCAGTTTGGCTCTGCACACCTGGTAGTTCCATGACTTGGAATCTACCCAACAGTAACAGTTTGGATGCAGGTATACTCAGTCCTGAGTTATGACCGGCCCCATCCTGACGATTCTGTCATGAGGCAGTTCTGACCGAAGTCAAATACCTCATGATACTAGCTTTTCTTTTCTTATTTTTTTCCACAGGCAGTTAAAAGACTTTATTAGGAAGGCTTTGAAGTCAAAAGTAACACTCTTGATAGAATTTTCTTTCATCCTTTAAGTCGGCTCTGCAAATATATAATCAGTGATTTAGCTGTAAGATCAAAGATACGTTAATTTATTTAAGATAAAATATATATTAGTTCTTAAACTTTATTCCATAAAGTACATATTTCCCTATAAATTCCCTACTTATACAAAAGAGGTAAAAAATAAAAACAAACACAAAATATAAAATCCCCAACAAAACAGTAGCTGGGCATCTTTTTAAAAATTGTAAAAAACTAACAAGAGAAACTAATGTGTGTATTTGTTAATATTAAAAAAAGTGAAAAATCTCTGGATGGGGGACTCCCACCCCCTAGCTTTATATATCTCACCTTCATCAGTCTTTGGGGCTTGAATACTATGGATATAAACTTACAGCTACAATGGCATTAGAGGTGTGTGGTATAGCATGAGTGCATGCTACTTATGATAAACTTTCTAAAAACAGAAAGTGAAGCAGACGGTCATAATGCAGCTCATCATAAGTGTAATACAGCACAACACAGAGATTGTGTTTTCTGGGTCTTTGAACTGATATGAGCCAATTGAGATGTGGGCTGATGAACTGAATGTGAAATTGACCTGTTTTTTAAAAGCTTGAATGATCTGGAGGTTAAATGGAATGGGGGAAAGTATGGTTTAAATCCTTGGAATAGTGATTTGGGGACCTTTCAGGAACCTGTTTCATGACGCCAATTTACTTCCAACACTGTGGATAGTGACACACATTCAATGAAGCAAGTGCTTGACTGCCAACTTTGAGCCGGCTCTATTACTGCCTACGCAGCCTCTCCAGACATTTCCTTGCAAACTGGCATATTTTTTTAGCCAAGTAAGCTTCTAGTGGCTTATTTTTTCAATTTCCATAAACCACATTATTTAATAACAATTTTTAATATCCACAAATGAAAATGTGGTTATAAAGTATAAACACCAGGGTTATTGGGTAAAAGGGACTGCAGGACACAGGGTACTAGGAAATTCAGAAGCCTAGGGATTTGGGTGGAAACACTGATTGAGGCACACTAAGACACCGCTTGACGTGGAATAGCCCTCATGTGGACCTACGACGTGTGATATCTAGGCAGTGAGCCCTCCTGCTCAGTCACAATCACCGACTCCTCAGAACTGTTTTGGAGTCAGGAGAGACTGCATATAATGTCCCCAGAAAGGATCAGTGTCTAGGCTGGAGTCTGAACGCATCAATATATTAAAGATACTTGCTTCTGTTTGCATCACTTTTATCCCTATCATTCTTCTCATGCAGCCAAAACTCAGTCCCAGGCGGATGGCAACTACAGTAACCAGACTGTTCTGTCTGACTTCTACGTTAGGACACATAGACCATCTGAATAAACCCTTTGATTCTGTGTCCCTCTCCTTCCCATAGACAAAAGTGCAGCCAGCACCAGACCTTAAACCTGCAGACTAAAGGTTTGTCAAAAGTCTAGAAAGAGCAGTCAATACCCTGCAAACCTAGCCTGCAGAAGAGAAGACACAGAATCAAAAGCTACAACTGAAAAAAAAAAAAAAAGCTCCAGGTGGGTGTCATTCAGACAACCAATTCCAATGAAAACACTTGAGCTTCTCACAGTGTAAAATTACTTTTACTTCTATACTATTGTAATTCAAACAGTTTCCCATATCTCACCTCCAAATGTAACTCCAGCAGATTCAAGTATATTAAGGAAGAGGCAATTATTCTGGTGTTTTCTCTGCACCGATTATGGAGCATCAAACAGTTTTACTATTCTCAGCTCATGTCTTAGATTTTCAACTATTTGAATGTGAAGGAAATCTTAACATGCCGCGTTTCACTGGCTGCCTTCTGTGTTGCCTCACCCAGATTTACGTTTTTCATTTTGAGAGTGCCTCAACATGGTTTTTTTTTGTTTGTTTGTTTTGGTCAAGGGGCATTGTCATTTTCCATCTTCAGATACATATGGGAAATTTTACATCCTGCATGTTCCCATATACAATAATTACATTAAACAATGGAGCTTTCTGTATCTTCCTGTTTTTCACAACAGGTTATGCTCACTCATATTGTTAGCTTATCATGCCAAATGTCCAAAATGCACAGGTGGTGTTAATTGAAGGGCGGGATGATTCATGCATTGGTCACTTTAGCATTGCAAGTTCTTGAGCATCTTGATTTTGAAATTCAGTAAAGTGAGATGATGCCTTAGCCAGTTAAATGTTACTCCTTCCAAACTTCACGTACACTCAGACATATCTGAGCAGAAGCCACATTATCTACGTGAAACAGCTTTGGGTGCTCCCCAGCTATATGCAGATGCCCACCAAATATGAGATTATTTTGCTTTCTCTGACTTTGCTCTTAATAGCAGTCAGCCTCATTCCATCTCTTTTGTAGATGGTTGTGGATTCTGGGGGGCCTATGGCATAATGGTGGGCTTATGAGATTAAAAAGATCTTTTAGGGAAGTTTTCTTGATGTGCATTTAATATTTAATTACAACTCTCTTTTATACACGTGTGTCTGTGGATTGCAACATTTCAGTGAACAGATTAGCACATTCCCATAGCGGAGTGAACCTCCCTTCCGTCATCTGGTCCCAAGTATTCTTGATATTGGTCAGGAGTGTTACCTGGAGTTGTCTCAGCAGGTTTCCTGCCATGGGCAGTAGAGCTACCACAGTGGTCAGCACAGCAGTTCTCGCTGACCAGGCACTGCAGTCCTTATCCAGGCTCCTGTCCTCACTTCTTTCTTCACTTGGTCCAGAGCTGATGGGTCCTTAGCATTCCTGCAGGTCAGCTTTCTCCCTGAGGTTAGTTTTATGTCTGGACTCACACTGACTCTCCCTCACTGTGAAAAACTTTGGAGGTAGAGAGTGCTACAACTTGAAGACAATCTGAATTGGGTACAGTGGAAGGAAGTATGATCTATAGATATAGATAATTATATAGATATTATATTGAGATATATTCCACAATAAAATACTGATTAAGAAAGAAATCTGCCTGAAAGACAATGAAGGTATTGAACAGAGTGTAGGCTTCACTCTTTCCACATGAAGAGAAAGATACTTAAAGCAGACTTCTATTCAAAATAATTGAAGCAAGAAAGTAAAAGTTATTTGTCCCATGTAAAGGAGGGAATTGTCAAGTCAGAATTCTTTTTGATGGGTGTCTGTGATGTGTGTGATAGGAAAGCTTACAGCTGTTGGCAATTGTTGAACATGATGATAATCTAAGGCCACTGAATCATTCATGAAAAGAATTGTTGAAAATTTATTTTGTTGCCTATACATGTACCATGAGAAAAATAAATTAAAAATGAAAGATAATTTCTTCATGCATAATCAGAAACTGATGGAAAGTCTTGCTGGTACAACACTTCAAAACACTAGCTAAAATATGGAACTGGAAAAGAGATTATGATATAAGCCAGAAATTTGAAATTAAAAAATTGTTAGCAATGGAATAGTCTTTATTTAATATTTAATTATTTTCTCATTTTTTTCTCCAAAACCATTTTATTTGGTGCTTATAATCATATCAATTCTTAGTTTAAGTGCATCAAGCAGCATTGAACAATTGTTACCAGAATCAGTTTCAAAACACCCCCTTCCTTCTTGAACTCCTTGGCATTAGCTCCCTTTTATCCCCGCCACCCCCTACTGTAGGCCCCAGAATCTCTTATTCTCTTTGCTATCTCGATGTGTTCATCAATTCTGGGTGTCATCTAATGTAAAACAGATAAACAAAGAACAAAAATTCAAGAATGTTACCGCCCATGACAAAAATACATCTGAGATAAACCCAAATAGGAATTGGAAATTGAAGAAGCAGGCAGTCCAAGTGCAGTCTGCTGCCCTTCCCCAGAGTCCATCACAGACCCAGGTGTGCTTAGGACCAAATGTGTCAGGCTGGCTACTGGAATGTGATAACCTTGCTGTCTGACTGCCTTTCCCAAGGCTTCTGGATCTAAAATTACTCTTTAGTAGCTGGCATCCTACAACACACCTACCTTCTTCTGAACATAAGCTAACATTCCCCAAACTGATTGTTACATACATTACATGGAATATACAAAACAACAACAACAAAACCATATCACTGCCTTCCAGTAGATTCCACCTTATAGCACAGCCTTCCAGTAGATTCCACCTTATAGCACAGCCTTCCAGTAGATTCCACCTTATAGCACAACCTTATTTCTCTATCTCTGCTGTTGAGGAGGGAACACTGTTCTTCACTTTCAGCACAAAGGAGGGATGCTTGCAAACCTCCATTCCTGCACTGGCCACAGTGTGAAACCACTGGCTGTGGAGACTGGTGCCCATTCCTGATGATGAGCCGGCTCTGTCTCTTCTCTCTGTGAGAAAACTATTGCATCCAATGCCTGTGAATAAGGTGTGCTTTTTCTGGTGACCTCAGACATTGGTTGAACGGAAATATTCTGTTAAGTCGTCCTTACACTATAAAAGAAGGGGAAAATGCAAATGGATGGAAGAATAAGGTTATTTTTATCAAGCTACTTTGTAAATTGAAGCACAACCAGAAAAAATATCTTTAAAAGGAAAACCATTAACATGTTAATAAATATAAACAATATCATAAATGATGTCACAGAAAAGATGAGATTATTAACCTAAAAACACAATGTAGGAAATTCTATGAAGACCATGGTAATGGGAAAAAAAACAATTCCTGACAATAGTGTTAAATATGTTTAAACAAAATACAGAAAATAAACTAATGGACATAAGCAACCAAAATAAGATTCAAATTGGAAACACAATTAACGTAACTCACTGGCACTGACTCATAGTGACTGTCTAGAGTAGAGTAAATCTACCTCTTAGAGTTTTAGGCACTGTAAAACTTTTTTAATTGAGAAATTGGCAATTTTATTATGAAATATATAATAGATAATATTATATCGATGTTAGATTTCTTATTTAATTTTCAATATTATTTTGTTAAAATAATTTTTGAAAGTATTCAAAATAAAAATATTTTAAAACATTTTTTCAAAACTAATGTTTTAACATTTTATTTCTTTCAAACAGAAACCCTTTTATTAAGACCTAATCCAGACATCATCCCATTCTACAGTTAAATTGTATCCAGCAGTGTTTTAGAGTTAGAAAACATGTTTTTTCCTTCTTCAACTCCTATTAACTCCCCCATCTCTCTTGCTGAAACCCCCAGGAACCCTTATTCTGTGGAGTCACCCACCCTGTGCTTCATACATTAAGAAACATATAAAAATATATGAGGATCAAAAGTGCTACCAACAATAACAAAACACAGCAGAAATAATCCCTTAAATTTGTAAAAATCACATAAAATGTTAAAACCCAGATTCAGCACAAAATTCATAAAAGGAGAGATCAAGTGAAAAGTTTTAACCATCAAAGTCAGATGTGTCACTCTGAAATTCTATAGTCATCTCTCCAATACTCTCTGATCACCAGCTTTTTCCACCCCTCAGTTACGGTCAGAGGAAAATCACAGGAGGTGTATTCCCTGTGGAGATCCTGCAAATGTATTTTGAGCTTCCACTGTCATCCATGGCCTTCTGCATGCCAGAATCTCACAAGTTAAGCTCTGATACTATTTAAAAATTTTTGTTTTTGTTTTTTAAGCTATGATACTATTGGCTTCTTTGGATTTGGATTATATAATTTACATTCCTTGTAAATCTTTTTAAAGCCTCATCTGTCTCCCTTGGAGTGGCTGATGCTTTTGAACTGCTTACCTTGTACTTAGCATCCCAATGTGAAATCCACTATGCCACCAGGGTAGTGGAGTTGTAAATAACCTTTATTTGCATATATTATATATTAGTTATTTATTATACTTTGTTCTCCTGATTGCAAAACATATAGCTGTAATTTAATTAGGACTGGTACATTTATTAAATTTTAAATGTTAAATAATTTTAAAATTATTTAACATTTAAAATTTTAAAAAATGGTTTCAGATTATTTTAGGTAATTACACTTAGCTGACCATTCTGCACCTCAGGCCATCAAAGATGCTGGGTGTTTTTGAGTCACTTTTACTCATGAAGACTTACAGCAAATAAGTAAACTTCCAAGTCCTGAACCATCCTCACTTGCTCTTAAGTTTGATACCATTTTTGCAGCCACTCTGTCTGTGCTTCTAACTGAGCGTTTTCCTCTGTTTTGCTGACACTCTACCAAACAGGATGTCCTTTCTCTAGGAACCAGTTCCCCTGATCACAGATTCAAAATACGTGTGAAGTCACACTATTCTCAGTTCTAAAAAGCATTCTGAGATATGAGTGTGGAATGTCCTCCTCTTATGACACATTTGCTTTCTTTTGGAAATCAAAGTTTTCATTCCAACAAGCGTTCACTTCCTTGGGACTCCAATGAGTAATCTTACAAAGGAGTCCGCGAACCAGACAGCTCATTCCAGTTCACCTGTTCCCCTCTGTGCCTGGAACACTTGTTTTTGCATCAAGGGAGACAGTGGAGAGCAAGCATTATGAAGGATATGCCACAAGTTTAGCCCCAGAAGTCACCCATTTATTTTCTCAGACTTAGAGATCTTTAGTCAATTATCACACACAGTGCACAGGGAGCATTGTAGAAAGAACTCCAGAGGCCTGCCCGGGCTGTAATAGATCAGCGAGCTCAGGACATTTGAAATCATGCTTTGCACTCATGAATCTGTGCATGCCTGTATTTCATTGTCAATAGATTTTGAGTAACAGATAGGATGAGAATGACCATGATAATCAGTTTGTAGAGAAGGAAAATCGGTCATACAAGATGAGTATGAAGGATCAGAGTAACTTTAATATTTGTTCCTCCGTTCAAGTATGCAGGGAGGAAATTAAAAAGCCTGTAAATTTAGAGTTGAGTGGAGAGAAAAAAAAATTGTCCCTGGTGTGGCTGAGAGGTAAGAGAGGAAACCCTCATTCAACAGGAAATCCTCCCTGTCATTCATGTGTCTGTCTAGGACTGGGTGTGTGTGTTCAGTGGGTCCTGCACGCCCCCTGCTGCCCAATGTGTTCCCTGCAGGGGAGGCTTGTGTCGGCTCACACTGACTTCCCTCACTGTTCCTTGCACAGTAATACATGGCGGTGTCCTTAGCAGTCACGGAGTTCAGCTGCAGGGAGAACTGATTCCTCCATGTGTCTCTGGTGATGGAAAGTCGGCTCAGGAATGACGGGTTATAATCTGTACCACCATCATAATCTCTGTATCTCATCCACCACAGTCCTTTCTCTCAGGTCTGGCAGATCCAGTTCCAGTCGTAACCAATGCTGGTGATGGAGACACCAGAGACAGTGCAAGTGAGGGACAGCTTCTGGGAGAGTTTCACCAGTGCTGGCCCTGACTCCTGAGGCGGCACCTGGGACAGGACGCCTGTAAATAAAAATAATTGGAATATGTCAGTCACATGCAGTTACAACCATCCTCATAGAATCAACACTGATATATGAGACCCTCAGGTTGGGGAACTGTCACCAGGCACAGAACTCACAGAAATGGCATCTTTAGACCACAGTTCTGCTTTCCCAAGGGACCCACAGCCCTGTCAGAAGAGAACTGATAGCTTTCAGTACCCAAGGCTGGGATTTTAACCTAGTGCCTGCAGAATGATTTGCATAGGAGGGAACCCTGTGTTTATCAATAGTGGTTCTTTTGTTTCTTCTGGGGCCATTGTAGGGTAATTCTTCTTTTGAACTTATTTGTGTTTTAGGCTGCAATGAGAGATCTCTTTTCCTAAGTGGTGTGTGTGAATGGCCAAAGGAAAACCCAGCATTTCTGAGCCCAGTGTTCTCTCCCTCCAGCCTTCATTGCTCCTGCCCTGACTGAGGCTCCCGTATATCCTGTGTGTCGAGGACTGGACAGTATGGAATTATCCTGTGTGTCGAGGACTGGGCAGTATGGAGTTCCTTGAAACCATCAGGTCCACCCGAGAGTATCATCATTGCCCCACACTCTCCAACACCCATGTCTTCTTTAGAC
This sequence comes from Tenrec ecaudatus, assembly GCF_050624435.1. Taxonomy (NCBI): domain Eukaryota; kingdom Metazoa; phylum Chordata; class Mammalia; order Afrosoricida; family Tenrecidae; genus Tenrec; species Tenrec ecaudatus. The sequence goes on along the minus strand of NW_027458321.1, from coordinate 250,587 downwards.
ACTGATGCTGTGAGGCAGAACTATGGGCTGTCACTCTACGTGCCAAAGCCTCTCTCGACCCTTACAGGAAGTTGGAAGCTGCTTAAGGCTAAAGGGCATGCTCACATTCAGGTCTTTGTGAGAGGAAGCCGGCACACCTGGTTGAGACGCCATCTAGGTCAGATGGGCTTGATTCAGCCAATGGGTTTAACCAGTATGGTCGACCACGCCTCCCAACTGGGGCCCTGAAAATGCCAAAAACTTTGAGACTACGCCTCTCTCCCAGCAGACACTATGCAGTTCAGTGCCTCCCGGCACTTAATAATTTAAGTATAAATTATTTCAGGAATTGTAAAATCATGCTTTGTTTTGAGTTGTTTTCTCTTCAAAAGATATTTGGCGTCAGATGTGCACACATACAGTTTCAACCAACTGGCATTTGGGGAAAAATACAACAGTGGAGAGAAACGGAATGTGTTGAAAAAAGCACATTGAGGGCAGAATTTAATGACATTGAGAGAACACTGGGCCTTCTGGGATTGATTTCAACTTATCCCAAGTTTGATGTGTTTCTCCCTGTCTTCTCAGGAAGAACGATGGATTTTCATTTTCAGGGCAGGAAAATAAGAGATATTTGAACTGCCCTTCCGGAGGAGTTCCCGGAGAGGCTCTCGGCTTGGGTAAATTGGGAAAGTCTAGACACAAGAGGAAACAAGCACTCAGCACCCCTGTCCTTGCTCCCATGGCAAAAACTGTGTCCCCTGTACCCTGAGCTCCCTCTGCTGCCCTCTTGGTCTCCTGACGCTTGAGATGTTTGTCCACGTTCCTTTCACCGTGCCTCCTGGTACTTTTCCCACATAATACATGCCAGTGTCTCCAGGTTTCAGATTATTGCTAAAACATGCTTAGCTGGCTGAGCTATCATGGTTGCAGTGTGTTGATTTTGAAGACGGGGCTGTTGCTAAAATTGTCATCACTAGGCTTCTTTGCCACATAACACACGCTTTGTTTCCCAGAGCCTGATAGATCTAGAAACTTGCTATCTGCAGACATGGCAGTGAGACATAGCCCTCTGAGAAAGCTTTCTGAGCCCATCACTGGTCTGTAGCAGCTCTACCTGCACTATTACACCTAGGAGTACAGAGGAGATCTAATTTAAAAGAGTTCTAAGATGAAAAGCACTGTGTTTGATGTTCAAGGTGCTCACAGGGTAAGACATCCATGTCACCAAGAAGAATCCAGAAGGGTGTCACCGCCACAGGTATCTCTGATCAACATGGGAAGAATATGAGTTTGAGTTGTGCTGCCATATTTTACACTGCAGGTGATCCACGTGTGCTGTGTTTGTGGAAGCAGAAGGTTGGCTCCGAGTAGGAAAGGCTGAGCAATGGCCCCTGGAGGGGATGTTCCTGACCCGCGTTCTGTGATTCAATCTCTCCTCTTCATCATTCACACTGACTGTGGACAAACAAGTCCTCCCTGAAAACCATGGGCAGTTTGGTAGAAATGCACGTGGTTGACCTGAGCTGTGAGCCACAATGAAGGAAATTCCCGAGGATGCCATTTTCCTTGGTGACCTTCTTTCTTGGTAGCTCCAGCCTATCCTAAGGACAAGGTTAGTCTATGAGAGATTCAGGCTATTGGGTAAAGTGAGGGTAAAATGATGACTATTTCTGAGCATCCACTTCTCTTAAAAAATAACAAAATGACATTTTATTGATAATTTATCCACATAATATACAATTCAGTAATTCAACCATATCAAAGGGGTTGTATAATCCTTACCACAATCAATTTTACATTATTTTCTCCCCCATAATCATTATCATTTATGTAACTTTTTATTTTGCAAAAATATACACAAGAAAGCAGTTACCAATTCAACAACTTCTACATGTGTGCTTCGGTGCCACTGACCATTCTTTTTATGTTGTACAACTATTATTTTTATTCTTCTGTGAATTGCTACACACCCATTAAAATGAATTCACTGTCCCCTAAGCAAAAATTCTTCCTCCTTCACGCACAGTAAAAAGTTTGGTTTCTTTTTAAAAATAATTTTCTTGATATAATTTTCACACTTCCCTTGTTAAACCAGACCTAAAAAGAGTTCCGTATGCATCATCACAATCAGCTCTAATGTTTCCTCCTGCCTCCCGCACCCTCTGATCACTCCCCAATTACCTTCTCCCTCCCCTTCCAGATAAACCATTGCCTCAGTGGTTGTCTTTATGTATCCACTTCTTCTGTGCTCCAAACAGGAAGCAAATAACAGAAACTATAAACAAATACAGAAAGATAGAATAATAGCGCTGGAGGCTCAGGGAATCCAGGGTGGACGATACCTTCAGGACCAGGGGCGTGAGGGGCGAGGCTGGGAGAGTGGAGGGTGAGTGGGTTGGAAAGGGGGAACTGATTAAAAGGATCCACATGTGACCTCCTCCCTGAGAGATGGACTGCAGAGAAGGCGGGGAAGGGAGACTCCGGATAGGGCAAGATATAACAAAATAACAATCTGTGGATTATCAAGGGCTCATGAGGGAGGGGGGAGCAGGGACGGAGGGGAAGAAAAAGAGGACCTGATGCAGAGGGCTTAAGTGGAGAGCAAATGCTTTGAGAGTGATCAGGGAAAAGAATGTACGGATGTGCTTTATACAATTGATGCATGTATATGTGTGGATTGAGATAAGAGTTGTATGAGCCCCTAATAAAATGTACAAAAAAGAAAGAAAATGATTAGGGCAAAGAATATACAGATGTACTTTATACAATTGATGTATGTATATGCATGGATTGTGATAAGAGTTGTATGAGCCCCTAATAAAATATTTTAAAAATAAATAAATAAAGCATACAAAAAAGGGGGGAGCACCCACTTCTCTTCTCATTTCATCCTCCTCATCTACCTTGGTGGTTGTGGAGTCTCACCTGTCACTTTCCAGGTACTCGATAGAAGTGCCCATGGTTTGTGACAAGATTTAGCTAGATCAGTGCTCTAGGTGATCTTATTCTGAGGACAGGATCTTATAACATGGCTCTGCGCAATCCTCGCCTTCATGGGGAGATCACTAAAGATAAGGGCATTAGAGCAAAGTGTGGTGAAGAAAGCAAATGGCGCAAGGCTATCGATTATCTGGGGTCTTAAAGGTCTTGTCATCAAACAAGCACCAGTCTAAGTGAGGCGTCAAGTAAGTCCACACTGAAGAAGCACATCAGCCTGTGTGATCCAAAGATGGTGACAACAAAATACAAATATGATGAAGGGAAAAGTTTCAGAGCTACAATTGTGAACCTCCAATTTGTTAAAGGCTAAGTGGACAGTGGGAACTCAAAGTCCATCTGGAGAATATCTAGTCATATTAGGCATTTGGCAGATCCTCTTGACAAGCTTTATTATCAGACAGAGATGACTGCAAACTTGATCATAGTGGATCAGACCATGGCATAATATGATACTTGGTCAGTTGACCTACCTCTTGACCCAACCTGAATTTGCTCTAGGGTCAAGTATTTCTCACTTGTTCTACAACAGATCCCCACCCACCTCTGGACTTTAAAATACTGAAGGTGAACTTTCCTTTCTTACTCTTTACTTTCATTTTTATAATGTTTTTATTCTCTTCCTGCTGTTTTGTTTTTGTGTTTTATTGTTTCTATGTGTTTTATTGTTTCTATTGGGTTTCCAAGTGTGTTAAGCACAGAAGGAGTGGATACTTAGAGACAATAACTGATACATTGGTCTGGGGCATGTGGGGAGCAAAGGAGTCAGGAGGGTGAGGGGATTTGGGGAGCAAGCAATGAATGCACGAGGGGGAGGGAACATAAGAATTTGTTATGATATAGGTATATATATATATATTTACAATTCTTTCAAAAAGTGATTTAACTATGCAAGTGTATTACATGTGAATATTATATTAAAAACCCCTACATTAAAAGCCATCAAGAAGGCAAGGCCCAGGATGATGTAGAATAGCTGCTGCTTCAGAGAGGGGTTCCTGCATAACCGAGGATGAGGCTCCCAAACCCAGTCCCAATGCCGGCTCCAGAGACACCACTCCAACTGTTCCAGTCCCGGCTCCAATGAGCTTGGCTGCTATGTCAATGTCCCTTGAGATGGTGCTGACTAGAAGCTTCGACAAGGGATCAGTGAGGTCAGGGAATGTGGGACTCTCGAGCTGATGAAGTGCTCATCTGTCAGTGTCTCCAGTTATTTCGGCACCTACACAGACATAGGTCGAGTCAACAACTGGGAGGTGTTCCTGACCAGGGAAAGGGTGGAGATGAATTTGGTGCAGGCATACATTTCCAGGGGATGAGGACTGGTGTCAGGGGAGTTGCTCTTGGTGCAGAGAAGATAGACAGCTCTACACCTATTCTTGATATGACTGAATTATTGAATTGAAGCATATGTACATGAAGTTCCAATAAAATTGTTTTAAGGAAGAATGTTGTCTGTTACTTATGCAGACCTTCAGATAGGGCTTTGGTTAACGGGCTCATGGCCAAGAGTCTCTCTTTGTGAATAAAATTCTATCAGCACACGGCTATGTCCTTCTCTACTGCTTGCTGCTATTTTCACACTCCATCAGTTGGGTTCAGTAATAGTCTCCAAGAGTATATGACCAGTGGAATCATAAAGTATGATTTTCAGGCCTTTTTCAAAAAAGAAATTTGCTGATCCTTGATCTAGGGGAAGAGTCAGGAAGAAAAACAGCAAGACTTTCGGAAATATATAATTTTAAACTATAATGATTATTTGACAGAATATAATATTTTAAAATTTTCACTTGAATGGATAGGTAAGAACTACCTACCATGGTTGTACAGTGGTGACTTGCCCAGTAGTTAAATGAAAAGTCAATCATTCAGACCCAGCAACTGCTCTGTGGGAGAAATTTTTGGTAGAATAACCTCATAAGGAACTACAGGCTTGGTATTCTTATATGAGAAGTTCTCATCTGTCCTATAGGATTACTAGGAGTTGGAAATGATCAGTTTTAGCAGACTTTTAGTTTGGGTGAAAAGCAACTTTTTTCAATATATTATACTTGAATAAATGACACCAATTTTCAAACCACCAACTTTACAGCCATTAGTTGAGTCCTTAACAGTTAGCACTACCCAGGAACTTCACTGAGTCTGCCTGAAAGCTATTCGACTGTGGCAGTTAAGTGATTTCCTGTCAACTTGCAAAGGAATGAACTCTAGCCTGTCAATCAGTTTGCAGCTAAATGACCTAATTTGGGGGTGCAAATAAGATAAACATCTCACTAGAGGCCACATACATTCTCTCCATGCGAGGCATTCCTGTTCACAAGTCACATGGAGCTACGCAAATAGCAGCCAGAGCCTTGGAGCTGGAGGAGTCCCATGGAAACCCATGTTAGCACTAAGATGCTTTCAAGGCCACTGGATCCACAAGACCTTCCACCCACTAACTAGCCTGTGATCTGCCTGTACTCAGCGTTGTTGCATATGTTGCATGAATCGAGAGGAATTTACAGATTGGTGTCAGCCATATGGACTACGATTGGACTTATAAGTTTGATCTGTCCTGGGCTGGTGTGCTTTCTCAATTTACAATTGCTGCTTCTATAAAGCTCTTTCTATACACATAGAAGTGCCTATGAATTGATTTCTACAATCCACCCAGACTAACATACTGACCTCAAGACATATGCTGATCACCCCTGACAGAGTAATATACACTCCCTGTAGAACAAGCTCATTTGTTTGTTTTCCTCTCCAACAGAATTTTTTCTCTTCTTACAACTTTGAATCCACAAATATTAAGGGTAGGCACTGAATCATAAACAATATAGATTCCAAGTGGGAAACTATGAGATGAAGAACCCTGGATCAAAGTAAGAAACCTGACTTGAAACTCCCTCTCCAAATGCTCCAGAGTCAGAATGCTTCCTTCTTTTCAGGCCCTTACAGCACCCTACAATACACAGCTCCCTCCCTGCATGGGCGGTTCGTATCTGTACTCACACTGACTTCCCTCCGTGTGTCTTACCCACCGTAATACATGGAATTGTGATTGACTTTTAGACTGTCCATTCGCTGATACAGTGTGTTCTTGGCAATGTTTCTAGAGATGGTACACCAGCCTTCACGGAATCTACATAATATGCGATAGCAACAGTACTAATATGTGAAACCCACTGTAGGCCTGGAGCATGACTGATACAGGTCACAGCAGTGCTACTGAAAGTGAATCCAGAGATTGCACAAAAGAATCTCAAAGACATCTTAAGCTCCCTCAAGTCTCCTTCAGACCCAGCCGGTTGCACATTAGTGTTGACACTTGCAAACACAGAATATGCTGGTCATGAAAACCATGACATATTTCCAGTCTCCTGCTCCACACACTAGCTCTCAATAAAATGACTTGTTAAAATACCTGAGTGAGACAAGTCTGTGTTCATACAAACTACTGAATGGGCTTACCTGGGGACTCTGGTACTGAGGATCTTTTCCCAGAGCTGTATGGTTGAGAATGGTGTGGATTTTATTAGCAGAAGGGGGGGGGCGGTATTTGCATATCTTCCTAATATACAGTGGCAACTATGGCTGAATATTTTCAAAATGCTCACTGTTCCACCTTAAACGTAAATGAGTCTCCCAGAAGGATTCATTGGGATTATTACTTGGAAATGGTTCCTTATTATGTGATTGTGATACACAGAATACAGTCCTGTTCATATTGTTTCATACACAATAAGCGATTTATATATAGCTGATTTAAGACAGTATGTATGCTCATTTGCTTAACATATTTCACTCAATTTATTTCATTTATGTGGCAATAGACCCATAAGTTTATATCTAGTCAGCATGAATTGATTTTAATGCTTAACATCTTAGAGAAGGAACACGCATATACTACAATTTATCTCTTTTTAGACATTTAGGTTATTTCTCATTTCTGGTTTTATAATGAAAGTTACTATTTGGGTTGAAATAAAAGAGAAGAGAAAAAAGCATTCACATTAATATTACAAGAAATCACAGTAACAGACATGGCCTTACAGTAAACTTTTCTTCAACACAATTGTAATATTAACAATAAATATCATATTTTTAGTGAGAGCGTTCCCATTAGGACAGAAACACACCAAAGTCTTAACTTTGCTAGAGAAGATGTCTTAGATGACATTGGAACTGCATAAAGATTTTTCTAAAATATTTAATAGTTTAAAGTCTCTTGTGTCAAAGTCAATAGGATCTCCCAGAAGCACAGACTTACGACAATACTTGTTTTATTGCAGAACAGAGAGTATGTTGTAGGACAACAGTTGCTAAAGGATGGTTTTGGGTCCAGAAGCCCTGGGAAAGGTAGTCAATCTGCAAGATCTTCACGTTCAAGTAGCCAGGATCCCACATTTGGTCCTAAAATATTAGTAGAATTTCCAATTCTACTTTCACATCCCTTGTCCTTTGGTTAATCTCTTCATTTTTTCATATGCTATAATTATATAATAATGTATGGCTAGTACTCTTGTTTTAAGAGTGATTTTAGTGCAATTAAACAAATAATATATTGAATATAGACTTTAATTATTCCATTGATAATACTGTTCATATTTCAAGGCTCTGAATTATATGAAAATCACTCTTCCTTTTCAATATTTTAAAGTGTAATTTGAAATGTTGCTGTACCCACAGATTTCCATCAGTTGTGCCCGGCTATCAAAAGAGCTAGTTACTGGGGTCTTAAAGGCTTGAAGATAAACAAGCGGCCATCTAGCTCAGAAGCAACAAAGCCCACATGGAAGAACACACCAGCCTGTGTGATCACGTGGTCCCGAAGGGATCAGTTATCAGGCATCAGAGAACAAAAAATCATATCATTGGCTGCACATCTCCATGATACGATCGCCGAAGACAAACGGGTGCATAAGCAAATGTGGTGAAGAAAGATGATGGTGCCCAGCTATCAAAAGAGATAGTGTCTGAGGTCTTAAAGGCTTGAAGGTGAACAAGCGGCCATCTAGCTCAGAAGCAACAAAGCCCACATGGAACAAGCACACCTGCCTGTGCGATCACGAGGTGTCAAATGGACCAGGTATAAGGCATCATGCAAAAAATATATATATACCATAGTCAATGAAGGGGGAAGTGCAGAGTGGATACCCAAAGCCCATTTGTCGGCCACTGGAGATCCCCTCACAGAATGGGTTAAGGAGAGGAGATGGGTGAGTCAGGGTGCGATGTAGTACCGATGAAGAACGCAGCTTTCCTCCAGATGCTGGATGCTTCCTCCCCCCAACTACCATGATCTGAATTCTACCTTGCAGGACTGGGTAGGGCAGAGGTTGCACACTGGTGCATATGGGAGCTGGAGGCACAGGGAATCCAGGGTGGATGATATCTTCAGGACCAGGGATGTAAGGGGCGATACTGGGAGAGTAGAGGATGAGTGGGTTGGAAAGGGGGAACCGATTACAAGCATCCACATGTGACCTTCTCCCTGGGAGACAGACAGCAGAGAAGGGGGGAAGGGAGACTCCGGATAGGGCAAGATATGACAAAATAACAATCTATAAATTATCAAGGGCTCATGAGGGAGTGGGGAGTGGGGAGGGAGGGGAAAAAAGAGGACTTGATACAAAGGGCTTAAGTGGAGAGCAAATGCTTTGAAAATGATTAGGGCAAAGAATGTACGGATGTGCTTTATACAATTGATGTATGTATATGTATGGATTGTGATAAGAGTTGTATGAGCCCCTAATAAAATGTGAAAAAAAAGATTTCCATCAGTTTCTGACGATGTGTGAACAAATATATCTGTCATTTATTTTAAATTTTTCTCATTGCACATATATATTCAAAAATATTTTCAACATACGTTTCATGCATAATTCAGTGGCATGAGATTTATCATTGCTTCAACGATTACCAACATCTGTTAATTTCCTGTCACACTTAACAGAAATTGCGGAAAGAACTCCGACTTAACCCTTACACACTACCATGGAATAAATTACTCTATCAATTTCTTGTTTCACTTGTTTTGAATAGAATTCTGATTTAAGTACTTTTCCTCTTCCTCTGGAAAGAAAGCAACCTAAACTCTGTTCATTGCCCCATTGTCTTTAAGCCAGATTTTTGAAATCAGTATTTTATTGTGGCATATCTCTCTATCTCAATCTCTATATAAACATCTATAGATCATACTTCCTGACACTGGAAACAATTCATAGAGCTTGAAACTTGTAGCACTCTCTACATCCAAAGCTGTTCACCGTGAGGGAGAGTCAGTGTGAGACCAAACATAAAACAAAACTCCGGGAGAAAGCTATCTGCAGGCATGCTAAGGACCCATCAGCTCTGGACCAAGTGAAGAAAGAAGTGAGGACAGGAGCCTGGATAAGGACTGCAGTGCCTGGTCAGCTAGAACTGCTGCGCTGACCACTATGTTAGCTCTACTGCCCATGGCAGGAAACCTGCTGAGACAACTCCAGGTAACACTCCTGACAATAGTCTGAACACTTAGGGCCAGAGAAAATGTTGATGTGCGACCCACAGAAGTTGGAAGACAGTGTAAGCCCAGCAAACACCTCTCCTGTATGTGATGGGATGCTGTCAACAGGGGGTTCTCAGAATACATTGACCCAAAACCCACCCCGGGTACTAATTCATGGGTGGAAAACTGAGCTTCTTATTTCTGTGGTTTCTTTTAGCCTCACAAATAGCCCTGTTGTTAGGAAACCTTTTCATTCCAACTCTAAATATAGAAAATAACATTGAAGTATTTTTTACCTCTCTCCAAATATTGTAAAATGTATTGGGGGGAAGAAGAATTTGGGATGATATACACTTTTTCCCCTGTAGATGTACAAAAAGATTCAGGTTGACCTGGTCTTGATTCCAAAGCATGGTGAGGATAAAGATTGTCTTGAATTTCAATAGATCATTTGGGTACTTTTGATGGGAATGCACATGAAGTTACATTGAACATGAAATCTGCACAGATATTCATGTGATTGGTACAGTGAAGACCTCAGAGAGAAGACTGTGTTCTCCCAAGGACTCCACCAGCATCACTTTAATAGTCTGAGTCCCAGAGCTACAAGCTCCATTCAACCCTTTCCACCTTTAAATACAAGTGCACCTACCACATGCAAATACCAGTCCCATAAAATCACAGCATGCATGTACTTAAATTCATATTCCTTCGCAAACTGGAGAGTATTTTCTGGGTGTAACGATTCTTATCCACATGATCATGAATTGTGTGTGGGTTTTCCTCTTTCTGGTGGCGACGCCGGAAGGTAAGTGCTTCAGGGATTCACACATGAAATCTGGGGATGCAGCATCTGACCACATGACTCACTGTGTTTCTCTTTATCCCCAGGTGTCCTGGCCCAGGTGCAGGTACTGGAGTCAGGCCCTGGACTGGTGAAGCCCTCACAGACCTTGTCTCTTACCTGTGCCGTCTCTGGATTCTCTTTAACCAGCAATAATATGCACTGGATTCGCCAGGTTCCAGGAAAGGGACTGAAATGGGTTGGGGTGATGTGGAGTAATAGGAGCACAGACTATAATCCAGCTCTGCAGTCCCGAGTCAGCATCACCAGGGACACCTCCAAGGGCAAAGTTTATTTAAAACTGAGCTCCGTGAATCCTGAGGACACAGCTATGTATTACTGTGCTAGAGACACAGTGATGGGAATTCAGTGTGAGCCCAAACACAAACCTTAGTACATCAGGCATGGTTTCAGCAGATGTGAAAGACAAGTCAGTGATGTTTTCCTCTCAAAAGCTGTAGTTTCCCCACCTTGTCAGCACCTCTCTAGGGACCACCAAGCACAGATTCTAGGGAACCTTCATGTATCTGAACCTGCCATCTTTTCAGTGAAATAGGATTTGTCTGTTTCACCTTTCAATAGTAATAGGTATCAACGAGATCTCAGTGTACAATTCAGAGGATTAGCAAGAGCTGTGTGTTGTCAAAGTTAGAAATAATTAAAAAAAAAAACCTCACTGTCATCGAGTTGATGGCAATTTATGGTGGCACCCTGTGGGTTTCTGAGATTCTAACTGCTTATGGGAGTAGAAAACCCTGTCTTTCTTCTTTGGAGTGGGCATTGGCATGCAGATCTCAGCGCAACACATGACCACTATGCCACCAGCCTTGTTATAAAAATATTAATGCAGGAAAAATTCTCATGTGAGCCCAAAATTGTCTCCAAGCCATCAGGTAGATGTTCAATGTTTTCATTCCAGTGAATGCTCTCAAGTGTACATTATGTAATGATTTGAACTTACAATGATCTGGACCATAATTGTATACGTTGATATTGTTAGGCACCCTTGAGCTGGCTTCATATCACAGAGACCCGTGTTCAACAGGATGAAATGCTGCCCGGAAGTGCACTCAGAATCATTCCTCTGTTTGACTCATCGTTGCAGCCTTTGTGACAATCCGCCTCCTTGAAAGTCTCTCTCCTTTTCATTGACAGTCTAATATACCAAGCACAAGACCATTCTCCGGGTTCTGGTTCCTCCTAACAACATGCCCAAATAAGTGAGATAAAGTCTTATCTGAATGCTTCCAAGAAGCATCCAAGATGTGCTAATTCCAAGATAGACCTGCTTGTCCTTCAGGCAGCCTGTGATATATTTAATATTATTCTCTAGCACCAAAACCCAAATGCATCAATTCTTCTTTGATATTTCTTATAGGGTAATTGGCCTTTATTAGAGTCACTCTTGGTTATCACAACTGTGGTTGCTGTTTCAGGCAATAGAGATAACGTTCAGGTTGTTACTAAAATCACACAATGTATAGCACAGCATCCTACAATAAATACTCAAGGATCAAAATTCAGCAGTAGTGCTGACATTGAAGAAATCTATATAATCTTAACTCTGGTCAACATGAAGAGAAATGTTCATCTTCAGAAAGTAAAGGTCGGTACGTGTAAATTATACTTAGGTGAACCTGGACCACAAAACTATGTAGCACAATGATTAAATGCTCAAGTTTTAGCCAAAAGATTGGCAGTTTAAAACCACTCAGTGAGTCCATTGACTAAAGACCTGATAACTGTCTCCCATCAGTATTACAGAAAAGAAAATCCTATTTGGACAGTTCTTTTATTTGATTCAGGGTCTAATACCCACCCTGCACCCAAACAACCTTGGATGCTTATAGTCATATCATTACATAGACAAGACATTTACAAGAGTAATTACCCGAGACAAAGTGAATGGCAACATAAGAATTATTATAAAGACAGTGTATTGTTACATATTTCCCTTTGCTAGGTGTGTTTTCCAACATAAAATATATACCTTTTCCTCAGCACTGACATTCAACATGGGAAGAATGTGGTGTGTTTGAATATGTTAAGTCCCATAGAGTCAGTTCCAGTTCTCAGTGATGCCATGTACAACAGAATGAAATAATGCCTTCTTCGGCACCATAATCACAATGAATATTTTTGAGCCCATTGTTACAGCCAATGTGTCAATCCATTTCATGATGCGCCTTACTCTTCATTGATCTCCTGCTTTATCATGGATGATGTCTTTCTCAAGGGACTGGTATCAAGAGTCTCACCATCCATGATTCTAAGGAACTTGCTGGCTGTTCTCCCTTCAAAACAGACCTGATTGTTATAGTGCCAGGTCTCCCCACAGCACTTTCCTCATTCTTTTTCAGCATCACAAGTCAAAGGCCATCATTTACACTATGGCCTTGCTTATTCATAGTGCAGAGTTCATATGTATATAATAATGTTGAAAATATTATGATTTGGATTCTAAAAGTGACATTTAGGAAACCGTGTAATATGGGTCTGTTGGTGCAGAGATATAAAGGGCTATGGTGGTGCTGTGGGATAAGATTTGGTTGCTCAACACAAGGTCAGGGATTCATACCAGCCAACAGTTCCCCTGAGTAAGATGACTTCTATTCCTGTATATAATTACAGTCAGAGAAAGCCTAACGAGCAGTTCCAATCAGTTTTCTAAGTTTCCTATGAGTCAGAATAGATGCAATCACAGTGGGATTGGTTTTGGAGGAAGAGATTCCTCATTTTGTCGCTTAGTTGCTTGGTCTACCAAGTGTCCCTCATCCAGACACATCCAAGAACCAGTTCTCCCTGCAGCTGAGCTCTGTGACTCCTGACGACCACTGTGGAAGGAGCCAAGGAGAGGGAAAGTCAGTGTGAGCCCCCACACAAACAACCCTGCAGGACAGCTGGGGTGTGTGGGGGGGTGGCTATTGGAGGGGCGACTGATGTAAAGATCAGCAGGGGGAGGTCAGGTCCAAATTAACAGGCCCAGGAACCAGAAGCAGGTGTGTGTGTGTGAGCACAGATGAGATTTTCTGCTGTATCTTGGTTTGGCTTTTTTCCCAAGCTAAGCAACTGATTGAGAGGAAACTCCAGTAGAAACTCTTCTAGAGAAGAGGAAGATGGCCGACAGGGACACCCGCATACTCTGAGAGCTCCTCCAAACAAAGCGGGATTGGCGACCAGGTAGCTGAATAGTAAGAGTCTGGTGAGTGAAATATCCCCCTGGGTCAGCACCCCAGTCCTACCCCACGTATTTGTCCGGAGCAGGGGTCTAGGTGAAAGAGGACCGGACTAGTGGGACATCTCTGGCCACTAAGCTGCCGTGAGCTCACTGGCGACCGGCTTAGGCTCCATCCCCAAACCCGGCGCCTAGCCCAGAGCCACTTGCCTGCCCTGCCTACTCCAGCGGCCCACTCCCCACTCCCCATACGCGGATCCCCACGGGGAGAGAAGCTTTCCTCTCCCGCAGTTCCCCTCTCCCCGCAGGGCAGCGATCTGCCCTCGGGCCCACGTCCCTCCCTCCATTCATCCAAGCTCAGGGGAGCGGACCCGCGGGTTGTCTGGCGACCCCCACGGGGGACCATCCACCCGCACCGCTGCCGCGGACCTCTCCACCTGCCCTCCGTGCGCTGGCCTTCCACCCCCGCCCGCCCCCGCCAGCCCCTGGCAGCCTAGCGCCAGCTCCACTCCTGGCGGGGACCCTGCGCTGAGCACTTCCCGCCAACAGGAGCCATAGCCCAACCCGCGCCTGTCCCGGACCCGGAGCTTCCGCGGAGCGCCGCGCCCCGCGCTGCTGAGTCTGCCCACCAAGGGCCCCCCCCTGCGCAAGGCACAAGAGTAGGTGCCCTCCCCAGGGTGCTGCGGGGACCCCGGCGGCCGCGACTCTGAGCCTGAGCAGAGGAAGGGCGCCATTGCCTCCTGCGGTTTCGCGCCAAGCCTACTTTGCCAGCGCCATTACCCCCTGCGGTTTCGCGCCAAAAGGGCGGAGAGCGAACACCATTGTTCCCTGCAGTGTCCCGAAGCTGCCTGCGCAGCTATCCAAGGGGCCCGCTCACAGCCCGGGCAGATCAAACACTCCACCTGCAGTCTCGGCTTTGCAGTCCCTGAGGAGCCGTCAGTGAGCTCCAGCCAGCTCTCACCACCTGGGGTCCTGTTGGGTCCCCAGTGCCAGCCCTAAGCCTGCCGCAGCCCGCCCCAGCCACCCCAGGAGACGGCACAGTGGCCTGAGCCTCCACACAATAAGGTTACTCCTGTCTCCCAGAAGCATGGGGCCTATTAAAGGATCAAGGAAAAATCAACAGACCACATCACTCCCAACAAAAAAATCAGAAAAACGAGGCACTTTAACAGACCTAACGTCACTCATAGAAGAAACAGATATAGATCAGCCACAAAAGGAAATCTTCAGAACTCTACTTGCAGTAATACAGGAGCTAAGAGAAGAAAACCAAAATAAGGATGCAACGATAGAAGGGATGAAATGCACAATAGAGGGGATGAAGTCCACAATAGAGGGGATGAATACTATCCACCAAAAGGAACTGCAGAAACTAACAGAGGAGGTAGCAGAGGCCACACAAAAGGTCACAGAAGCTATATCTAGGCTTGAGGAGGCTGAGAACCGTATCAGTGAACTCGAGGACGCTCAAAACAAACGAAGCAAGCGAGAAAAACAAGCAGATAGGAAAATTAAAGAAACAGAAGACAGCCTGAGATCAATGACAGATGCTATGAAGAGGAATAATATTCGAATAATTGGTCTACCGGAACACAACATAACACACAAATCGACCGCCAAGATAGCAAAGGAATTCCTGGAAGAAAATTTCCCCAACCTAACAAAGGAGAATCCGACTCTCATACAGGAAGCGGAGAGGACGCCGGCTAAGCTAAACACCAAGAAGAACACGCCAAGGCATATAATTGTAAAATTATCCAACTTAGAGGAAAAAGAGAAAATTCTACGAGCATCAAGAGAAAGGAAGACAGTCACATACAAAGGAGCGCAAGTAAGGGTATGCTCAGACTTATCAGCTGAAACCATGAAGAGGAGGAGAGAATGGAGCAGCATCTTCCAAATTCTGAAAGATAAAAATGCCTCCCCCAGAATCCTATACCCTGCCAAGTTATCCATTAAGATAGAGGGTAAGATAAGGGTCTTCCAGGACAAGGAAGAACTCAAAAAATATACTGCAAGTCACCCGACCCTGCAGAACATACTGGCTGACTCACTATGGCCAGAAGATCAAGCTCCAACTAGAACCTCCAGGAGACCACCATATATCCCATCTCCATCTAGAAGCCAACATGCCAGCAACACGTACCAGGACAACACGGTCTCAGATGGAAAAGAGGACAGGATAGAAACCCTCCACTCAAACGCAGTACACTGATATGAAGGAAGATAGGCAAAGACCCAAAACACAAAACAGAATATGGCAACCATGAAGCCAGAGATTGTAATAATCACTTTGAATACAAATGGGCTCAATTCATATGTTAAAAGAAAGAGGCTGGAGGATTGGATTAGAAAACATAACCCATCAATCTGCTGCCTGCAAGAGACACACCTTAAGCAAGCAGACAAGCATATGCTGAGAATAAAGGGCTGGCAGAAAGTTTACCAAGCAAATGGTAACTCCAAGAAGGCAGGAGTGGCTATCTTAATCTCCGACAAAATGGATCTCAAGATCCAAAACATAAAAAGAGACAAAGAGGGACATTACATAATGCTCAAAGGCTCAGTAAACCAGGAAGCAATAAGCATACTGAATATTTACGCACCTAATAATGGTGCGGCAAATTTCGTCAAACAAACTATTAAAAAAATGACAGAAGAAATCACGGAAACAACAATAATAGTGGGGGACTTCAACACTCCACTATCAGAGAAAGACAGGTCACAGGGAAAGAAGCTCAGCAAAGAGGCCAGAGAGCTAAACAATGTAATTAGGCAACAGGGCCTGATAGACATCTATAGAGCCTTTCATCCAAAAGCAAAAGGTTTCACATTCTTCTCCAATCCACACGGATCTTTCTCAAGAATAGATCACATGCTGGGGCACAAGGCCAGCCTGAGTAAATTCAAACACATAGATATTATCCAGACGTCTTTCTCAGACCACCATGCCATAAAGCTGGAGATTAATAGAAGGGCACCCAGAAAAGCAAGGGCCACCAATTGGAGAATAAACAACGATCTCCTGCGACATGAATGGGTTAAGGTCCAGATCAGAGAGGATATCAGGAAATTTCTAGAAACTAATGAGAACGAGCATACAACATATCAAAACTTATGGGACACTGCAAAGGCAGTTATCAGAGGTAGCTTGATATCACTGAATGCATACATGAAAAAAGAAGAAAGGCGTATGACAGATATGTTAACACAAAACCTCCAACAGCTAGAACAGAGTCAACAGAACTACCCCTCCAATAGCAAGAGAAAAGAAATAATAAAAATCAGGGCGGAGTTAAACCAGTGGGAAGACAAAAGAACAATGCAAAGGATTAACGCAACTAGAAGCTGGTTTTATGAACGAATTAATAAAATTGACACTCCCCTGGCAAAGCTTACCAAAGATAGAAAGGAACAATCATCACTAGCCAGGATGAGGGATGAATCGGGGGCAATAACAACAGACCCCAATGAGATAAAAAGGATAATCACAAAGTACTATGAAGGTTTGTATTCTAATGAATTCAGAAACCTGGAAGACATGGATAAATATTTAGAAAAACAATCTATCCCTAGATTATCTGAGACAGAGATCAAGAACCTCAACAAACCCATAGCGAAGGAAGAAATAGAGAGTGTCATCAAAAACCTACCAAGGAAAAAGGCCCCAGGGCCAGATGGCTACACAGCAGAATTTTACCAAACATTCAGGGAAGAGCTGACACCGATCCTCCACAAAGTATTCCAGAACATAGAAAAGAACGGCAAGCTCCCAAACTCATTTTACGAAGCCAGCATTACTTTGATACCCAAACAGGGAAAAGACCCCACAAGCGTAGAGAATTATAGACCAATATCTCTAATGAACATAGATGCAAAAATCCTTAACAAAATATTGGCCAATAGAATACAAAGGAACATCAAACATATCATTCACCACGACCAAGTAGGATTCATCCCAGCGATGCAGGGATGGTTTAACATCCGAAAATCCATCAATATCATTCACCACATCGAGAAGAAAAAGGATAAAAACCATATGATAATATCCATAGATGCAGAAAAAGCATTTGACAACATCCAGCATCCATTCCTAATCAAAACACTCATGAAGATAGGATTGGAAGGTAAGTTCCTCAAGCTCATACAAGCTATCTATGAAAGACCAACAGCCAACATCATAGTCAATGGAGAAAAGACAAGAACAATACCACTGAAAAAGGGTACAAGACAAGGATGCCCCCTGTCCCCTCTTCTATTCAATATCGTTTTGGAGGTTCTGGCTAACAACATAAGACAGCGGAAGGACATCAAAGGGATCCAGTTGGGAGAGGAGGAGGTGAAACTATCGTTATTTGCAGATGACATGATCCTATACATTGAAGACCCCCAAAACTCCACAGTTGGAATACTTACAGCAATAGAGGAATACGGAAGAGTAGCAGGATACAAGATCAATAAACAGAAGTCGGTAGGGTTTCTATACACATCGGACAGGGCCATGGAAGAGGCGATTAAGAGGGAAGTACCCTTCACAGTAGCCAAGAACAAACTGAAATACCTAGGAATATACTTAACAAAAAATACTAAAGACCTATATAAGCATAATTATAAAACCCTATTACAGGAAACCAAAAGTGACCTTCACAAATGGATGAAGCTCCCCTGCTCATGGTTAGGTAGGCTGAACATAGTAAAGATGACAGTTCTTCCTAAAGCACTCTACAAGTTCAATGCTATACCAATCCAATTACCATCAACCTTCTTTAAAGAATTGGAAAAACTGACCACCAACTTCATATGGAGAGGGAAGAAACCCAGAATTAGCAGAGAACTCCTCAAGAAGAAGGACACAATTGGAGGACTCGCCCTACCTGATTTTAATGCCTACTACACAGCTACAGTGGTCAAAACAGCATGGTACTGGCACAATGATAGACACTCAGACCAGTGGAAAAGAATAGAAAGCCCAGGAGTAAAATCATCAGCATATAGACAACTGATCTTCGACAAGGGTCCCAAAAACGTCAAGTGGGAAGCAAATGCCCTCTTTAATAAGTGGTGCTGGAAACAATGGATATCCACATGTAGAAAGTTGAAACAAGACGTCTACCTCACCCCATGCACAAGAATACACTCAAGGTGGATCACAGATCTAGAAGTCAAACCCCAAACCATCAGGACCATTAAGGAGGGAATCGGGACTAATCTCAGAGCACTGGCCCAGGGAGCACATAGGCTCACTGCAACAGGGAAGGGGACACACACAGGTGATCTGGAAATCGACAAATGGGATCTAATAAGAATAAAACACCTGTGCACCTCGAAAGACTTTGCCAAGAGGGTGACAAGGCAACCCACAGACTGGGAGAAGATTTTTAGTAATGACACGTCAGACAAAGGGCTCATAACTAAAATCTACAACACCATCATGACCTGCAAAAAGAGGAAAACAGTTAACCCCCTAAGGAAGTGGGCAAAAGAAATGAGAAGAACTTTCACTAGAGAGGAGATCAATATGGCCAATAAATATATGAGAAAGTGCTCGAAGTCCCTTGCCATAAGAGAAATGCAAATCAAAACAACCATGAGATACCACCTAACACCCCTCAGGATAGCTCAGATCAGTAAATCAGAGAGCAACAAGTGTTGGAGGGGCTGTGGTGAAATAGGAACCCTCCTCCACTGCTGGTGGTCGTGCAGATTTGTACAGACACTGTGGAAAGCAATCTGGCGATACCTAAAGAAAATGGAAATTGATCTACCTTACGACCCAGCCATCCCTCTACTGGGCATATACCCAGTTGAAGCAGCAAATAAAACACGACCAGTCATATGCGCTCCAATGTTTATTGCGGCACAATTCACAATAGCAAAGACTTGGAAACAGCCTAAGTTTCCATCGATAGACGAGTGGATTAGCAAACTTTGGCACATACACACAATGGAGTATTATGCAGCACTAAAAAGCACCGATGAGCACATGAAACACGTTATTTCATGGGAAGAGCTGGAAGGAATTATGTTAAGCGAGGTAAGCCAGACCCAAAGGGACAGGTACAACATGAGTCCCCTGAGGTAAGTACAATCAGCATGACAGAAATGGGGCATTAATCCACCCAAGGGGAGGGTATGGTTTATATCTCCACAGGGAAAGTGGGACCAGACTTCAACCCAGTGTCGCAAGGTGTGAATGCAATATCCCGGCGTGGAGGACGGAACCGGTGGAGAGGTCTGGGAGGCTGGCCCCAGCACCATAAATTAAGTGGATTCCTGCCCCTCCCCCGAAAAGAACTTGTTCCAAAGGACGACATTGACCCTGCAGCTATGGGAGATGGACATATTTGATCAGAGCACACGGGAGCAGATGAAGGGGCAGGAGGAGAGAGTGGAGCACAGCCTGGCCCACCAGGCCGTGATGATGATGTTCCTGAGTAGAGCAGTCAGTCCACAGAGAGAACAACATGGCTGGCCCTACTATGAGACATGATGCCCCTCAGTGACTAAGGGCGATACAGGGGACAGCACCGGAGACACAGTGTGGGAATTGCACCTGACCTGATCCCACCACACCGAGGCAATGCACTGGGGGAGTGCAGCGGAACAGCAAGGGAATGGAGTGGCAAGGTCCCCAGGGAATGCTGAAAGCGGACTTTGGGGCCAGGGCGTGGTGCCCCAACAGACTGGACTGGAAAACGCTCCTAAGGGCCAGCAAAGATCCCTGAACTAACTACAAGCTTTTCTCTTGTGAACTGTTTTGGTTCTGTTCTTTTTCAGTGGTTTGTTTTGGTTGTATTGTTGTCTGGTTGTATACTGTCGCTTTGTGTTCCTCTGTCTAGTTTTCGTGCATGTTAGTGACCCCACAGGTCTGTCTGAATAGGACAGGCTGGATGAACTATCTGGATGAAAAACAACGGGACTGACAGTTCCGGGGGGACTTGGGGTGGGGGGTAGGGGGGGTAAGGAAGTGGTGTTAACAAACCCAGGGACAAGGGAAAAACATGGGACCCCAAAGGGTAGAGAAGGGGGAGTGGCAGGCCTGATGGGAAATGATCAAGGGTAAGGTTGCTTAGAGAAGAGGTATACTCTAGCCCAGGGGGCGATGAAGCATGGTAGTAGGGCAGAAGGAAGGTCAAGGGAGATGGAGGAAAGAGCTAGGAGTCAAAGGGCATTCATGGAGGTCTAGACAAAGACATGTACATGCATATATATATAGGAGGTTGGGGAAATAGATCTTTGTGTCGATATTTATAGGTCAAGTATTAAGGTGGCGGAAGGACCTTGGGCCTCTACTCAAACACTCCCTCTATGCATGAATACCTTCTTTTATTAAATTGGAACTCTATGATGCTCACTCTCCCGACACAACGGCTGGAGCCAAAGTGTGTGAACAAGTAAATGTGGTGAAGAAAGCTGATGGTGCCCGGCTATCAAAAGAGATAGTGACAGGGGTCTTAAAGGCTTGAAGATAAACAAGCGGCCATCTAGCTCAGAAGCAACAAAGTCCACATGGAAGAACACACCAGCCTGTGTGATCGAGTGGTCCCAAAGGGATCAGTTACCAGGCATCAAAGAACAAAAAATCATATCATTGACTGCACACCTCCATGATAGGATCGCTGAAGACAAATGGGTGCACAAGCAAATGTGGTGAAGAAAGCTGATGGTGCCCGGCTATCAAAAGAGATAGTGTCTGGGGTCTTAAAGGCTTGAAGGTGAACAAGCGGCCATCTCGCTCAGAAACAAATAAGCCCACATGGAAGAAGCACACCGGCCAGTGCGATCACGAGGTGCCCAAGGGACCAGATATAAGGCATCATGCAAAAAAAAAAAAAAAAAAAAAAGATATGTGTGTGTATGTATGTGTATATATGTGTATATGTATGTGTATATATATATTATATTAAATGAAGGGGGAAGTGCAGAGTGGAGACCCAAGGCCCAAGTGTCGGCCAATGGAGATCCCCTCATAGAGGGGCTTAGGAGAGGAGATGGGTTAACTAGGGTATGAGGTAGTATTGATGAAGAACACAGCTTTCCCCCAGATCCTGGATGCTTCCTCCCCCCAACTACCATGATCCGAATTCTACCTTGCAGGGCTGGATAGGACAGAGGCTGTACACTGGTACATATGAGGGTTGGAGGTACAGGGAATCCAGGGTGGATGATACCTTCAGGACCAAGGGTGTGAGGGACGATGCTGGGAGAGTGGAGGGTGAGTGGGTTGGAAAGGGGGAACTGATTACAAGGATCCACATGTGACCTCTTCCCTGGGAGAGGGACAGCAGAGAAGGGGGGAAGGGAGACCCCGAATAGGGCAAGATATGACAAAATAACGAGGTATGAATTACCAAGGGCATATGAGGGAGGGGGGAATGGGGAGGAAGGGGAAAAAAAGAGGACCTGATGCAAGGGGCTTAAGTGGAGAGCAAATGCCTTGAGAATGATTGGGGCAGGGAATGTATGGATGTGCTTTATACAATTGATGTACGTATATGTATGGATTGTGGTAAGAGTTGTTGGAGTCCCTAATAAAATGTAAAAGAAGAAAAGAGAAAAAAAAATGATTAGGGCAAAGACTGTACAGATGTGCTTTATACAATTGATGTATGTATATGTATGAACTGTGTAAAGAATTGTATCAGCCCCAATAAATTGTTAAAAAAAAAAAAAAAAAGAAACTCTTCTATTTTGTCTTAACTTAGAAGAGGAAAAACTATTGTGAAAGCAAATATACAGAAAAACAGAAATATACTCCACTAAAATAAGTGATAGAAAATGGGTAAGGCTGCTGTTGAGTCAATGAAGACTCATAGAAATCATACAGGAGAAAACGTAAGGTCCCTTTGGATTTCTGAGACTAAAACTTTCAATGATCAGAAAGTGTCATCTTTCTCCTGAGGAGTATATGGTGCTCATGAACAGCAGAACTTTCAATTAGTAGTCGACTGTGTAATCCACAACACCACAGGATCTCTGAGGTATGACGGGTGGGTAGTTCTGACCTTGCTTATCATGGGTCTGTTTCATTTTTTTTAACTTGATGAGTATTTTCTTTTAAAATTTGGTCAGCAATTTCCATGCCCTTAAAGACCGACGCTGTATCTTGTTCAGAAGTGCATTATAATTATAGATCACTTAGAGTGTATTATTTTCACATACGTAAGCCTTCATCTTCCTGAACATGGTCCATTATTCTAATTATTTGTGTGTCATTTGGTACCTTGGAAGTGTTTTTCTTTTTCTTTTAAATTTTCTTTATTGTGGTGGTGTTGGGGGGGAGTAGTATTTTTCTTATAGTTTTCTTTATGTAAGACTTTTGTTTCTCTGCTTAGGTTTATTTCAATTTATTTTAACTTTTAGGTGGCTATTGTAAATTATATTATTTTTTAAACATTTTATTAGGGTCTCATACATGTCTTATCACAATCCATACATATATATATATATATATACATCAATTGTATAAAGCACATCTGTACATTCTTTGCCCTAATCATTTTCAAAGCATTTGCTCTCCACTTAAGCCCTTTGCATCAGGTCCTCTTTTTTTCTTCCCCCTCCCTCCCCATTCCCCCCCCCCGATGACCCCTTGATAATCCATAGATCGTTATTTTGTCATATCTTTCCCTATCCGGCATCTCCCTTCACCCACTTCTCTGCTGTCCATCCCCCAGGGAGGTCACATGTAGATCCCTGTAATCAGTTCCCCCTTTCCAAACCACTCACCCTCTACTTTCCCAGTATCACCCCTCACACCCTGGTTCTGAAGGTATCATCCACCCTGGATTCCCTGTGCCTCCAGTGCCCATATACACCAGTGTACATTTTATTTCCTTTTCAGAACTTTCTCTATTGGTATGTGGAACTCAAACTGATTTTCTATGTTGACCTTATAACCTGTGAACATTTTTAATCTTTCAACTACTTTCAATAATTGTCTTCTATGGCTTTTGGCTTTTCTATGTTTAGAATGATGCCATCAGCAACTATAGAAGAGTTTTACTTCTTTGTTGCCGTTTTGGATGCCCTTGTTTTACATGTGTTAATTGATAGCTGTAGTTAAGAGTTTGTGTTAGTTAGGGTTGACTAGAGAAACATGTGTTTAAGAAAGAGCTTTATATAAAAAGAGCAAGTGTAAAAAAAAAAGCTGAGAAAACATCCCAGCCCAGTCCAGATCAAGTCCCTAGGCCCGATATTAGCCCATATGTCTGATACCAATCTACACATTCCTCTACAGACTCATGTAACACATGTGATGACACCGAATGCAGAAAGATCACATGCCAGTGGCTGGGCAGTCTTGTGGATCCAGTGGCGGTGGGAGCATCTCAGTGCTGGCAGGCGGTCTCCAAGTGGTTCTCCAGTTGCAGGATTCTAGTGTAGCTCCATGTTTCTTATCAGCAGGAATGTTTCGCAGGGAGTGAGTGTGTATCCTGCCTCCAGCAAGCTATTTATCTCCATAGCGCCCCAAAATGAGGTAATCAGTCTACGATCTGATTGACTGGCTAAACTCCACGCCTTCACTTTTAATAGTCTTAAGTTGACACCAGATTATGTAACTATCATAGAGTTTCAGCACAATATGAAATAAGTTTGGTATTTAATGGTATCCTTATCTGGTTTCAATCTGAAAGGGGAATGCTTTCACTCCCTCTCCACTGAGTACAATATTTGTCACTGGCATTGCATTTTGCTGTTTAAAATCATATTAACTCAGTTTGGACTCACAGCAACAATCGAGAAAACAGAACGAAAAACGGTCATGCTTCATTTTCACAGATGTCATGTATGAGGCCTTTGTTGCAGTTACTGTGCCAATCTATCTTGCTAAAGGTCAGTTTTAAAAATAACTTTGTGCTTCATCAACCATTATGTTCTTTTCCAAGTTCTGATTTTCCTGATACATGTCCAAAGTACTTGAGATGAAGTAATTACCTCCTCACTTCTTTCAAGTAAGCATTATAAGAGTACATCATCCAATATACATTTTTTTGTTTTTCTGGCTGTCCATCCTACCATCAAATTATTCACCATTACCATAATTCAAATACACCGTTTAATCTTTTATTTTTCTTTCTTTTTCTGAGTTGCACGTGTATATGAGGCAATTGGAAACCACATAGGTTGGGCCAGGTACATCTCAGTCCTCAAAGAGTCATCCTTGATCTTCAACCTTTCAGGAGTTCTGTGCAGCAGGTTTGCTCAATGAACTTCATCATTTGATTGACTGTGGCTTCCATGAGTATTGATTGTAGATACAAGCAAGATGAACTCCTTCACAACTTCAATATTATCTCCATTTATCTTGATATTTTCTATTGGTCCCTTAGTGGGGAGTTAATTTCTTTACAATGAATTTTAAACTAAAGTGAAATCAGCAGTCCCTGATCTTCATCAGTAAGGTTTACAAGTCATACTATCTTACAACATGTAGTACTATGTTACTTGCATGACAGATTATTAATACAGCTTCCTACAATCTTGATGTCATTGTTTTCATTTTGTACAGCTTCTCAGTTTATTTGCTCAGTATAGCATGTTGCATAAAGAACCTGCTGAAGTTTTCAAAGATTCTGTATTACTGTGATGAACAATGAAAATCAGTGGAAACAATAAACAAATCACACTATAGATTGCATTGAACATGTTTTTTTTTAATTCTATGAAAGTACTTAAAATGTTTTCCAGAAAATATGGCCAGGCATTCTGTAACCATTCCAAGAAATGATCTCAAAACCAAACAAAGCCAACCGACCACACAATAACAGCACTAATAAATAATGGGAGTTAATATCTTTGTATGTGTTTTTTTGCAACTTGAATGTTTCCTTTGGTCAAGTTCATGTCCTTTACCCACTTTGAGTCTCAAAACTCTGTACATGTTTCACTCTCCAAACGGATGCTTAGTGAGATGTTAGGAAGAAGAAAGAGGAGAGAACTCTCAAGAGAATATGCAGAGAACTGAGAAAACATGGTAGAATAAATATCCATTATCAATTGCGGGTCTTAATATAATCCAAATTTCCTAACACTCTCTGTGCTTTCTGTGTCCCAATAGTTTCTCTGGTCTTCTGCTTAAGAATCTTGATTTCTCAATAAACAGCGGTAATCCCAGAGAAAAGGAAGGCATTAGACTTTCTCATTGTGATTTATGAGAAAAGATGGAAAATTTCTCTACTTTTCTCTCCTGGGATTCTAACATGTAGATCACCCCTTCAATTTCCAGATTAAAGTTCAAAACTTGGTGCAAGACACCACATAGTGGTCAGAGTTCTGTAGGAACTACATCACTTGTTCATCAGTTTTTATTTTCTTTTGGGTATTCTTTGGCCTGATAGTATCAAGAGATTCTAAAAATGGGTTGACATAAAAGAGGTTTGCATTAGTTGTCATCATGGATTTTTTCCATGCCCTGAGTGTCCTGTTACAGGTACAGCATCAGGATTTGAGCCCAGGAGTGACAAATGCACCACAAATCCTCCCCCTTAAGATTTTCTGTCTCTGGTGGCTCCATATTTTTGGAGCTGGATCTACTACAACCTGCAAAAAAGTTTTCAGTGGTTGTTATCAGTATGTCTGAGCAGCAGAAAACAATTACCCGCTTCAATAGAGTTGACTCTCAAGCGCCAAAAGAATGTCCACCAATCCGTTCTCCCGGCAGCTGAGCGCAATGACCACTGAGGGCACAGCTGTCCATTACTGTGTGAGAGGAACAGTGAGAAGACTCAGTACCATCCAGGCACAACCTATCCTGCAATAATGACCTCAGTCTATAGAGATCTCATGGCCTGCACAAAGCACAGGAGCCAGACTTCTGGGCAAGGGCAATGGGGGAGGGATGGGAGCAAGGAGCTTCCTGTTAGTAACTAGGGTTTCCTTTCCCTCCAAAATATTTTCTCTGAAAATCTTGTCTTCCTAAATATTACAAAACACCACATCAATTTAAATATTAATTCATTTATATGTTGTATGCATAAACACATTTAAATACATGTATGCATAAATAAACCCTGGTGGTGTTTTGGTTACTCATTAAGCTGAGACCTGAAATTTCAGGAGTTCTTAAGCACTAGCTGTTCCACAGTAGAAAAACGGGTCTATTTTCTCCCATAAAGAGTTACAGTTTCAGAAGTGCTCAAGGACAATTCTACCCTGTCTATAGGGTCATTATGAGTCTGCACTGACTCATGGCAGTGAGTGTGAGTGATGAATATATGGATATATACTATTTGTATCATGAACATGTGTTTAATGATTTTCACATCCTGGATGGCTGTACTGGATTAAATGAAAATTAAATCACAAGATCACAAACCGTGTGGTTCATCTGAAGAGAACTTAATGAGGAATTCATAGCAACACAGAATTGTATAGTATAGAAGTAAAACTGAGATGGATTAGTTCAGTTTCCAAGTAATGGAACTAGAAAAAGATGAGCATGCATAGGTAGCACACGCCTGGGAGAGGCAATAAAAAAGTAACCAAGATAAATGAAATAACAGGAACACAACCAGTAATCTGATTATATGAAAAGTGACTTTTTTAGAAGATGAACAAAAGTGATCAATAGCCAGGTTTCCTGATCATCCCAAGAGCAGGAGGGCAGGAATCTCAGATCAGAAACCAGAGAGGAGACACCATTCTGCATGTTTTGTGGACATGCTTTATGAAGAACTTCCTGTCCACACTGTACAAATATCACTGAAATATGGAAATGCCTTAGAAGGAAAGAAAAATCAGTAAGGTTCCCACACAAGAAAGAGGTAATAGAACGGTCTACTATCATGTGTATCCAGTCCGTAAGGTGAACAAGAGAGGATGCATTGTGAATGCTCATACGACACAGGAAGTCTGTTATGTATGTAATATAAAGTTCACACATTGAAAACTATTTTTAAAAAGATTGATAATACATAACAATTAAAGCAATGCTTGATAAACAACCTGTTTAAGAGCTGCTTTCTGTTGGAGGTGCTCGTGTTTCTCTCAGTCCGAGAGAGAACTCTTGTCCATATTCTCTACTCATCTGCTTCTAAATATCAGGGGACATGCAAATGCAGCTCTCTGCCTGCTGATAAAACAACCACAACCTCTGATGTGGGACATCTCAGAGGACAGTGCCAGTTTCAAGGGTCTCTGCTGTTAATATTTTGAAATCAGGAGCTAGTCCAGAGGACACATAATGAATTTCATACCAAACTTGGCTTTCATTTTGGCCATTTTACATGGTAATCATTGTAGAGCTTGCTGTGTGTGTGTATAATAGTGTGTGCGTGTGTTGGTGTGTAAGTCATCTAATCAGAGTGTCTGTTTGCAGGTGTCCAGTGTGAGGTGCAGCTGGTAGGGTCTGGGGGCGATCTGAGAAAGCATGGGGTCTCTGAGACTCTCCTGTGTAGCTTCTGGATTCACCTTCAGTGACCACTGGATGACCTGGGTCCGCCAGTATCCAGGGAAGGGCCAGCAGTGGGTCGCAGGCATTAGTACTGGGGGTAGTACATACTATACAGATTCAGTAAAGGGCCGATTCACCTACTCCAGAGCCAATGCCAAGAACACGCTGCATCTGCAGATGAACAGCCTGAAAGCCGAGGACACGGCCATGTATTACTGTGCAAGACACAGTGAGGGGAAGTCAGTAAGAGCCCAAACACAAACCTCCCCTGCAGGGAGAATACTGGTCTCCAGGGGGCACTCCAGATGCACAGAGCACAAGATTCAGACCCAGGAGCAGCTGGAGCTTCAAGGCTGATTTCCTGTGGTTATATGTGGATTCTTCTAAATCTCACAGTTCCTCACAGATCTCTAATTCAAAAAAAATAATTCTTCTGTGCCTACTCCTGGCATCTATGAATTAAAAAGTTATATTGTAACAAAAGAATATATTCTGTCCTACAGCAACAATCAGCTTCTTAACCTTTAAGGACAAGAAATGACTCTGCCAGTGGTCCCTGCATCAGAGTTCTCATGACGCTCAGATAAAATACTTTCCAGTCAGACTTCAGGAAAATGGTGCTTGAGTATTGGCTGACAGTCTTAACAGTATGTGCTTCCATCACACTCTGTGGGGAATTCTGGCAATGTTCTAGCTAATGATTTAATTAAAAGGTAGGCAGTCTGCCTATTTTATATTGAATTTCTTCAAATGACACAATTTTTGTTGTTGCTGATTTTTGCTTTTGTTGTTTTTCCTTTGATTCCCCGCCAGGGGAGAGCGCAAACTCAGGGCCCCATTACCACAAATTTTGCAGTCAAGTCTCCAACATTTGGGAATCTCAGGAGTCAGCACAGCTTTGGTTGTTTTTCCTAACATTCGTGGCCTACTGTTTCTGTGTGCGTGTGTGTGTGTGTGTGTGTGTGTGTGTGTGTCTTTTCTGCAATCCCATCTGAAAAACACATAAATTCACCAATTGCATTTTATTACCTGGGTGCTAATATCCTCTATCAGTCTATCCTTCAGAACCTGCAGGCCATGATAGTCCAGGAAACATACTAACTTTTGTGAAAATTCAGGATTCGGGGAGAATTCTAGGGCCAAACAGGATCATTCAGTTCTTCATGCTGGATGCTGTATCTTCATCTTCACAGCCGCACAAAATGTCGGACATTCTTTCTGGTTTCACCCAGAGAATCCACATTTGTCCTGTTAATCAGCTTCTCATCCTCCTGGTGGCTTTGCTAGTTAATTTGCTGTTTGTTACCGGTAACATTCCCAGTATGCAGTGACACACAACTGTAGGTGAGGAATTTCAGCTATTTTGGTATAAGATCCTGTATAAAATGTAAGATTATGTGTGAATAACTTTATCAATGATGACTTTGTGGACAAGAAATGTCTTCCTGTGCCAAAGGTAAATTTTTCATTGTTGCAGGTACTCTTTTCACCTTAGAATGACTCTTGAGCAGATGTAAGAGTATAGTTGTCAAAGGAAAGCTCTTCCTTCTTAGTGACTTACAAAAGCCATTCCTATTTACAGCATACATTGAATGGGAGCCACTTTGGGCTAAATTCAATGAGATTTCTAGATTTAGCTGACCTTCAAACTTTTGAGTATCTAATGATTTTCCATAATCTATTGCAGAAGAGAAAATGTGTATCTGACAATTTAAGTATTCCTGGTTTTGTTCTGAGTGTCTTATAAAGATGTAAGTCCCCGAGAGAAGAATACAATTGCCTTTATTCCTAAAGTCATCCTAGTCATCCTCACCTTTCTCAACCATCTTCTTCATCACTTTCTGTGGCCTGAAAGAACAGGAGCTTGGTCTTGGAGAATGGAAAAATCATGGAAGGGAATGTGTTCTCTGAGGAAGCAGTCAAGGTTCTCATCCCAGATTGATTCCTTTTAAACTTTATTACAAACTTACAAATCTCATGCATACCAACATAGCCCATCAGATATAGTCTCATGATGTATTTATTCAAATTGAGGTCTTATTCACTCTGAATAATACACTTGGGATAATAGGCCTCATTGCCAGTATGTCAGTTTCTTCCTCTTCTTGGGGAAACTCTGAGGTGAAACGCTCAGGGATTGAAGCATGAGGTTTTGTGACTGCTTTATTTGTGAACCTGGCTCTTTCTCTCAAGGAGAAGCATATGCAAATAAAGGCCCTCCTTCTGCTGATAAAAAAAAACACCCCAATCCCAACAATACAGTTCTTGGAGAAGATCCTCAGTACCATAATCTACAAGAGTCCCTATTATGCAATCTGTATGAACACAGACTCATCATGGAGTCTGTACTAAGCTGTGTTTTTCAGGCAGCTATTTCAATAAGTAATGTTATTGAGAGCAAGTGTGTGTGAGTGGGCATGAGTTACAGACAGTTGACATGTGTGATCGTTTTCATGACCGGCATATACTGTTTGAAAATGTCAACTGTAATGTGCAACTGGATGAGTGTGTAATGTGCAACTGGATGAGTCTGAAGGAGACTTGATTGAGCATAAGACATCTTTGAGATTCTAATGTGCAAACTCTGGATTTACATTTAGTAACTTTTCCATGACCTGTAGCAGCCAAGTTCAAGGCCTGCAGGGTATCTTATCAGTACTGTTTATATCACGTATTGTACAGATTCCATGAAAGCTGGTTTACCATCTCCAGAGACATTGCCAAGAACACACTGTATCCGCTAAAGGACAGTCTAAAAGTCAATCACACATCCATGTATAATGGTGGGGAAGAGACACAGAGAGAAGTCAGAGTGAATACAGACACAAACCTCCTATGCAGGGAGGGAGGGAGCTGTTTTGCAGGGCTCTGTAAGGGCATGGACAGAAGGAAGGATTCTGGATCATGAGTATTTGGAAAGGGAGTTTCTAGTCTGTGTTTCTATTGTGATCCAGGGTTCTTCATCTCATTATTTCACACTAGGAATTTATGTTTGTTTGTTTTTTATGATTCAGTGCCTACCCTTAATATCTGTGAATTCAAAGTTGTATTGTAAGAAAAGAAAACATTCTCATAGAGAGAAAAACAGCCAACCAAAATGAGCTTGTTCCATAGATAGTAGAAATTTTCCAGGGGTAATCAGCATCTCTTTTGAGAAGGTCAATGTGCTAGTCCTGGTAGACTGGAGAAACAAATTCATGGACACTCCTACCTGTATAGGAAAAAAGTTTATATAAAGAACAATGGCATATTGAGAACACATATCACTCCAGTCCAGACAAGCCCATGAGTCCAATAGTAGCCCATATGTCCGATACCGTCCGGTAATTCCTCTTCAGTCTCATGCAACACATGATACAATGCTGAGTGCAAGAAGATCACAGGTTAGTGGGTTGAAAGTCTGTGGATCCAGTGGCATTAGAAGCATCTTACTGCTGGCGTGGGCCTCCACATGGCTCCTCCAGCTCCAAGGTTCTGGCTGCCATTAGCATAGCTCCATGTGGCTTGTCAACAGCAATGCCTCACAGGGAGAGAGTGTATCTAGCCTTCAGTGAGCTATTTATCTCCTTCGTACCTCCAAATGAGGTCACTAAGATGCGACCTGATTGACAGGATAGACTCCACCCTTTCTTAAGTTGACAAGAGTTCATGTAACTGCCAGTCGAAGAATCTTTCAGGCAGACTCAATGGAGTGCCTGGGTAGTGCTAACTCTTATGGCTTCAACTAATGGCTGTACAGTTGGTGGTTTGAAACTTGGTGTCATTTATTCAAGTATAATATAGTGTAAAAAGTTGCTTTTCACCCAAACTAAAATTCTGTTGACATTGATCAGTTCCAACTCATAGTAATCCTATAGGACAAACTAGAACTGCTCCCATAAGATTTCCAAGCCTGTATTTCCTTATGAGATTATTCTACCACTAATTCTCTCACAGAGAAGTTGGTGGTTCTGAAAGATTGAATTTTCATTTAACAGCTAGGCAAGTCACCACTGTCTAACTGGGGTTGGTAGTTCTGACATATTTTTAGTGAATTTTTAAGTATTATATTCTGTCAAAAATCATCATACTTTAAAATTATGTATTTCATGAAGCCTTGCTCTTTTTCATCCAGACTCTTCCCCTAGATCAGGGGTCAGTAAATTTTTTTCAAAAAAACCTCTGAAAACTATAATTGATGATTGCATTGGTCATATAGACTTGGAGTCAAATATTCAACCTTACTGATTGTGTAAACAACAGCAGGCAGCAGAAAAGGGCATAGCAGTGTGATAATAGAATGCTATTCACAAAGACAGGAACTGGGCCATGAGCCTGTTAACCAAAGCCCTACACTGAGGGTCTGTGTAAGTAACAGATGATCTTCTGTTTCTTTTCTAAAAACAGTTTTATTGGAATTTCATGCACATATGATATAATTCAATCATACAAAGAAGAGGCATACACGTCAGTCTTCTCTGCAGTAGGAGCACCTCGCCTGCCACTACCCTCATCCCTTAAAAATTTTTGTCAGCGCCAAATTCTTCTCCACCCCTCCTCTGGTCAGAAGCGCCTCCCAGCTGATGAGGTGACCCTTGTCTGTCGCGCAGAAACAGCACAGGCACTGACAGAGGAGCGCTTCAGCAGCTTGGCAGCCCCACATTCCCTGACCTCACTGATCTCTAGTCACAGCTTTCAAACCAGCATATCTCAATGGACTTTGACACAGCAACCAAGCTCATTGGGGCTGCCACAGTTGGAGTGGCATCTATAGAGCCCGCATTGGGACTGGGTTTGGGAGCCTCATCCTGGATTATGCCAGGAACCCTTCTCTGAAGCAGCCACCCTTCTCCTATGCCATCCTGGACTTTGCCTTCTTGAAGGCCCTCAGGCTTTTCTGCCTGATGGTGGCCTTCCTCATCCCTTTTGCCATGTGAAGGAGCCATATCCACCCCCCACATTTCTCTGTCCCATGTCTGTCTGCCCAAAATTTCCCTTCTCTGCACCTCCCCGGGCAGTCTGGGGAAAATAATTGGCTCAGAGTTTGACAGAGGAAAGACAAATAAATACTTTATTAATAAATATGTTTCTTTTTTTAATAAAGTGGGGGGTATACAATTATCATTACTATCAATTAAAATTTTTTCTTCCTCTTTGTTCATATCATTACATTTTTATTTTGGCAAAATGTACACAGGAAAACATTCTCCAATTCAACCACTATTATATGTACAATTGAGTGTCTTTGATTATACTCTTCATGTTTACAACCATTATTGATATCCTATTCAAAATTATCCCGCCACCATTCATATAAACTGACTTCCCCCTAAGCAACAACCCTATCTCCTCCACCCACGGTAACCCTTGGTCAAGCTTTGTTTTTATGTAGTTTTAAAAATAGATGTATATAATATTCACATATCAGGCATCAAAGAACAAAAAATCATATCATTGTTTGCACACCTCCATGATATGATCGCCAAGGACAAAAAAGTGCATAAGCAAATGTGGCAAAGAAAGCTGATGGTGTCCGGCTATCAAAAGAGATAGGGTCTGGGGTCTTAAAGCATTGAAGGTAAACAAATGGCCATCTAGCTCAGAAGCAACAAAGCCCACATGGAAGAAACACAACAGCCTGTGCCATCAAGAGGTGTTGAAGGGATCAGGTATAAGGCGTCAGAAAAAAAATCTTACCATAGTGAATGAAGGGGGAAGTGCAGAGTAGAGACCCAAAGCCCATTTGTAGGCCGCTGGAGATCCCCAATCAGAGGGGTGTAGGGGAGGAGATGAGTCAGTCGGGGTGTAATGTAGCACAGATAAAGAATACAGCTTTTCTCTAGTACCTAAAAGCTTCCTCCCCCCCCCCCCCAACTACCATGATCCAAACTCTACCTTGCAAGTCTGGATAGAGCAGAGGATGTACACAGGTGCAGATAGGAGCTGGAGGCACAGGGAATCCAGGGTGGATGATACCTTCAGGACCAAAAGTGTGAGGGGCGACACTGGGAAAGTAGAGGGTGAGTGGGTTGGAAAGAGGGAACCAATCACAAAGATCTATATATGACCTCCTCCCTGGGGGGACAGACAACAGAAAAGGGGGTGAAGGGAGACTCCGGACAGGGTAAGATAGGACAAAATAATAATTTATAAATTATCAAGGGCACATTACAGGGGGGCGGAGGAGCGGGGAAGGAGGGGGAAAAAGAGGACTTGATGCAAAGGGTCTAAGTGGAGAGCAAATGCTTTGAAAATGATTAGGGCAAAGAATGTACAGATGTGCTTTATACAATTGATGTATGTATGAATTGTGTTAAGAGTTGTATAGGTCCCTAATAAAATGTTTAAAGCCAGGAAGATGGCCGACCTGGACACCTGCATACTCTGAGAGCTCCTCCAAACAAAGCAGATTTGGTGTCCAGGTAGCTGAATAGTAGGGGTCTGGTGAGTGAAATATCCCCCTGGGACAGCACCCCAGTACCACCCCACACATTTGTCCTGAGCAGGGGTCTAGGTGAAACAGGACCGGACTCGTGGGACATCTCTGGTCACTAAGCTGCCACCATCTCACTGGCGACTAGCCTAAGCTCCATCCCCAAACCGGACCCCCGCCCAGAGTCGCTTGCCTGCCCTGCTTAGACCAGCGCAGCAGGTCACGCGCTCCCCTACACCAGCGGCCCACTCGCAGATCCCCACTAGGAGAGAAGTTTTCCTCTCCCGTGGTTCCCCTCTCCCTTCAAGGCAGAGATCTGCCCTGGGGCCGTGTCCCTCCCTCCATTTATCCAAGCTCTGGGGGGCAGACCCGCAGGTTGTCTGGCGACCCCCACGGGTGACAACCACTCACACTGCTGCCGAGGACCTCTCCACCGGCCCTCTGTGTGCCGGCCGCCCACCCCCACCCACCCCCTGCAGCCTAGCAACAGCTCCACTCCCAGCAAGGACCCTGTGCTGAGCATTTCCCGCCGGCGGGAGCCATAGCCCAACCCGCGCCTGTCCCGGACCCTGCGCTTCTGCAGAGCGCCGTGGCCCACGCTGCTGAGTCTGCCCGAGGGCCCCTCTCGGTGCCAGGCACAAGAGTGGGTGCCTTCCCCAGGGACCCCGGCAGCCACTGCTCTGAGCTCTGAGCCTGAGCGGAGGACAGGCGCCATTGCCCCCTGCGGTTTCGCGCCAAGCCGCTGCTGTCCGCACAGCTCTGAGCTCTGAGTGGGGGCAGAGGACGGGCACCATTGCCCCCTGCGGTTTCGCGCCAAGCCGCCATTGTCCACACGGCTCTGAGCTCTGAGCCTGGGCGGAGAACAGGGGCCATTGCCCCCTGCCGTTTCGTGCTGCTGTCCAAGGGGCCTTCCCGTGCCCGCTCACAGCCCGGGCAGATCAAACATTCCAACTGCGGTGGAGCCTAGGACTCAGCTTTGCAGTCCCTGCGGAGCCGTCAGTGAGCTCCAGCCGGCTCTCACCACCTGGGGGCCCTGTAGGGTCCCCAGTGCCAGCCCTAAGCCTGCCGCAGCCCTCCCCAGCCACCACAGGAGACGGGCACAGTGGCCTGTGCCCCCCCACAGTAACCTTAGCTGTCCTAGCACTTCCCAGCTAGAGCACAAGGACTGCCAGTGGGGAGCGGCTGGACCTAGAAGGGCTTGCTGAGCTGAAGAGCATTCCCACCATCACATAGATCAGCACCATATCTTGGGACAACACGAACTCACCCACCTCTGCGCTCTATTAGGCATCACCAGCGCTTAGAGGAAAAGGGGGAAATTTTCAGATATACACATCTACACATCCTCCATCTAGCATAGGTTTTTTTTTTTTTGCCTTTTTGTGTTTTTTGTTTTGTTTTTAATTTCTTCTTCCCGTTATTTTACTTTCTGTGCTGTACTCTCTCTCTCCTTCCTTCCTACTTTTTCATTAATGCTTTTATTTCTCTTCTGCCCCTTTTCTATAGATTCTCCTTCTCTCTCTCTTTTTCTTCTCCTTCCACCTCTACTAGTATCACAGCTTGTCCCTCTTCTATTACAGATTCTCCTCCCTCTCTCTCCAATTTTTCTCTTCCTCCTTCCCAATATTTTGTTAAAAACTATTTTTAAATCGTTAACCTTTTAAATCCTTTTTATTACTAACCTCCACTCCCCATAAAGGGGGTTGCTAAGGGTACCCTGTCACACCTGGTCAAAGCAGCCTGAGGACACTCACTGAGGCTCCAGCCCCCATTCCAGCTGCTGATACATCTCTGCACTGTGGGTTACCAACCCGACAGGGAACTTGGTCTACACAGCAGTCTGACCCACCCTTACAGTAGGTCATAGGCAATTGCCTGAAAGAATCCTTAACAATAACATAGATAAGGTTACCTCGGTCTCCCAGAAGCATGGGGCCTATGAAAGAATCAAGAAAAAATCAACAGACCACATCACTCCCAACAAAGAAATAAGAGAAACGAGGCACTTAAACAGACCTAATGTCACTCATAGAAGAAACAGATATGGATCAGCCACAAAAGGAAATCTTCAGAACTCTGCTTGCAGTAATACAGGAGCTAAGAGAAGCAACCCAGAATAAGGATGCAACAATAGAAGGGATGAAATGCACAATAGAGGGGATGAAGTCCACAATAGAGGGGATGAATACTATCCACCAAAAGGAACTGCAGAAACTAACAGAGGAGGTAGCAGAGGCCACACAAAAGGTCACAGAAGCTATATCTAGGCTTGAGGAGGCTGAGAACCGTATCAGTGAACTGAGGACACTCAAACCGAACGAAGCAAGCAAGAAAAACAATCAGATGGGAAAATTAACGAAACAGAAGACAGCCTGAGATCAATGACAGATGCTATGAAGAGGAATAATGTTCGAATAATCGGTCTACCGGAACACAACATAACACAAAAATGGACAGCAAAGATAGCAAAGGAATTTCTGGAAGAAGATTTTCCCAACCTAGCAAAGGAGAATCAGACTTTCATACAGGAAGCAGAGAGGACGCCGGCTAAGGTAAACACCAAGAGCAACACGCCAAGACATATAATAGTAAAAATATCCAACTTAGAGGAAAAAGAGAAAATTTATGAGCAGCAAGAGAAAGGAAGACAGTCACATACAAAGGAGCGCAGGTAAGAATATGCTCAGACTTATCAGCAGAAACCATGAAGGAGGAGAGAATGGAGCAACATCTTCCAAAAACTGAAAGATAAAAATGCCTCACCCAGAATCCTATACCCTGCCAAGTTATCCATTAAGATAGAGGGTAAGGGTCTTCCAGGACAAGGAAGAACTCAAAAATATGCTTCAAGTCACCCGACCCTGCAGAAGATACTGGCGGACTCACTATGGCCAGAAGATCAAGTTCCAACTAGAACCATCGGGAGGCCACCATATATCCCATCTCCATCTAGAAGTTAACATGCCAGCAACAAGTACCAGGACAACAGGGTCTCAGATGGAAAAGAGGACATGATAGAAACCCTCACTCAAACGCAGCACACTGATATGAAGGGAGATAGGTAAAGACCCAAAACACAAAACAGAGTATGGAAACTATGAAGCCAGAGATAGTAATAATCACTCTGAATACCAATGGGCTCAATTCGTACATTAAAAGTAAGAGGCTGGAGGACTGGATTAGAAAACATAACCCATCAATCTGCTTCCTGCAAGAGACCCACCTTAAGCTAGCAGACAAGCTGATGGTCCCCGGCTAACAAAAATATATAGCGTCTGGGGTCTTAAAGGCTTGAAGGCAAATAAGCGGCCATCTAGCTCAGAAGCAACAAAGCCCAAAGAGAAGAAGCACACGGCCTAAACGAATACAAGGTGTTGAATGGACCATGTAGCAGACACCAAGGAACAAAAACAATCATTGTGTGATCACCTTCCTCACATAATCACTGAAGACGAAAGTGTGCATAAGCAAGTGTGGTGAAGAAGGCTGATGGTGCCTGGCTACTGAGAGACATAGCATCTGGGGACTTAAAGGCTTGAAAGCAAACAAGCGGCCATCTAGCCCAGAAGCAACCAAGCTCACACGGAAGCAGCACACCAACATATAGGTGATCATGAAGGGCAGAGGAGACCAGGTCTCCAACAACAAAGGTGGGGTGGTGGTGAGAATCATATCACCGTGAAAGAGGGGGAGTACATGATGGGGACCCAATGCCCAACTGTAGACAGCTGGACATCCCATCCCTTCCAGAGGGGTAGTGGGGAGGAGATGAGTCACTCAGGGTTCAGTGTAGCAACAATGAAACTAAAAACCTTCCTCTAGTTCCTGAACGCTTCCTCCCCTCCCAATTATCATGACCCCAATTTTACCTAGCGGGCCTGGTTATACCAGAAGATGTACAGCGGTGCAGTAGGGATCTGGAAACACAGGGAATCTAGGACAGACAAACCCCTCAACACCAGCGGTGGGAGTGGCGACACCAGGAGGGAAGGGGGTGTAGAAAGGGAGAACCGATCTCGGAGACCTATGTGTAACCTCCTCTCTTGGAGATGGGCAATGGGGAGGTGGGTAAGGGGAAGACGCCGGGGAGTGTAAGATAAGATATAATAATTATTTATAAACTATCAAGGGACCAGGGGTGGCATCGGGGAGGGAGGGGGACAGGGGCAAAAAAGGGAAACCGAGCTGATTCCAGGAACCCAAGTGGAAGGTGAATTATGAGAATGACGAGTGCAACGAATGTGTAAGGGTGCTTTGCTCAATTGATGTATGTACAGATGGTGATAAGAGCCTTATGAGCCCCAATAAAAAGATTGAAAAAATAAAATAAAATGTTAAAAAAATATTCACTGACTTAATGTTTACAGTGTTGTAAAATATATATGTATATATGCATATATATCATAATGAATTCTTATGTTCTTTCCCCCTCCCACATTCATTGTTTGCTCCCAAAATTTCCTCACCCTTGCTACTCCTCTACTCCCCTAGGGCCCTATAGACCATTACATCAGTTATTGTCTCTAGGGATCCGTGTCTGTGCGTTACAACTTTGGAAACCCAATAGAAACAACCAAAACCAAAACTAAAATAAAGCTGCAAGAAGAAAATAATAATAATATAAAGATAAAAATGAAAATAAAGAATGAGAAAGGAAAGACTACCATCAATATTTTAAAGTTCAGCAAAAAAAAAATACTGTTATGGAACAAGTGGGAAATACTTTACCTTAGAGCAAGTACAGGTTGGGTCGAGAGGTAGGTCAACTGACCAATTGTCATATTATGCCATGGTCTGATCCACTGTGATCAAGTTCACAATCATCTCTGTCTGATGGTAAACCTTTTCAAGGGGATGTACCAGAGGTTTAATATGACTAGATATTCTTCAGATGGATTTTGAGTTCTCACTGTTCACCTACCCTTCGACAAGATGGATGTTCATCATTTGAGCTCTGGGACTTTTTCCTTCATTACATTTGAATTTAAT
The DNA here is from genome assembly GCF_050624435.1 of Tenrec ecaudatus. NCBI lineage: Eukaryota > Metazoa > Chordata > Mammalia > Afrosoricida > Tenrecidae > Tenrec > Tenrec ecaudatus. Next base: position 211,318 of record NW_027458321.1, on the reverse strand, counting down.
TGTCACTATCTTTGGATCCCACATGCTGGTGTGCTTCTTCATTGTGGACTTCCTTGACACCTGACTTAGATGGCTGCTTCTTTGAAGACAAGCCTTTTAGACCCCAGATAATTGATAGCCTGGCACCATCTGCTTTTTTTCACCCCACTTTGCTGTAATGCCCTTATCTTCATTCATTTTTCAATGAAGGTAAGTATTGAACAGAGCCATGTTAAGATCTTGTACCCAGAATATGATCACCTAGAGGATGGATCTAACTAAATCTTGTCATAAACCATGGGCACCTCTACCTAGTGCCTGGAAAGTGAACATGTGAAACTCCACAACTGTGTTACTCTGGGTTGACTAGGGAAAAATTTCATAGACATTCATATGTGTACAAGAGAGAACTTTATATCAAAGAGCAATTGTACATTAAGAAAGCATACCTGCCCAGTCCAGTTGAAGTCACTAAGTCTGAAATTAGCCCATATATCCAATACCAGACTATAAATTCTTTTCAGACTCACACAACATATACAATGATGTCGAATGCAGGAAGACCACATGCCAGTGGGTGGAAATTCTTTTGGATCCAGTGGAGGCGGAAACATCTCAATGCTGTCAAGGGTCTCCACGTGGCTCCTTCAGCTCCAGGGCTCTAGTGTCGCTTCATGTGTCTTGTTCACAGGAATGTCTCACAGGGCATGAGCTTGTGTCCCGCCTCCAGGGAACTATTTATCTCCTCAATGCCTCCAAATGAGGTCATCAAACTGCACCCGCACTGACAGACTAAACTCCACCCCTTCATTCTTAAGTCTCAAATTGACAACAGATTATGCAACTACCACAGCAACCAAGGAGGCAGATGAAGAGGAGGACAGGAAAAGAGAAGTAGGTGCCTTCTCTGTTTTATACTCTACTTAAATTTGTATCTTTATGTTATTATTATGTTTCTTTATGTTTCTTTTTTGGGTTTTTAATTGTTTTTGCTATTGTCTCCCTGTTTGGAAGCAAAAAAGAAGTGGATGCATGGAGACAATAACTGAGGCAATGGTTTATATGGAAGGGGGAGGGGAATTAGGGAGTAATTAGTGGATCTGTGAGGCACGAGTGAGCATTAAGCTTATTTGACAATGGATATACAACTCTTTTCTAGAAGTGTTTTAAGTATGGAAATCTGAATGTTATATCAGGAACATTACAAAAGAAAGGGGGGGGGGGACTTGATCTATGGTTACCATGTGTGAAGGAGGAAGAGTTTTTGCTTAGGGGATAGTGAATTAATTTTAATGGTGGTGGAAAAATATGCAGGGTGATTAAAATAATGGTTGTACAACATGAAAAGAATACTCAGTGGCACTGAATTACACATGCAGAAGTTGTTGAACTGGTGAAAGTTTTGTTACATACATTTTTGCAAGTATGTGAAATATATTACATGAATAATGATTATGGAGGGGAAAATTGTTCCATAATTGACTGTGGTAGAGATTGTACAACTCTTCTTGATATGATTGAGGTATTGAATTATACGATAATTTGAAAAGTGCCAATAAAAGTGATTTGTTTTGTTTTGAAGAGAAGCAAATTCTCAGAAAGGTTCATCATTTTACCTCCCACTTTAACCCTACAGCTTGCACATTTCATGGGGTACCCTTGTACTAAGGGTAGAACTGGGCTGCCCAGAGAGAAAGTGAAACATTCCAAGAAAAATAGTATCCCCAGGAATTCCCTTCGTTATGGCTCACACCTCAGGCCAACTGTCTGCATTTCTACAAATCTACACATGGTTTTCAGGAAGAAATTGTTTGTCCATAGTGAATGCAAATGATGAAGGGTAGAGATTGACCTCACAGAACAAAGGTCAGAAAAATTCCCTCTAGAGGCCATTACTCAGCTGCTCCTACTCAGAACCATCCTCCTTCTGCTTCCACATGCACAGCACACGTGAATCACCTAGAGTAAAATATGGTAACAGAGCTCCAAGTCACAAATGAAAGTCAGACTTCTTAGGTCTTCATCCTTACCATGTTGATCATAGATGCCGGTGGAGGTAACACCCTTCTGGATTCTTCCTGGTGACATGAATGTCCTACCCTGTAAGCACCTTCATGTCAAAAACAATGATTTTCATCTTAGAATGGTTTTAAATTATATCCCCCCCTTTATTCCTAGGTGTGATTGTTCAGGTAGAGCTGCTACAGACCAGTCATGAGTTGGGAAAGCTATGTGCAATGTCTCAAAGTGCTATGTCTAACTTTCAGGTCTGCAGATATCAAGTTTCTAGATCTATCAGGTTCTGGGAAACACAACCTGTGTTAGGTGGCAAAGAAGTCTTGTGATGAGAGTCTTAGCAACAACTCAGTTTTCACATATTGATACATTGAAACCACAACAGCTCAACCAGCTGGGTGTACTTTAACTGAACAATCTGAAACCTGAGGACAATGACATGTAAATGTAGGAAACTTACCAGGAGACACAGTGAAGGCTAAATGGTCAAATATCTCAAGCATCACAACACGAACTGGGCAGCAGAGGGAGCTCAGGGTACATGGGACACAATCTTTGCCACAGGAGCAGGTGCAGGGGATGCCAAGTTTGTTTCCTCTTGTGTCTGGAGTTTCCCAGTTCACCCACGTGGAGTACCTCTTCAAGGACACTTCAGCAACTACAGTTCTCATGTCTCTTATTTTCCTGAAAGGAAGATCCTAAAAATTAAAATTCCTTGTTCTTCCTGAGAAGACAGGGGAGAAAGAAATCACACTTGGGACAAGTTGAAATCAATCCCAGAAGGACCGATAATCTCTCTAGGCTGTTAAAATCTGACCTCCATGTGCTTCTCTCAACACAATCAGTTACTCTCTATCCTAATTCTTTTTTACCAGTTACTGTAGGTTGAAACTATATGTGTGTGAATCCCAGCCCAAATATCTCCTGTGAAGAGAAAACAAAAGCAAACCTGATTTTACCATTTCTGAAATAATTGACAGTTGCATGTATTTTTGAAACTTGGAGAAACTGACATTTTGAGATTCTTAATAAAGCATCAAAATGTCTCATAGTCATTAGAAATCATATAATGGCGCTTGCCCCAATCCCAACTATGTGGACTCTCCCCCTTCCCTTCCCCCCACCCCTACCTAAAGAAGGCAATTCAGAGAACAGAACTGAAGCTGAAGCTTGGGGACATGTGCATCTGTGATTAGAGCACACGGGAGAAGCGAAGAGGGTAGGAGTGTGAGAAGAACACATCCTGACTCACTAATCCCCAAGGACGATATTACTGCTCATAGCAGATAAGGCACAGTGAGGATCATAGGGCCAGTCACACCACAAGACATGATGTCCCTAACTGAACCATATCACTATGGGGGACAACACTGGAGACTCAGGGTGGGACTTGTGTCTGATCAGACCCCATCACATTGGGGCAAAATACTAAGGCATGCAACAGCAAGGGAAGCAAAGCAATGAAGTCCCCGGGGAATGCCAAAATTAGATGTTGGGGACAGTGTGACACAGCACCCCTTCAGACTCGACTTGAAAGCATTCCTAAAAGTCAAAAACCAGCCTGCAACGATTTATATGCATTTCTTGTTTTGTCACTGGCAATCTTTTTGTTGTTATTTCTGTTTGTTCGGTTGGTTTTGTCTTCCTCTGTTGTTTTGTTTGGCTTTGCCTTGTTTTTGTTCTTATTAATGTCTCTGCATGTCGATCTAGATAGAAGACTGGATAAACAATTCAGAGAAGGAAAAACAGGACCAGTGGTCCCGGGGGGACATGGGAGAAGGAGAGGTGGGAGAATAGAAGGTGGGGGTGAGGGGATCAACCAACCCAAGGACAAGTTAACAACAAATGAACTAAAATCGTTGGAGAGAAAGCATAGGATGCCTAGTGGGGATTAATCGAGGGCAAAGTCAGAGCGAGGAATTACTGAAACTCAAATTAAGACTGAACATGTTAGTGGGACAAGAGGAAAGTAAAAGGAAATGGAGGAAAAATTAGAAAGCAAAGGGCATTTACAGAGGTCTAAATATAGGCATATACCTATGTAAATATATTTATATGTAATGGCAGGGAAATAGATATGTTAGGTATTAAGGTTGAAGATGGAAACTGGGCCTCAACTCAAGTACTCCCCAAATGTAAGAACACTTTGTTCTAAAACCCTGCATTCTGTGATGCTCACTTTCCCAACACGATGGCGGTCGACAAATTGGGTGCATAAGCAAATGTGGTGAAGAAAGCTGATGGTTCATTGCTATCAAAAGATATAGTGGCTCTGGTCTTACTGGCTTGAAGATAAACAAACAGACATGTAGTTGAGAAGCAAAAATGGAAGAAGCACACCAGTCTGTGTGATCATGAAGTGTCCATGTGATCATGTATCAGGCATCAAAGACCCAGAACAAAAAAAAATTTTTTTAATCATATCCATGTGAATGAAGAAGTGTGTGCAGTGGAGACCCAAAGCCCATCTATAGACAATTGGAAATCCCCTTACATATGGGTCACAAGAAAGAGAAGGGTCAGTCAGAGTGTACTACAGCACCAATGAAACAGACAACTTTCCTCTAGTTCTTTAATGCTTCTCCCCCCACTATCATGACCTCAATTCTACCTTACAAATCTGACTAGACCAGAGCACGTACACTTCTACAGCTAAGATCTCACAACAAAAGGAATCCAGGACAGATAAAACCCTCAGGGCCAATAATGAGAATAGAGATACCAAGAGGATAATGGGAAGATGGGAGTAGAAAGGGGGCATCAATCACAAGGACTGACATATAACTCCCTCCCAGTGGGACAAACAATGGAAAAATGGGTGAATGGAGACAGTGGAAAATGTAAAATAAAAATTTATAATTTATCAAGGTTCATGAAGGAAGAAGAGTGGGAGAGGGAGGGGGGAAATGAGGAGCTGATATCAAGGGCTCAGGTAGAAAGCAAACACTTCCAACATGATGATGGCAGCATATGTACAAATGAGCTTGACAATGGACGAATGCATGGATGGTGATATGAGCCATAAGAGCCCCCAATAAAAGTATTTAATAAAAAAGAAAGCATTAGTATTGTAAAGCATAATACCTAGATTTGGAGAACAAAATCAACTCCTTAACCATGGGAGATTTCCTCTAGTTTTAGGAAGATGCCCTGGAAACGTCCTGATGTGTTATGCAAATTCACGAACAGCATTGGCTTCTCTGGGAGATGTAGAGATCTTCAGCATTTAAAGAACATCTAAGTGTAACTTGATACCTTAAAATTCTTGGTGTGCAAAAGATTTGTGAAGGGAAGGCAAGCTTGATTAAGGCAAGACAAACCTGCAGGGAAGGAGCAAAACTCAGGAGCCACTGTCATATTCAGCTCTAGTGGACAATTAGGGAAGGTCTAGAAGGTGATGATGAGGGTTTTACTTTTAGCATATGAATTTCCTTTCCAAAAGATAATTTAAAACAGAATTAGACAAGGGAAGCTTGTGTCAGATTAAATATATATTTCTACGGGGAATATTTAACTGCATCAAGAAAAGAATAAGCACCACACAAAGGGGTGGGGAGGAGGTGGGCACATTTCAAGGAAGTGTCTCTAACTGTAGGTTGACATTTCCATTAAGTCAATTCTTTCTCATAACAACCCTATAGGATAGAATAGGACTGCCCTTCTAGGCTTCTGCGTCTGTAAACCTTCATGGGTGTGGAGAGCATTCTTTCCCCTGCACAGCCATTGGAGATTTAAAATGATTGACCTTGCATTTAGCAGTCCATCGCATAATGAACTCCACACGCAGAGCTCTCCAAGATATCTAGAACATCCTTAGCTACTCTTGGAGTGACTCTCTTAGAAGTCATTCAACATTACTTATGACTATATAGGCAAAAGGTATGCAAATAGACATCTCCCCTGCTGATGAAAACGATCCAAGTCCCAACTCTGAAGTTCTTGGAGAGGTGCTCCAACTCTGGAATTCCCAGGTGCCAACATTCAGGACTGAACACATCAAGTCACCATGGAATCTGTATTGAGCTCAATTTTCCTTTTTGGAATTTCAAATGGTGCTTTGATGCAGATAAAGTGTGTATGAGGGGGCGTGAGTGAGAGGCAGTGAATATGTTATGATTTTCATCATCAGGATGTCGGTGTGTTTACAGGTGTCCAGTGTGAGGTGGAGCTATGGAATCTGAGGGAGATTTTAGGCAGCCTGAGGCTTCTCTGAGACTCTCCCCTGCTGTCTCTGCATTCACTGTCTGTGTGTATAATACACAAAGGGTCTGCCTAGGCCCAGAGAATGGGCAGAAGTGGGTTTCATACATTAATAGTGTTGGTAGGAAAAGCCACATAGATTCTCTGAAGGGCCAATTTACCATCTCCAGAGACAATAGTAAGAATATACTATAACTTCAAATGGACAATCTGAAATTCAAGGACATAGCTCTGTAATTCTGTGCAAAAGACTCAACAGTGTGGTAGTTATATAATCTGGTGTAAATTTGGGACTTGAGAGGATAAAGAGGGAAGGGTTGGAGTCTGTCAATTGGATCATAGCCAATGACGCCTATGTGTGGGCATCTCGATCTCCTGAGAATTCTGGGAAATCCCATATTCCATCTTTGAGGGGAAGACACTCTTTCTAATCCCTGGGAGACACCCTACTGACAAGGGTGACCCCCTGTGAGACATCCCTGAGTAGAAGCCATGTGGATCTACCTCATGAAGCCCTGGGTGCTGGAGAATCCATGTAGAGCCCCCGTCAGCACTGAGAAACTTACAATGCCACTCGATCCAAAGACTTTCTGCCCACTTTCCTGTGATCATCTTGCATTCTGGATCATTGCATGTACTTCATAAGTCTGAAGAGGAATTTATACATTGGTATCCAACATATGTGCAAATTATGGACTTATGGGCTTGGACCTAACTGGGGTTGAGATGCTTTCTTAATGTACAATTGCCCTTTATATTAAATCTCTTATACACAATATGCGTGTGTCTATGGATTTGTTTCTCTAATCTACCCAGACCAACGCATACAGTTAGGGGAAGTCAGAGTTAACCAAGACACGAATGTACTCTAGTGGAAGAGGTTAGGCTGCAGGGGCCCTCAGGACCCAGAGCACAGGTCTCAGACCGAGGAGCAGGTGCAGATGGAGCTTCACCACTGGCTTCCTGTTGTGTCTGGGGATTCTTCTCCTTCTCGGTATCCCTCAGGGAATCAGTGCATCTCCTCACATCTTTCTCAAACACTCACCCAATCTCCCTGTGACGATAGGATGATTTTGAACTTAGTTTCTGTTTCGTTTTCCCCTTGAATCGCGCCACATTTCCCATATAATTGGTAATTCCTACATCTAGGATGAATTCTGTTCACATCATCTGCTTCATCAAGCTCTTTATGCCTTGCATTCAATACCCCTCCTGTATTCCCTCCTTCCCTGGGACAACAGTCCCTGCTGTGCAAAGGATCTCACTTTATTAGCTTGTGTGTATATATATTTTTCCAGACAACATATTACAAGAACTTATCACCAGTAGCCCAATCCTATATCAAGTCGCCTGTCTCCATTCATCCAATCGGAGACTTTCTTCTCTGAGTTCATTCATTTTATTAATTCACAGCTCCTGTCTGCCTTTGTCCACCACAGACCGATTTTAGAGTCCGTTTTTTTTTTCTCCAAAGGCTGTTTGTTTAATTCAGTAGTTGTGAATATTGATACAAGAGTGGGAAAAGGGAGAGAAGACACATTTTATGCTTAGTCTCAAGGTACCTCCACAGAACTCACCTCCCTTCGTGCCCTATGTCCCCTTGTGCATGGGCTATACACGTCCTATTCTGCACAGGGCACCCACAGGTTCCCTTCAAGTTCTGTGGGTGGCTATGCCTCCACATATTATTGAGAGCAGAATATCCTTCTCTAGAGACATGACCAGGAACTGATTTTCCCTCAATTAGCAGTGTGACTGCTGTAGTTACGATCGTGTATTTCTGAGTCGGACACACAGAGGGAAAGGTTGTGGGAACCCAGACACAAACACCAATACAGGGATATGGCTGGGCTCAGGGGTCACTGAAAGCCCACAGATAAAAGGGGCCCTCAGGGGAGAAATGTAGAGGAGCCTAAGAAGGATTAGTTAAATTAGGTACCTATTTCCTCTACCTGCAGAGAAAATGTCCCTACCACAGACCTCCACATTCTTGTAGCTCAGTGTATGTTCTTGTATGCACTTTATGTCTGTGTGTTTTGTGTGTGCTAGCACATTGCCTTAAGATGTTATACAATGTGACAGAACTTGTAGTCTGTTCTGCATTTATTTTATTATTATAATTCTAGTATATTTTAGTGTGTCTTTGTGGTTTTTCTTAAGTAAATGCATGTGTATTTATTAATCTGAGGGTATTATATGAAGATTTGTTAGTTGTAGTAGATGTGCTAATTTGTTCACAATATGCATGTGTATGTTAATATGACTGTTAGAATACAAATGTCATTTTGTGAGTTTCCTGCTAGTGTGTGTTCACTCCAACTCATCTGGGCTCTTCATCAAACTTTATGAGCTCGCATCTCCTTGAATAATCTACTGAGTGTTAAGAAATGACTTAGGCTGGGGGAATCCATTAGAGGCCCATAGTAATAGGCACAGCAGAGTGTGCTAATCAGTGAAACTTCTTTTTGAAGTGGACAATAAGAGACAGAGGGACATGAACATCAAATCCTAGAGGTGAGCTGGTCAATTCAGAGACAGCCTTAACTAGGAAACAGGCCAAGGGGGATGCTTATTTTCTCCTCTCTGCAGCTCTTGTGTTTACAGATGGCAATGATAAAGCATTTGTAAAAGGATGCATGCTATACTCAAAGAACGTCTAGTTGTAGGTAAATGGGTAATGCCAAGAGCCAAGGTGACGGCAGAAGCTTGAAGGTAAATGAGATGGATCAAGGAAAGAGATAACTTATCTTCCGTCATCTTTGCCCAGAGCATGAGGTTCAAGCTCTCTAAATAATGTTCAACTGATGACAAACAACACAAACTGTTGGAAAGGGCTTATTCACTTGTATTCTAGGATGTCCCATCCATAGACTTGGGCTTCTAGGAAGAGGGTGGATAGCTAGTGTGTGGGCATGAGCTTGTAAAACATGCTCCACCAGGAGGCTGAAGGGGTAGGAAGACAAAATGAGTGTGGAGGGAAGAGGCTGTGCTGCGATCAAGTGGGGAGGCATTAGCCTGAGTGGCTACTTGGATATCATTACCATTGGCCTTTTGCAAGCACCAGTGAGTTTCTAAGGCAAGGAGGTGTGAAGTGGCAGTTATCTGACAGAGGTGTAGGTTAGTGCCCCTATAAAACTAATCTGCAAATCAGCCTACTAGAGAAATACACATTTCATAAAATTTCTCCTACCCACTCATCATGCATATGTGGAATATAAGGCTCACCATTCCCCTATGTTATAAGTCCAGGTTCCAATTTCAGAGCTCTGGGGCAGGCAGGTTGAAGAACAAGGTTGGATTCTAGGACCCTTGTTGAAGGCCATAAAGACTCAGCCTTGAAACGGCTGAGAAGTCTCAAGACCTATGTGTCACTGTTTGCTGATTTCTTCTGTGAGTTTACATTTAGAACAGACTGTTAAGAACAAGAACGTGTGCAAGCTCTGGGAAAATAGGTCACAAGAGTTGCTATGTGTATCAAATATGCTTGCTTAACAATGAGATAATTAACCCCAGGTTGTTTCTGCATGGTTAGAAGGAGTATGAAAAATAAACGCGAGGCTTCAGTATTCACTCTTGCCCTCCCAATAAATTCTGTCTCACTCCCTCTTTCAGGACTGTTCAACTCATTGGCTGGCTTGGACAAGAGTGGCGCCCAAACCAGGGACACTGAAAACGGGGGACAAAGTGAAGGACACCGTGGATTACAAAGGTGTACACAAAGAGATTGGTGGTGACGTGAGTAGCTATTGGGAGAAAAATGGGGCAAGGAAATAGCAAACAGATTTTTGTAAATATTTTTCAAGATATGTTAAAAGCTAGAGGAGCAAAAGTAAGCTACCAAAGAATAGAGAAGTTTTTAGATTTTGTGGTTAAGGTATGTCCTTGGTTTCCTGAAGAAGGGACTGTAAATATTGAAACTTGGCAAAAAGTAGGGAAATGGTTAAAAGATCACTACACCACTAATGGACATAGAAGGTTCCCATAGACACGTTTACCTTATGGGATTTAGTTAGGGATAGCCTGTACCATAGGCATGAGGGACTCCAGCCTGAACACCAATTTGCATGCTCAAACAAAAGTGAAAGTAAACTTCCTTCTGCGCCTCTGCCTCCTCCTCAACCACTGAAGTCACTGAAAAGTTAACTGGAGGGCTTTGAAAGCAAGGATGAGGAACCCCTTGACCCAGGCGATGTGGAGCCCTTAGAGGACAAGGTGGCACATTATCATGATGAGGATTTGGGTATTTTCGCTGCCTCCGAGGCACTTCAAGCTGAGAATCAAAACCTGGTGCAAGATACTCAGAAGTCCTGCCCAGATTAAACAAAGGTGGTAGGCTGGGAGGAAGCTTATGCATCATTAGCAGCAAAGATGAGGGAAATGCAAGTCAAGTTAATAGAAAAGCACTCTGAGATAGAGTCCCATGAATGGGTGCCAAAACTTACTGGGGCCAAGGTATTTCAGAGGCTTCAGAGTGCATTCAGTGAAAGGAATCCTTTTCTAGAAGACTTGCCAGTTGCAGCACTGGTTGGGACTGGGGCTCCAGGAAAGGATCTATGCTTAGTGCTGCCGCACATGCAGCAAAACAAGGAGAGGATATAGGGGAGTTCAGTATGCAGTTCCCTGTAACTGAGTGACAGGATGCCCAGGGTAATCTGATGAGAGATCATACTCCTATTCCTTTCAAACAGCTAAAAGAATTCAAGGTTGCTTGTGACCAATATGTCCCGAGTACCCTTTTACTCAATCTTTATTAGATACACTTTCCATCGCGGTACTTGCCCTCACAGAATAGAAACAATTGGCTTTTGAAAATGCCAGGCAGTGCTGAGACCTTTTAGAAAAAAGGGCAACATGTCCGAATATATCAGACTATGCTCGGACATTGGACCTTTCTTTACTCAGAGGCTTGCGACAGCAGCTGCTTTGTAAGGAAAAACAGTAAAGGAGGGTTAATAATACTATGGAACTTATGGGAGCCCTGCAGGCTGGGCTCCCTTCCCCCTCTGCTATTCCAGCCAATACATATGAGATCATTTTAGATTTAAAAGATTGTTTTTATACCATGCCCTTGGATCCAAATGATTGTAAAAGATTTGCCTTTAGCGTCCCTTCCACCAACTTCAAAGAGCCTATGAAGAGAACTCATTGGCTTGTGTTGCCTCAAGGCTTGGCCCCGAACCGGTATTAATATGGGGACGAGGGCATGTTTGTGTTTTTACGCAGGATGCTGATGGAGCACGGTGGCTGCCTGAAGAGTTGGTGCGGTTTGCAAACCATGCGGATGGTAATTTGCCTCGGTGTGTTTCTGAGGACATTGCTCAGTGAGCAGTATAGGCTTCTGTTCCTGATTTACCCTTCTTATATCCTCCTGTCTGGGAAGGTCCGGAAATCAAGGTGTGAGTTAATGACTCATGCCCTCCCTGTACAAAGTGAAGGAAATGTAATCTCACCCACTCCGCAGTCTTTTTCCCCTTGTGGACTAGAGACTCAAAAGAATAAAAGCGTATTGTAGAGATTGTGTCTCACGGACAAGCCCATCAGGTATAATATCTCAAAGGAATTATATATCATAGCTTGGTCTCGCAACCAGGACAATACTAAAAAACAACACTGCTGAATGGGAAAGGGGGCTGTCTGCAGGACTTTGGTGGTCAGACTCGGGTTTTCCACAAATTCAATGGTGGAAAATAGGGGCTGCTTTAGTGGACACGAAGCTTATGGGCCCTTCCTCCAGACCGCAGGGAAACGTTACTGCCTGCGTACCATCGCCTTATGTACTTTTGGCAGGGAATATTACTATAGATCATGATGATTCTAAGTTTAACATGTCTTGTAATAATTGTAATTTGTCTACTTTTATTACCTGGTCCCCTGAAGATATTATCATCGCCATTTTGTATCAATCTTCTTTTGTATGCTACCAGTGAATATTACTGGGGCTTGGTGTTCAGAAAGAGGGTTACAGGTATTAGAAGAGATTGAAAAGCATTAACCAGACCCATGTGCTTTGTAGGTTTGCTTATAGCAAGTATTTTAGATATACTAAGTTTAGGTGCTACTGCTACTACTGCAGCAATTGTACTTTCACAAATCATACAAACTGCCCACTGTGTAAATGAATTATCCAAAAATGTGACTACTGTGTTGGGAACTCAAGAAGATATAGACAGGAAGTTAGAACAAAAAGTAAATGCTCTTTATGACATGGTCATGTATTTAGGAGATGAGGTGCAAGGGCTTAAGGCCAGGTCTAGTCTACAGTGCCATGCTGTACGTACATGGATCTGTGTTACACCTAAATAGTACAATAACAGTCAGTATAGCTAGATTAAAGTGAAGAACCATCTTCAAGGTATATAGCACAATACTAATGAGTCTTTAGATTTATTACAACTCCATAAAAAAATATTAGCCATAAAATATGCTAAGTCTCTTGATTTTGATGCCGCTAAACTTGCTGGGGATTGGCTCCAGCATTTTTGAGTTGCTTTCCCTTCATTAGGAAATCTCAGAGGCCTACCTCACATGCTTATGTCTCTAGTCAGAGCGGGAGTGTGTGTATTGTTGATCTCATGCATACTCCCTATGATACTGCACAGGGTTATGGTTGAATTATTGGACTTAAGAACAAAGCTTCATGAAGTACACCTGTGCAATTTGCCCCCTCCCCAAACAGGGGTGTAAGACGGAGGCTGGTTAGTCAGAGATGCGTAAGATGGAGTCTGAGTTTCCCAAACTAAGACGGGTCATAGTCACCAACAGGACTGTGACTGATGACAGGTAAGGGTGATTTGAGGACTCCACAACCTAAGACAGGCACAGTCAGTTGCCGACATTTTGAGTAATGACACCTTCAGTAAATAGAAAAGGGGGAGATGTTGAAGGCCATTAAGACTCAGCCTTGAAAGGACAGAATTCTCATGACCTATGTATCATTGTGTGCTGATTTCTTCTGCGACTTTATGTTTAGAATAGACACTTAAAAACAAGAACAAGGAAGTATGCAAATGTATCAAATGTAGTTGCTTAACAATGAGATAATTAACCCCGGTTGTATCTGCATGGATAAAAAAAATATGTAAAATAAACTCCAGGCTTCAGTATTCCCTGTTGCCCTCCCAATACTTTTTGTCTCTCCTTTTTCCTTAATCATCACTCCCCCTTCCAGGACTGTTTGACTAGTCGGCTGGCTCTGACAGCCTCTCATTTATCAAAATTCTTAATCTAAAGCTTGAGTAAATTTTAACTCCTTCCAGAAAATTGGTTAGCTTATGGAAAAAAGACCAAACAAAAACCCTGAATACTGAAAATAATAGTCAAGAGATCAATAGTTACACTGCATTAGCTAAATCTGCTGAACTATGCCTCTTTAGAGTATTGAAAGGAAAAGATATTACCTCGAGGACTCGGTTCACCTGACCAAAACATGCTATTGTCAATTGATTTCATGTGCATTTGAAAGATGGACAAAGGAAGGCTGAGGAACAATGAATGCATTAGAATTGTGGTTCTGGTCAAGAATATCTCACTTACCATGGACAGGCAAAGGACAAACAAGTCTGTCTTGGAAGAAGTAATGACAGAGTGCTACTTAGAGGTAAGGATGGTGAGAGTTCATATTATATACTTTGGACATATTATCAGAAAACATCATTCCTTGAAAAGGATATTCTGTTTGCAAAAGACGAAGGGCAGTGAAAAACATGAATCCCTCTACTAAATGGATTAACAAAGTGACTGCGACAATTTGTTCACCCTCACATCACGCCCCACCAAACCCCAAGCATGATATTCCTGCTCAAATTGGCCAATGCACAGAGAGGACCATAGGCCCAGCCACACCACAAGACACAACATCCCTCAATGACCCATAGCACTATGAGGGACAACACTAGTGGCACAGTGTGGGAAATGTGCTCGATCTGACTCCACCACACTGGGGCAAAATGCTAAGGGCATGCAACAGAGCAGCAAGGGGAGCAAAGCAATGAAGTGCCCGGGAAATAAAAAAATAGAGTGTGTGGACAAGGCATGGTACCACATCAAACTCAACCGATAGTAAAATACTCTTAATGGTCAAAAAACAAACCTGGGACGATTTCTAGTCTTTTCTCTTTTTCTCCAATAGTTGTTTTTTGTTTGTTTTGCTCTGTCTTGTGTTTGTGCTTACTATTGTCTTTGCATGTCTATCTAGATAAGATAGGCAAGATAAACACACCAGAGGAGAAAACAATGGGGCTGATGGTTCTGGGGGGGGGGGGGATACAGGAGACGGGGAAGCGGGGGAAAGGAAGTGGTTGTTAACCTGGGGTCAAGGACACAAGTAATCTAAAATCCTAAAGTCGATGTCGAAGATAGTCTGGGATGCCTGGTAGGGCGTGATCAAGGGCAATGTAATGAGAGGAATTACTGAAAACTGATGAATGCCAAACATGATAGTGGGACAAGAGGAAAGTAAAAGGAAATAGAGGAAAGTACTAGGAGACAAAGGGCATTTATAAATTTCTAAATACAGTCATTTGCATATTTAAATATATGATGAAATGGAAATAAATCTATGTACATATATTTAAATGTTAAGTATTAAGGTAGCAGATGGACATTGGACCTCTATTCCAGTACTCCCTCAATGAAAGGAGACTTTGCTCTAATAACCTGGCATTCTGTGATGCTCAGCTTCCTGACACAATCAATTAAGACAAAATGGTGCAGAAAGTTGATGCTGTCTGCCTATCAAAATAATAGCATCTGGGGTCCTAAAGGTCATCTAGCTGAGAAGCAACAAACTCCACATGGAAGAAGCACACAAACCCGTGTGATCATGAGGTATCAATAGGATCAGGGATCAGGCATCAGAGACACAAAACAAAAAATCCTATCAATGTGAAAGAGGGGGAGTATGGAATGAGACATACAGTCCATCTGTAGGCAAGTGGACACCCCCTTACAGAAGGGTATTTTATAAACTAAACCAGGACACTTGTAAATATATATACATATATATATATTTATGTGCTGTATACATCTATTATATATATTATGTATAATCATGATATATAAAATCATTCTATATAATATATATAATCATTATATATTATATATAATGGATAGACATATAAAGCACAAAAGAATATAGCAGCTAATTAGTCCACACAGCTGTACAAAGTGCTCAGTTCATCTCACTTCCATGAAACATTTAATATACTGGAAATCCTTCAACTCATGAGAGCCCCTGGATCCAAGTCAAGGAAGCAGACAGGTGAGTCTTATGTAGGGCAATGCAGGCAGTGTGGACACAGGAAGCAAACAGAAGGTCAGGTCATCAACAGTCAGCAAGACAATAGGATCCAACAGTCCCAAGCTCAAGTGATGTATAAACCAGCAACATGATGAACCACTTCTCGAAGGAATCTCAAGTTCTAGTGACATGATCCACAGGTTGGCAGTCCCACTGTTAGTGTAGCTCACAAGTTGGGGCAGAGAACTAGCAGGTACACCCTGATCTGATCAGAAGGGAGCAAGAGAGAGAGAGAGAGAGAGAGAGAGAGAGAGAGAGAGAGGCAGGATTTGCCTAGCCATTTATCTATTTGCCCTCCAATCAAACTGCAACATTATTAATACCATGTTCCTATTGCCCAAGTTGGCACAATAAACCAACCTATCAGAAAAGGTGAAAGGATGAGAAGAGCCAGTTAGGGTGCAGTATAGCACCAATGAAACATACAACTTTTCTCTACATCTTTAGTGCTCTTTCCCACCCCACCCCCCCCCCCGCCCCACTATCATGAACCCAAACCTACCATACAATTCTGGCTAGACTAGAGAAAGCACATGGTTACCGATAAGAGCTAGAAACACAGGGAATCAAGGGCAGATAAAACCCAGCAGGACCGATAATCAGAGTAGCAATACCAGGGGGGTAAGTAGTAGGTGGGGGGTGAAGGGGGAAATAAACACAATGATCTACATATAACTCCTTCTCAGGAATGGACAACAGAAAAGGGGTGGAAGGGAGACATCGGTCAATATAAGACACGAAAAAGCAATAAAAACATAAATTATCATGGCTTCATGAGGGAGGAAAAAAACGAGGAGCTGATACCAAGGGCTCAAGTATAAAGAAAATTTTTTAAAAACAATTGATAGCAACATATGTACAAATGTGCTTAACACAATGGATGTATGCATGGATTGTAATACAAGCTGTATAAGCACCTAATAAAATGAGTTAAAATAAATAAATTAATTAAATTTTTAAAAACATACATTCATCCTCAATTGTGAGGATGGCACAGGAGAGTGCAGTGCTTTGTTGTTGTGCAATGGGTCCCTGTGAAATCGAATTGACTCAATGACAGCTGACATAACAGTCTCAGAATCCACAAATATGCATCCAGCACAAAGACATTAGTGTGTGTTTACATAAGGTATTATTTCTCTCATTAAAAAAGGGAAGAGGTTTCTTCAGTTAATAAAATTGGAACAAACAAGGTGACAACGAAATCACTGAGGCATTCCTACCCCTCATTAATCCATTCTTTTGGTGAGCTGAAGGCAGTTCTCTAAGGGCCTCACAGCATGCCAGATGGCAGAGTATTTTCACAAACATGAGCTCTAGTCTAAGGGCAGCACAGTCACTAAGTTTTTTTTTTTTTTTACAAACCCTTGTGTGGAGGGCTGACTTTCAATAGATCGCAGCGAGGGAGCTGCTCTGCTGTGTACAAAACCCCGACCCAGAAGCAGGTCGTCTACGAATGGTTTAGCACCAGGCTCCCCACGAACGTGCGGTGCGTGACGGGCGAGGGGGCGGCCGCCTTTCCGGCCGCGACCTGTTTCCAGGGACGTGGGGCACTCTGTACCAGAACCCGGTTCCGAAGCACAGCGGGGGCAAGCGCGCGGCCCGCCGAGGCGGATGCGCTCGTGGCCCACCTGCCGGCGGGGACGGCGGAGCGCCAGCTATCCGAGGCGCGCTGCCGTATCGTTCCTCCTGGGCGGGATTCTGACTTAGAGGCGTTCAGTCATAATCCCACAGATGGTAGCTTCGCCCCATTGGCTCCCCAGCCAAGCACATACACCAAAGTCACTAAGTTTTGAGTAGCTATTTGTCTTTCAAGGAAACTGTGAATCATGTAGTCCTGTACACTGAGGGTTCAGCTGGAAGATCAGAGATCTAGCAGAGCAAGAGACTGACAATAGTTAACTCACTGGATTTCAGTATGTTTAGAAGGTCTATAATCAATTGAATCAAAATAAAATGTCATGAGAAACTTCCAGCCTAACTGTATGATACATGAAAACTAAAAATTTTGGCAGAGTATTCACAAAAGATGAATAAACACTTTTTTTACTGTTTTGTTGTTTAAGTTCAACTTATTGGGTTCCAACATAACAATAGTTGTGAGAGAGTACTTAGTAACACCATCTATGAGACCAGAAGTAACCTGAGACCAATGTCAGATAATGATACTTTAAGAAAACTGTAGACCAGTGTTGATAAGGGATCTGAATGAAAAAGTTACATTAAAAGCAGGAAACTGAGACAGATAATATATTAAAATAAGTATGTATCATGATTAATTCTAATTCATCCCAGAACTGAATTAACACAAGAAAATAAACACTCAGATATGTCTACTGATGGGGGGGAAAGTCAATTATCTAAATAGACACAGAATACATACTAAACAAAGTCAAAAGCTTTTCACGTTAAAAACAACTACAAATCTAACATGAAATAGGTCAAATCCAATATGCTAATACACATTCATGAAAAAAACTGCAAATTTCACATGTAGAAGAGGAAAAAATTCACACTACCTCAGAATCAGCATAAACATACGTGTCCATTTCCACCACTCATATTAAAAATTGTACTAGCTAGATTAATCAGAAAAAAAGAATTAATAAAAGGAAGAAAAACTTCCAGAAACAAATGAAAATTCCTTCTTCATCATAAATTGATGATTTCATATAAAAAGATGCCAAATAGGTGATAAATGCTATAGCTAGTAAATGTAAAAAAGTTGTAGGCTACATTTCAACACTCAAAAATAATTTGGTACTTAAATCCCTAGTGATTAACTGCTAATCTCCAACTCCCAAACTATTAACTCTTATATATTAAGATGCTGACCATCTTTCCAACACACCGATACCCTCCTAAAACACAAGAGGAGGAGGAGGTGATGCTGTTTGCTAGCGAATAGTGAGCTGGCCAGCCCGGCTGCAGGGCTAAAATGGGCACAAACAGGAATAGCGGATTTATATACGCACTTGGCAGGTAGCACACATATTTCCGAACAAGACTACTGGTCGACCTCCTTAGTGGTGATCCAAAAGGATACTACAAAAACGTGTGCATGGTACACACACATGCACATATGTACACACAAAAATCACGTAAGTAAAATAATAGAATTGAAAATAGACATTTTGTGAAACATTTTGAAACAATGATAAGATCTAAGAAACTAAAATGGAATCCAACTCAACTATTTAAAAGTTTGTGAGAACAGGAGGGAGAGCCTGGGGACCCCAGGGTTGGAGAGCGCCGACAGTGGGCCAGGGATCCAACTGGCATGCTGACACACAGTGCACAATGTGAGCATCTCCAACGTGCTTTCCTAATAGGATCTACCAGTCGACCACCTACGTAGTGTCTAGAAAAACAATTAAGTCCCCACTCAGTGGCTGGTATACCCACCTTGTCGGGCAGGGGGCAGCCTGGGAATCCAGATTAGGGGTCATCAGGGTGTGTGGAAGCTGCTCCAATCTCTCTCTTTCTCCTCCTTCCACTCCTCTGTCCTCCCTCCTCTCTCCTCTAACCCAGCCCTTCTCTCTCCACCCCCATCTTACAGGGGAGATCAGATCAAATCATTCCAACATTGAAGGATTAAAAAGTGACATCACTATGAACACTTGGCCACCACAAGCCAGTTATCCCTGTGGTAACTTTTCCAGCAATTCCTGCTGAAAACCCAAAAGGTCAGAGGAATCTGGAGGTCCTGCTTTCACAGTCTATATTCCTGAAAATCAAGATCCAGCAAGCTTTAGCCCTTCTGCTCCAGGGGAGGTTTCTGTCCTCCCTCAGCTCACCTTAAGACACCTACATTACCTTTGCCAGGTGTACTGTCCCATTCAAACAACCCACTTGACCCTGATAAGTCCATGGAGACTCTAGCTAAGGCTCAGAGGGAGCACTGTAAGAAATGCCAGTGCAGCAGCAGAGACTTACTCTTGTGTATGTGCACAAGGTGCTCCAGTAAGTCCCCTTGGACTTCAGCATCTCATTCAGGGCCATGGACATCGTGCACTCGTTGATCGACAACTGTGGGCTCATCGCCTACCAGGCATCTCAACTGGCACATTCCAAACTGCTCCACCATCAAAGCCTGGGACATCCTGGCAACTGTGCGCCTGCTGTTGCCCTGCAGGCAGGCTGGCCAGCTCTCGCTGCACTCTGGTAAAGTAAATTGTCCTTCAGTCTCACAACGTTCATAACCCAAGGGCCCATTTCAGGGTCACTTCCATTTTCATCCCCAAAATAGAAGTCAAGTACTTTAGCATTACTTTTTTTTTGTTTCTTTGTTTCAGTTTGTTTTTTTTTTATTCTTCTGTGCATAGTTTAGTTAGATTGCTTTTATGATGGAGAACTTTCTTTTTTTCTTTAACACTTTTTGGGGCACTGAATCCACATATCCCACAAATTCCCACAATTCCATAGTTCAGCCATCTTAAGCACTGCAAAATCATTACCACAATCGATTTCATATTGTCTATTTTCCCACCATGATTCAATCGCCTTTAAAAAGGCTTATTAGTCACTTTCAGTTCTAGTGTTCAGTCCCCTCAATCCTTCATTCTTAGTCCCCAACTCCGCCAGCCACCCACCCCGACCCCACCCAGACATCCTTACAAACCATCGCATGTTATTTCATCTCCAGATATCCACTCCTTCTGTGCTTCACAAACTGAACCCAACAGAAGCAATAAAGAATACCAAGGAAAGGAAATGGAATGGTTTAAAAAACCATAGTAATATATAGATAGAATTCTAAACAAGGGGTTAAGAAAAAAAAGGGCCGCGACCAATAATTTAAAGCAAGGGAAGACGTTTCTGTCACGAACTCAGCAAGAAATCTTGTGCCTAGAACAGACTCTGACCGGGTCCAGAGGGAGGTCAGCAGAACAAGACCCCGGGGCTCACCTTTGAGCTGAGGAGGTGCAAGAAGTCTCGGGGAGCAGGCATCGCTGTGTGGAAGGAAACAAGGGAGGGGGGTTAGGAAACTCACAAAGCAACAAATCTGGGAACCCGGACCCCAAAACCCCAGCCGTGGTCCCCTTTCTCCAACAGGGACTCCCACCATGAACCCCACCCAATCCGAAAGCGGTGAAATAGGACTGGCCTTAGGGACACCCGCCCACCTCTCACCAAGAGAAGCGCTTGCAGGGTTCCTGGGGGAGAGAAAGGGCGCTTGCACCCTAGTCAGCTGGACTAAAATAGCCTCTGCCCACATACATGTCCCGGAGCCCAGAGCCTCCCACCTGGGAGCGCCGGCAACAGGGTGCTCAGGCTGTGGGCGCTTCTCTGGCACCCCAAGCAGAGTACCGACAGTGGAATCCTTGCAGTGAGTTGCAGTTCAGAATAAGACACCGCCACTTCCGGCCCTGTCTGGGCGTGACCCGGGGTGGGAGGAGCTGGCGGGGTCAGAGAGGGGTAGGGGTCTGCCTTCACTTCCTCTCAAGGCAGCTCTTTCCCCGCCCATTTCTGCTGAGATGCCAGCACAGGCGCCTGGTGAGGGGGTGGGCGGGGCCTGGCCGGCTTGGGGCGGGGCTTGGGGAGGAGCCAGAGAGGAGAGAGGCGGTCCACGCCAAAGGGCCCACACCTGTGGCTGAAACTCCAGCGGCAAAGACTCAGATAACAATGGCTGAGGCACCAGTAATTTGGCCCTTTGCAGAGGGAGTGCATGGGTGACATGGTTGAGATAGAACCATGTACGTTGGGTGTGGATGTGCATCCTCCTAACAAACTGGAAACACCCAACCCCCCAACTCTGCCAAAGTGTTAATGGGGCTGAAGCAAGAACTGAGGGTCCCTGCTTAACATATGAGTTCAGTTACCGTACCATGGGCTCAGAAGATAAAGGGGAGCCTGGCCTCTATCACTTTCTGTTTATAAGGACAGGACTCCCTCATATGCAAATTATCTTTCAGGCACTAGGGTACAATTTCACCCTTGGGGTGGGAAAACTATCAGTTCTCTTCAGACAGGGCTGTGGGTCTCTTGGGAAACAGAGCTGTGGTCTAAAGATGCTATTGCTGTGTGTTCTGCTGTGCCTGGTGACAGTTCCCCAAGGTGAGAGATTCAGATATCCGACCTGGGTCTATGGAGATAGTTATGACTTCAAGTGACTGACATGGAATATTTTTTTTTAATTTGCAGGCATCCTGTCCCAGGTGCAGCTTCAGGAGTCGGGTCCAGGATTGGTGAAGCCCTCCCAGAAGCTGTCCCTCACCTGCATTGTCTCTGGTTTCTCCATAACAAGCAGTGGTTACTGTTGGAGCTGGATCCGCCAGACCTCGGGGAAGGGGCTGCAGTGGATGGGGTGCATAGATTATGGTGGTAATACAGGTTATAACCCGTCCTTCCAAAGCCGACTCTCCATCACCAGAGACACATCGAAGAATCAGTTCTCCCGGCAGCTGAGCTCCGTGACCGCTGAGGACACGGCTACGTATTACTGTGCAAGGAGCACAGTGAGGGGAAGTCAGTGTGAGCCCAGACACAAACCTCCCCTGTAGGGAAGACACTGGGCAGCAGGGGGCGCAGAGAACCCAGCCTTAGACAGGCACAGATGGATGACAGGGAGGATTTCCTGTTGGAATTAGGGCTTTCTCACTTAACTCTTAGCCTCCCCTGGCACAGGTTTTCATTTTGCCATCTTTTTATCTATTTTACATTGGGATGCAAAGTTCAATGTCAGTAGTTTGAAATCACCAGCTCCTCCAAGCGAGAAAGATGAGGCTGTTTGCTCCTCCAAAAGATTAACAGTGTCTGACACCCTACGGAGCAGTTCTACTCTGTCCTAGAATCACTGTGATTCGGGATTCAACGGTGCCAATGGCTTATAGTTATTGAATTTCTGAATTTGCATCTTGTTTTGTTTATTTATGTCCATTAATTTGTTTTCTGTGTATTCTGCATTGTGTTTAATCATACTTCATATTATTATCAGGAATTGTTCTATTTTTAAAAATTGTTCTATTTTTTCCATCAACCTGGTCTCCACAAAACTTCATATATCGTATTCTCATTTTAATTATATCATCCTTTTCTGTGACATCGTTTATATTATTTTAAAAATCTTTATTAACATGTTAATGGTTTTCCTTTTAAATATATTTTTCCTGATTGTGCTTCAATTTAAAAGGTTCTTTTATAAAAATAACCTTATTCTCCCTTCAAGTTGAATTACTCCCCTTCTTGTATACTGCACACATATAACTGTTGATTTCTGTTAAACCAGTGTCGTAAGTCACTGACAAAAGCTCAGCTCACACACAGGCTCTGTGTGCAACAGTAGTTTGCTCACAGAGAAGAGACAGAGCCGGCTCACCATCAGAGTAGGCAGCAGTCCTCACAGCCAGTGGTTTCACTCTGTGGCCAGTGCAGGGAGGGAGGTTTGCAAGCATCCCTCCTTTGTGCTGCAGTTGAAGAACAGCAAACATAGAGAAATAAGGCTGTGCTGTGAGCTGAAATCTCCTTGAAGGCAGGGAGTAGGTGTTTTTTGTTGTTTCTTGCTGTATTCAATATCATGCATATGACAAGCAGTTTGCGTGTTCAGCATGAGCCACAGGGCGTGTTGCAGGACACCAGCTACTAAAGAGTGCTTTTGGATCCAGAATATCCTGAGAAAGGCAGTCAACTGACAAGATCCTCACATTGCAGTAGCCAGACTGACACATCCGAAGCACACCTAGGTCTGTTATGGATTCCGAGGAAGGGCTGCTGGCTGCACTTGGACTGCCTGCTTCCTCAATTTAAATTCTTATTGGAGTTTATCTCATGTATTTTGTCATTGGGGGATAGCATTCTTGAATTTCAGCGATATGTTTTTCTCTTTGATGGTAGATGAAAGCCAGAATTGATTCACATAAAGAGACAGCAAGTAGAATAAGGGTTTCTGGGACTACAGTGGAGTGGTGGTGGTGGTGGAATAAAGGGAGATGGTGCCACTAGTTGAGAAAGGAAGATGATGTTTTCAAGCTAATTGGGGTAGCAGTTGTATAATACTGCTTGATGCACTTGAACTACGGATGGATATGACAACTGCATTTGCTCCCAATAAAACAGTTTTGGAGGAAAAGTGAGACAATAAATAAAATATTAAATAAAGAATATTTATTCCATTGCTAACACTTTTTATAAATTCAAATTTCTGGCTTATATCATAATCTCTTTTCTGATTGAATATTTTAGCTAGTCTTTTGAAATGTTGTACCAGCAACACTCTCCATCAGTTTCTAATTGTGAGTAAAAAATGAAAACTATGTCATATTCTAAGTTATTTTTATCATATATGTGCTACAAAATAATATTTTCAACATTCTTCTCATACATAATTCAATGGAGAGGTACATAGTTTATTGTGCCAACCTGGCCGATAAACACTTATGGGGTCAATTGAAGGGCCGAGGGATAAATGGCTTGGTGAGCCTCGCCTTTCTAGTTCTAGGGTCACTTGTTTTCTGATGGTCAGACAAGGGTGCAGCTGCCTTAGACAGTTCCCTGCTTCATCTGGCAAGGCTCACTTCCTGCAAGAACATCCCTTAAGAGAAGCTGCATGGACCTACCCCCATGAAGCCCTGAGTGCTAGAACAGCTGAGGGGTGACCCTGCCTGTGCTGAGATGCTTACACATTCTCTTACTTGGCTTTCTTCCTGCCATCGGCCTCATTGTGCATGTTTTGTGAGATGGAAGAAGACTTTGTGGATTGGTGTTGGGCATATGGGCTAATGTTGGAGTTGTGGGCTTGGGTACCACTAAGTTAGGATGTTTTCTTGATGTGCACTTAACCTTTATATAAAACTCTCTTATACATATGAGTTTCTGTGGATCATTTATCTAATGTACCCAGACTAACACAAATGGCATTAGATTATTATTGTGTTCAACAATTACCAACAGCTGCAAAATTCCCTCCCAAATGCATCACAGAAACCCATAAAAAGAATTCTCACTTGACAATTTCTTCCTTAACATGGAATAAATAACTCTATAACTCTCTTGCTTGAATTACTTTGAATAGAAATCTGCTTTAAGTATGGTTCCTATTTCTGTGGACAGAATGAACCCTAACCTCTGTTTAATACTTTGATTGTCTTTCAGGCAAATGTCTTTCTTGATTGATATTTTATTGTGGCATATATCTCATAACAATATCTATATAAATATCTACATGAATCGATCTCACTTCATTTCACTGCAACCAATTCAGAGTGTTCACAACTTGTATCATTCTCTATGGCCAAAGCTTTTCACGGTGAGTGAGAGTCAGTGTGAGTCCAGACAGAAAACCAGTCTCAGGGAGAAAGCAGACTTGCATGGATGCTAAGGACCCACCAGCTCTGGACCAAGAGAAGATAGAAGTGAAGACAGGAGTCTGGGTAAGGACTGCAGTGCCTGGTCAGCTAGAACTGCTGTGCTGACCACTATGGTAGCTCTACTGCCCATGGCAGGAAACCTGCAGAGGCAACTCCAGGTAATACTCCTGACCAAGAGTCTGAAAGCTCAGTACCAGAAAAGAATGTTGCTGAGGTACCCACAGATGTGGAAGACAGTGTAAGTCCAGGAAACGCCTCTCGCTGTTAGCAGGCGCCTCTCAAAATACACTGAGCCCAATGCCCACCCTCGGTACTAACTCATGAGAGGAAAAATGCACTTTTTCTTATTTCTGTGGTTTCTTTTAACCACACAATAACCATATTGTTAGGAAACCTTTTATTCCAACTCTAAATCTAGAAGATAGGGTTAAAGTATTTTTACTCCTTTCTAAATATTCTGAAATATCATAGGGCCAAGGAGCTTTATGGATGACATACTCTTGTTTCCCTATGTGTTCAGATGTATGGAAAGATTCAGGTAGGCCTGGTCTTGTTACCTAAATATCGTGAGGATAGAGATTGTCTTTAATTTCAATAGAACATCTGGGTATTTTGATGGAAATGACATAAAGCTACATTAAACATGAAATCTGCACAGATGTTTGTATGATTGCTAGAGTGAAGACCTCAGGGAGAAGACTGTATTCTCCCATGGCTGTCAGGGTAGCCAGCGCCTCACAAATCATCCCAGGTCTGGTAGGCACAATTGTACAGTGATAATAATTAAAGATTATAGTAAACTCATAGAGAAATACAGGCGATAGAAGAAAGAGTAAAATGATGGAATCAGACAAATTTCATGTTAGCATGCTCACCGTAGCCCCACTTGGTGATTCCCATAGAGATGGGAGACCTGAGGGCAGGAGAGTGAGGGGAAGGAGAACAAGGGGAGAGGGGACACGGAAGCGAGGACCGCAGAGGAGAGCACCACGGGAGAGAGATTCTTTATTTCTAACCAAGATTTATATACCTTTGAGGGTGTGCAAGCCCCCTAATTTCAGGTAAAGACACACATCACAGGGAGGGGTCATACTATAGGTAATACAGTAATGAGAGGATGAAAATCTAGGGGTATACAGGCAATAGGAAGGGGAGGGATTGGGGTATACCTGTGGCAAGATGGACGGATCTCAGATTCAGGATGGCAGCCTAACTTTGGATGTCACTGAGCAGGTTTGACCACTTCTCTGGCTCTCCATGGAAACAATTACCTCCCACAATACGCTGGCAAATAGCCTCTAATGTTTGGCATATTTTTAGGGAAGACAAAGCTGGGGGAAAGTCTTTTTAGATTACACACTTGGACACCACCATTCTGCCCTTTCCACCTTTTTACATACAACCGCACCTCCCACATGCAAATACCTAATATGCATTCAGATGAAACCACAGCATACATGTACTTAAAGTCATATGCCTTCTCACCCTGGAGAGCATTCCTTTATCATGAATCTCAGCCACATGAACATGAATTGTGTATGGCTTTTCTTGTTTCTGGTGGCAACTCTGGGAGGTGAGTGCTTCAGAGATTCGTACATGAAGTCTGAGATTACAGCATTTGAGCACACGACTCACTGTGTTTGTCTTTATACCCAGGTATCCTGGCCAAGGTGCAATTATGAGTCAGGTCTTGGACTGGTGAAGCCCTCACAGACCCTGTCTCTCACCTGTACTGTCTCTGGATTCTCTTTAACCAGCTATGGTGTGTACTGGATCTGCCAGGCCCCAGGAAAAGGACTGGAGTGAGTTGGTGATATACGGGGTGATGGGAGCACAGACTATAATCCAGCTCTCCAGGCCCAAGTCATCATCACCTGGGCCACCTCCAAGAGCCAAGTTTATTTAAAACTGAGCTCTGTGAATCCTGAGGACACAGCCGTGTATTACTGTGCTAGAGACACAGTGATGGGAAGTCAGTGTGAGCCCAGACACAAACCTTAGTACATCAGGTCATGGTTTAAGCAGATGCAAGAGACTTAGGTCAGTGATGCTTTCCTCTCAGAAGCTGTGGTTCCCTCGCCTTGTCAGCACCTCTCTAGGGACCATTGTGCAGAGTGTGATTCTAGGGAATCTCCAGGCATCTGACCATACTTCTTTTTATAGGGATGGCCTTTATTTACCATCTACCCAAAGGCAGACTTCACAACAATATGTACTCAGATCTCAGTTTACAATTCAGGATACTAACTAGTGCCATTTGTTGTCAAGTTAAAAATATTAAAAGAAAACCAAACCCACTGCCATTATTTCAATGCCAATTTATAGTGAGTTTCTGATTTTTACTGATGTAGAATCCCCTGTCTTTCTTCCATGGAGTGGCTAGTAGTTGCAAACTGGTGAAAGCAAATCTTAGCACAATGCATAACCACTATGCCACCAAAACTCCTTATAAAAATATTAATGCAGTATAAAATTCTTATGTGAGCCTCAAATTTTCTCCAATCCATCAGCTGCATGTCCAATATTTTCATTCCAGTGAATACTCACAAATATATGTTTATGTAATAATTTTAACTTACAATAACCTGCATAATATTTTGTTAGGGATCTTTAAGTTGGCTTAAGTTCACAGTGATCACATGAACAACAGTGAGGTGGTTAGTTTATTGTGCAATGTAGCGGATAAACACGTGGTGTTAATTGAACGGCAGAGTGCTAAATGGCTCGGTGAGCCTCATCTTTCTAGTTCTCGGGTCTCTTGTTTTCTGATGGTTGGACCAAGGTGCAGCTGCCTTAGCCAGTTCCCTGCTTCAGCTGGCAAGGGTTACTTCCTGCAAGACATCCCTGAGAAGAAGCCACATGAACCCACCCCAATGCACCCTAGATACTGGAGCAGCCATGTTGAGACCTCTGCCAGAGCTGAGATGCTTACACATTAATTGACTCAGCTTTCCTCCTGCAGTCGGTGTCAATACATGTATTTTTGAGATGGAAATGGACTTTGTGGATTGGTGTTGAACGTATGGGCTAATGTTGGACTTGTGGGCCTGGGCAGCACCGGTTGGGGATGTTTTCTTGATGTGCACTTACCTTTATATAAAACTCTCTTATACATATGAGTTTCTTTGGATTTGTTTCTCTAAAGTACCCAGACTAATACAAACAGGATGAAATACTGCCCGAAAGTGCGCCATCCTTACAATCATCCCTCTCTTTGGACTCATCATTGCAGCCTTATGACAATCAGTCCCATTGAAAGTCTCTCACATTTTCATTGACATTCTACTTTACCAAGTACAAGATCATTCTCTGGGTTCTGGTTCTCCTTAATGTCATGCCCAAATAAGTGAGATACAATCTTATTTGAATGATTACAAGAATTAAACAAGATGTGTTTACTCCAAGACAGACCTGCTTGTCCTTCAGGCAGCCCATGACAGATTTAATATTATTCTCTAACACCATGTGCTATTCTGGGTATACTAGAGAAACAAATCCAGGGAGAAACTCACATGTGTGTAAGAAAGAGCTTTATATCAAAGAGTATTTGTATATTAAGAAAACATCCCAGCTTAGATCAAGTCCATAAGTCCAATATTAGCCCCTATGTCTGATATCAGTCTATAAATTCTTCTTCAGATTCATGAAACACATGCAATGATGTAGATCACAGGCCGGTGGGTGGAAAGTCTTGTGGTTCTTATGGTGATGGAAGCATCTCAGCACTGTCATGGGTCTGCACATGGCCCCTCCAGTTCCAGGGCTCTAGCTGCATCAGTGTAGCTCCATGTGGCTTTGTAAACAGGAATGTCTCAACAAGAAGAGATGCTATCTCGGTCTGGCTTCCAGGGAGATATTCATCTCCTTTGCACCTACAAATGAAGTCATCAAGCTGAGATCTCATTGACAGGCTAGACTCCATCCCTTCCCAAGTTGACAAGAGATGATGAAACTGCCACAACACAACCCAAATGCATCAATTCCTTGATATGTCTTATGGGGTATTTTGCCATTACAGGAGTCACTCTTAGTTTTCACAATTCTGGGAGGTGTTTCTGGCACTGAAGACGGTGCCCAGGGTTACTACTAAAATCACACAATGCATTGGACAGAATCCCATATTAAACACTCAAGGAACAAATAATAGTAATAGTATTGACCTAGAAGAACTCTACATAATGTCTTAAGACCAGTCAACATACACATAAATATTCACCTGTAGGAAGTAAAAGTAGATACATGTAAATTATATGTAGTAGAACCTGGACCACAAAACTATGTGGGCATGATTAAATGCTCAACTTCTAGCCAAAAGGTTGGCAGTTCAAAACCACATGGTGACTCAGTTGGTTAAAGACCTGATAAGGTTATCCCATCATTATTACAGAAAAGAAAATCCTTTCAGAGAGTTCTCTTTCATGTAGGGTCACTAAGAGTCTTTATGTTCCTGCACCCAAACAACCTTGGATGCTTAATGTTCTATAAATACGAAGACAAGACTTTTGCAACCAATATTTAACCAAGGCAAAATGAAATTCCACATAAGAACAATTATAAAGAGTGTAGTCTGTTACATATTTCCTTTTGCTAAGGAAAATAAAACATATATCCTTTCCCCAGCACTGTCATTCAACTTTGGAAGAATATTGTGTCTTTTCATTTAATTTTGATGATGTTAAGTGCCACAGAATCAATTTCAAATCTCAGTGATTCAACGCAAAACAGAACTGAATAATGCCTAGTTCAGCACCATTATCACAATAAATATGTTTGAGCCCATTGTTACAGCCACTGTGTCAGTCCATCACCTTCTTCTTTACTGATCCCCTTTATCATTGATGATGTCTTTCTCAATGGACTGGTGTCATGATAACATGTTCAAGTACATGAAACTAAGTCTCACCATCCTTCATTCTAAGGAACTCCCAGGCTATGTTTCCCTCACAAGAGATCTGCTTGTTATATTGATAGCCCAGTCCATGGTACTTTCAACATTCTTTTCCAAAAGGTAAGTGAATGGCCATAAATTTGGTTATGGACCCCCTTATTCATAGTCCAGGGCTCATATTCATATAATAATATTGAAAGTATCACCACTTGGCTTCTCAAAGTGACATTTAAAAAGCCCTTAATATGGGCTTCTTAGTACAAAGATATACAGAGATGTGGTGATGTAATGGGATAAGTATTGGGTTGCTCACCACAAACCAGCCAACCATTCCTCCTAAGTAAGATGAGGTTGTCTTTTCCTGTTATTATTTACAGTCAGAGAATTTCTATGAGCAGCTTTAATCAATCTTATAAGGTTCCCATGAATCAGGACAGGTGCACTCGCAGTGGGTTTAGTTTTTGAGGAAGAGATCATTCATTTCCTAGCTCAGTTGCGTGGTTTACTGATTTTCCCTCAGTGCAGAAGAATGTCTGGTGTGTTCATAGCTCTCAGAACTCAAATGAATAAATTAATGCACTCACTAGTGGATGCATTTTTTCAAATCAAACAATACAAGGTACACTGGAACTCGGATAATTTTATGATTGCAAATATTAGGATCTGGGAGGGTATAAATTCAGTGTATGCCTGTGGGCCACCCCACTCTCATTGCTTACATATCACTGCCATACAACGTGCTTCAAGAACCAGCTCTGGAGAAGCTTCCATGTGGAGCTGTGAGCCCTGTCAATTAGCACACTCTTAATAGTCATCCTCTGACCCCCTGATAACAGCCAGTAACACTCATAAGCAAAAGCCTGGTGTGGTTTATTATTTAAATGATATGAACACCCACCCCACCCTCAAGATTCCCCTCTGGAACCAGCAGAATTCCAGAGCCTGCTGTACCAGGGAGACTCTGATACAGAAAGGTCTGCTTGCATTCTTTTTCTCATTTTGATGGTACTGTGTCTCCCATCGTGTCAGTGGCAGGGAGATACAGTAGGTCACAGCAGTTTTAATGACAGGTGGGATATTTAATACTTGTTTTGTAAGTCTCCTTGTGTCCCGTCCAAAGTGAAGCTGCAGGAGTCAGACCATGAGGTGGTGAGGGCATCACAGACCCTCAGGCGCACTTGCACCATCACTGGGGACTCAGGCTCCAGAACCAGCGCTATTTGGGAGCAGATCAGGCAGCCCTGGGAGAGGCCCTGGGTGGATAGGAAGGAGCTTCTACAGGTAAGAGTGGTTTAGCGAATACACACCATCCTTCAGAGATCATCTATTCATCAACCCAGACACATCCAAGAACCAGTTCTCCCTGCACCTGAGCACTGGCCGTGGAGGACCCGGCTGCGTATGACTGTGCAAGAAGACACAGTGAGGGAAAGTTAATGTGAGTTCCCATATAAACCACCCTGCAGCACAGGGTTGGGGTTGAACTGAAGGGAACTCAGGGTAATGGGTGTGCTCAGGCCCAAAAAGCACAGGCCCAGGATCCAGGAGTAGGTGCAAGTGAGAGCACAAATAGGATGGTCTGCTGTGGTTTTTAGTTTATTTTGTTCAAACAAAATTTGGATTTTAGCAACAGATTTAGTAGGAATTCCAGTAGGAACCATTCTATTTTCTCTTAATGTAAAAGAAAACGAAGATGAAGCTGAAGTAGTAGAATTAGTAGAAAAACAACGAGAAAGGGATTGCTGTAAAGCTTTAGAAAGGAAATAGTAGCATAAGGTAAAAAGTTGTGGAAAGGGAAAACAAATATATTCCATGAAATAAGTGCTAAAAAGTGGTCAGGTGGAAAGCTGGAAAAACCAGGGGTAGAGAGTAGGGTTAGCCTCATTGGAGTTCACAATGACTGCTCTTCACTATAGTTTGCTGGGTCATTCAAGCCTGTGTCCTCGGGTTTCAATCCATTAATTTGCAAGGGGAAACTGTTTTCAAATCTCTCTTGAGTGGTTCATCTGCCTTTCCTTTATGAAGCATATTATGATTTGTGACCATTGGACTTATGTAGAAATAAATTCTTTTCAGCCTCTTCCCTAAAAACTGGTTGATTTATATTTAGAAAAATCAAATCAAGTGAGTCCATTCTGGGAGCTGTTTCCAGAGGAGGGTACCTTAGGAATTCAGACATGAGAGTGGGGAGATGCTCCTCTTGAACACATGGCTAACTGTGATTGTCCTTGTTACCTTGGGTCTATCTCAGGTGCAACGCTAGAGGCTGGACCCCAAACACACAATTCACATCTGTCCAGTCACTTAAGACTGATATAAACCCTATAGAGCACTGGTTCTCAACTTGGAGGGTCGATACCCCTTTGAAGGTCGAACTACTCAAGGTAATTAGTTTATTGTGCCTACCTGGCCGATAAACACATGTGGGATTGTTTGAAGGGCCGAGGGATAAATGACTCGGTGAGCCTTGCCTTTCTAGTTCCTAGGTCTCTTGCGTTGTGATGGTCGGACCAGGGTGCAGCGGCCTTGGCCAGTTCTCTGCTTAAGCTGACAAGGTTCACTTCCTGCAAGACATCCCCAAGGAGAAGTCGCATGGACCTACCCCAATACAGCCCTGGAGCAGCCGTGGCAGACCCCTTCCAGCACTGAGATGTTTACATGTTCTCTGATTTGGCTTTCCTCCAGTCATTGTGTGTATTTTGTGAGGTGGAGGAGGACTTAATGGATTGGTGTCAGACATAAGGGTTAATCTTGGACTTGTGGGCTTGGGTACCACTGGGTTGGTATATTTTCTCGATGTGTACTTAACCTTTATATAAAACTCTCTCTGATACACGAGTTTCTTTGGATTTGTTTCTCTAAAATACCCAGACAAACACCGTTTTGCAGGGATCGCCTAAGACCATCAGAAAACACATATTTCTGATGGTCTTAGGAACCAAGACACCAATCCTCTATCTGTCTCCAGGCAGATCCTCCCACATGCAAAAAACACCCACATATGAGAAACTGGCGTAATGATATCATAACTCCAACCCAATCACATACACCCCGTACAAATGCAAGTGTGTGTGACAGGGTTAGTGCCATAATGTGCTTTTGCTTACCAGTAACACATGTGTAGAGAGCAGCTACTTTGTAGAGAGCAGCTGCTGTGTTGAAAGTATCTAGTCTGTTAAAAGCAGCTACTGGGTTGGAAGCAGCAATACTGGAAGTAAAACAACACTTCATGAATTATAATTACAGGGTAAATGTAAAATCATGTACTGTGAAATCAACTACTGCAAAAATATGTAAACATCTGAACCATGTTCTACCCTGTCCTATAAACATCCCTCTGAGTCCATATTGACTCGATCGCAGTGATTGATTTTTTGTTTGCTTGTTTTATTTTTTGACAATTCATGATTTATCCATGGGGGCAGAAAACCTCACATGAAAGCAGGTGTAGTAGTTACATAATTTCATATTCACCTGATAAATTAGTCTAGGGGTGAAGGTTAGCCTGTCATTCATGTCACAGCTCCATGATGCTTCCTGGTGGGCTTGACCTTCTCATGAGAATTCTGGGAACTTCCACTCTTTCTCCCTGGAAGTTGGCCAACTTCTTTCTCTCTGCTTCACCTTCACACTGTTCAGAGAGCCAAAAGAGCCACATAGAGACCTGAGCCAGCACTAAGAAAGTCTACCGCCATTGGATACACAAGAATTTTCAGCCACCGACCTGTGATCCTTCTGCATTCAGCATCATTGCATGTGGTGCATGAGTCTGAAGAGGAATATATGGACTAGTATTGGAGTTATGGGCTAATATCAGACTTATGGACTTGGTCTGGACTGGGCTGAGATGTTTTCTTGATATCCAATTACACTTTGATATAAAGCTCTTTCGTATACATTATGAGTGTCCCTGGATTTGTTTCTCTAGCCTACCCAGTCGAACAGGGAAGGTATTTCAAGAGAAGTCCCCTTTTCTTTGCAAAATCTAGTCTCTGTTTCCCAAGATTTAAGGATATGGTGAGTCCATCAGAACTGGCAACATAAATCAGTTTAATTCAGTAAATATTTGCTGATAAGTGACTTTTTATTTTTATTCCTTATAAAGTTAGGCGACAGTTTTCCATCGTCTGTGGAATGATCTCACCAAATTGGGAAATGTAACAATATTGAAATTCTTGTATCTCCATTTTCAGCCAGCAACTTTGGAATCTGACTAGAACTTTCATAATGAAATTATCTAGTATAACAGCCATAAAAGAAGCATAGTCTTTATGGATGCAAATTAATAGGGACATGCTTCACTTTGATCTGTCCCATAAGCACTTGTTGTGAGAGACCCAACAGACAAGAGTTACTTGGAGGAATTAAATTTAAATTCCAGACCTCGCAATTTGGAAGAGTCTCTACAAATATTCTGCCCATGCACTTGGAACCATTGGATTGATAGAACCTCTGGTGAGTGATAAATTAAATTAGCAGAGTGGGGAAATCATGATATGCATAATTGAATCGAACTGTCATGTTTAAATGCCCCAATAGCATTCAAGCAAAATAAAACAAGATAAAAGTACAAACTCCAACTCTAAGGACAGTCAAGTTTAACAACTCCCCTCCCCCTTCTCCCATCACGTTTTAGTGCTCCCGCTTGTTTTATATTTAAATTTTGTTACTCTGACATAAAATTTACCTAGAGCATTTGATGCCAGCTACTTCTTTTTTCCTAAAGGCAGTCTTCATACATGACAATGCTTTGGGGAGCAGAATGGCCCTTCACCTCAAAGGTCATAGTTTCGGTTCTTGCGTCAGCACCATTAACACCGTGGCAGGGTTGAATGGCTGGATGGTTCATGTTAGTGAGGAGGATGCCCCATCTGGGGAATCTGATCACAAGCTTACACAGTCCACGTACGTTGTACATCGTTTTATGTCTCCCATGCACACTCTCGGTGCTGGGAGAAAGTACCGTTTCTGCCCGCAGGTGACTTGGCCATCATTATCAAAGTCTGAGGGCCCATAGTTGCGGGAGGACTATCACTGGCTCCTCCCCGCGCCGCCCCAGGCCCCGCCTCTGGCCCCGCCCCCAGCCTAAACAGCACCCTGGTTCTTCCCTTCCCCAGACACCTGGGTGTGTGCATCCAAGCCAATGGTCCGGTCCAGAACTGCCTCAAAGGTGAAGTGAAGGCAGAGACCAACCCCGCCGGCTCCTCCTAACCCGGGTGCTCAGAGATGGGGTGGAAGTGGCGATGTTCCAGCCTGAAGTGTGGCTTATTGGGCGCGTCCTAGCGACCTACTTACTGTGCGCTGCATGTGGTGCGAGAGAACCTCCTGGTACCTTAGCTCTGCGTAGTAGCCAGCGCTCCCAGGTGAGGGGCGCTCTTTCCCAAGGATGTGCGTGTGGGCAGCAGCCAGTTTGGGGTACCCTGGTGCACACAGAAGTCCTGCTGGGGTGTAAGCGACCTTTCTCTTCTCACCTTCCCCAGGGGACGCTCCTCTCCTGGTGAGAGGTGAGCTGGTGTCCCATCCCCCAACTTTTGGATTGGTTGGGGTTCTTGGTGGAAATCCCTGTTGGAGAAAGGTAATCCCAGGCTGGGGGTCTTGTCTTCGAGGTTCCCAGGTTCGTTGCCTTGTGGGTTTCTGCTCACCCCCCTTTTCATTGTTTCCATACATCGATACCTTCTCCCAGAGACTCCTTGCACCTCATCAGCTCAACGGTGAGCCCTGGGGTCTGTTGTTTCTCTCACTACGAAGAAGAGCACGTGTCTCCAGAAGCTAGTGGCTGCAGCTGGTGCGCAAAACATTAGGGCTTCCTCCGGAGGTTTGCTAAGACTTGTCACCTGTGCGGTACCTTCTTCTGAAGCAGGGCCGGGGGAGAACCCAAGGTCCAGTTCTAGAAACTCCCTGGCTCTTAGTGCCAGCTGTTGTGTGGCCGCAGGGAGCCTCAGCCTTGTGGGTGTAGAAGTGGTATTCCAGTGCAGCCACCATGCACTGAAACTGATTGGCATTCCCAGGTTGCTGGGCTAAGCCCTTCCAGGACTGGGGCCTCAAGGAGATGGCCCAGTTCGGTGGCTCTTAGTGAACACCTTGGCAGCTGGCAGGAGAAGAAGAGACAGGCCCCGCCCTAGAAAGATTGGGTTCAGTGACCTGGAACTCAGTCAAAGGGAGACCCAGTATTTTGGGGAAAAGCTTATAGGTCTCTAGAAGGGCCAGAACCCTTCTAGGGTTCGTTGGAAGCCTTTACTAAGGAAAGCATAGGTTTCTATGTTTACAAAGCTTCCTCCATCTATCTTGCCACCCAGCTGTGTTGTCAGTCTGTGGAAGCTGGCAGCCAGTCCATTGGAGTTATCCAGACCACCCACAAAGATGTGGGGGAACCCTCCTATCAAAAAGAGTACAGATATCCCAAAGACTTACACACTCAAATTGAGCCTGGATTGGATTGGGCTCCTTCTACCCTCCTGCTGCTCTGGCCTCTTTTGCTCTCACCTCTTCTCTCTACCTGTAAGGCTGGCTCTCCCTCCCACTTAGATTCTTTCTGCAGGTTCTGCAGCAGACATTAGAGCTGTTTAACCCCTTCCTCACCAATTCTACTGTAGTTTGTTCATGTTCTCTTATGTAATAGTGGGTCTCATGGATTTTACACATTTTAATTTAGCTAATCCTCTGGCTTTAGACGAAGGGCCAGCTCTAACCTTTCTTACCTAACTATTCTAAACCCCTATGATTTCCTGTTCCCTACAAACCACACCTCCCTCAATAAATCTATAAATTAAAGGTCTCACTCTGTCTCTTATCTCTGTAAAACCTGAGATATGGTGGCCTGCACGGGGGAGGTGGGGGGCTGTCGAGGCTAGGACTGGAGTGGCACTTTCCTTTCCCTAGCCTCTAAAGTTCCCAGCAGCCTTCCTGGACCCCCTTCAAGCCAGTGAGCCTAACAGAGGGATCTCCACATCTTCAGCTAAAGACCCTCTGACAACACATTGGTGAGTGTTAAATCCAAAGCTCCCTACTTCAAGGTCATCTGCTCATTTTCTCTTGGCCTTTCTGAAAATGTCCACGTACCAGAAAGCTTTGCTCAGTCAGATTGTCTTCCCAGCCCCGGGGGCTTAGGTGGTAATTACCCAGTGTAAGGACGCTCTCCTGTTTTACTACCTCATATAACAGAGCTCACATTTTCACTCAGCATTTTAAAATGGGTTGTAAGAATGCTCAGTGTGTTAGTCCAGGTAGGCTAGAGAAATTCATAGAAAGTCGTGTGTATAAGAGGTTTATATAAAGAGAAATTGTACATTAACAAAGCATTCCCACCCAGTCCAGTTCAAGCCCATAAGTCTGATATTAGCCCATATGTCCGATACCAATCCATGAAGTCCCCTTCAGACTTAAGAAACACATGCAATGATGCTGAATGCAGGATAATCACAGGCCAGTGGGTAGAAAGTCTGGATTCAGTGGTGGTGTAAGCATCTCAGCATTGGCAGGGGTCTCCATGTGGCTTCTCTAGTTCCCAGGGCATGGGGTCTATCAGCATAGTATCATGTGTCTGGTCAGTAGAGCGTCTCTAAGAGAGTGAGCCGAGAGAGAGAGAGAGAGAGAGAGAGAGAGAGAGAGAGAGAGAGAGAGAGAGAGAGAGAGAGAGAGAGAGAGACTGTCTCCTGCCTCCAAGAAGGAAATTCCGGAATTCCAAAATTGTCAGGAGAAGGCCGTACCCACACAGGGGCCATTGGTTATATTTTGATTGGCAGGCTGGACTCCACCCCTTCAGTCTTAATCATCAAATTGTCAAATGTTTATATAACTACCACACTAAGCAATGGCATAAAATACTTCTAGTTTGTGTACTGGCAAACTTCAATTCACTCGGTCTTAAATCAGTTATTCATAGGGGAAAATTGATTTTCTTATGTAATAATGCATGACTGCAGTACAAATTGGACAACAATTCAAGATGGTCACCAGGTGGTATACTTGATTTTAAATTTTTTCAAGATCTCAATAATTTCTTTTTAATCTACAAAATATATTCTGATATTCCGTATATCCAAGTTTTCTCCTTTGTGCTCAACCTCATTTATTTCAGAATTGTTCCACTATGCAAGTCCTACTGGTTCAGGAAAATGTTCCTCTCTCAGACTAAGAATCAGTCTGTGATCCTTCTGTTCATGATATGCCGCCAATTTCAGTGCCTATTGTCTCTGACCAAACTGCAGCTGTGCCTTCTTTCTCCCCTCCCCTTTACAACCTCCTTCATGTTTCTCCAACCCACAGGATGCTGCTACATTCTCCCAGTTGCCAGACTGTAACCCTATATCTCTTGATATAGTGTCTCATTCTTCTTCAGCCTTCCTCCTCACCACCTCCTCCCACTCCTGCCTTGTTTCAACACCCTCCCACCACCTCTGAGCCCACACTCTGTAATCCAGTATCCCCTACCCTGTTACCTCATACACTTTCTACCCAAACTCCTCCCTTGTCCATACCATGATTGTCCAGTCCTCCCACCTCTCTGTCACCAGTTCCCCTCCCACCCTTGCCATGTTATAAGACATCTGACACCTGTCCCCTACTGCCAGCACCATCTCCACCTCTCATTCTTTTATGTCCAGCCCTCTCCAGCACAAAGACAGCTCCTTCAAATCCAAAGCATCCATGCTCAATCCTATCCCCCCTCAGTACCCTCTGTGATGTTGCAGGAGCAGAGAGGCTAGTAAAAATTCAGATCCCTTTTTTGTTAAATTATTTTTCAGGCTTAGGAAAACATCTTAGATGCTATACATTGGACCCAGACACTTACATTAAAGAATTTAAATATCGGCTTTGCAGATGCTGCTGCTTGAATTTTTAGGGTTTCTGGTCCAGCCACGGTCACCCCTACTGTGTTTTTCGACATAGCTGTCAATGGTGAGCCCCTCGGCTGCATCTCTTTCAAGCTGTTTGCAGACAAGTTTCAAAGACAGCAGAAAACTTCCGCACTCTGAGTACTGAGGGGAAAGGCTTTGGTTATAAAGGCTCCTTCTTTCACGGGCGCATTCCAGAGTTCATTTGCCAGGGTGGTGATTTCACATGCCATAATGGCACTGGTGCAAGTCCATCTATAGAGAGAAATTTGAAGATGAGAACTTCATCCTGAAGCACACAAGTCCTGGCACCCTGTCTATGCAAATACTGGGCCCACTACGAACAGTTCCCAGTCAGTTATCTGTCCCGCAAAGACTGAGTGGTTGGATGGCAAGCACGTGGTCTTCGGTCTGGTGAAAGAAGGCATGAATATTGTGGAAGCCATGGAGCGTTTTGGTTCCACGAATGGCAAAACCAGCAAGAAGATCACCATTGCTGACTGTGGACAACTCTAATTAAATTTGATCTGAATTTTCATGTTTTATCTTAAGCACCAGACCATTCCTTTTGTAGCTTAAGAAATCACCCTTCTGTTCCCAATGTGCTTGCAGTATCGTTTAATCTTGTGCTCTCCCTCCAGTTACTCAGGTTTCCTACTTTCCTTATTTGTCCTGTGTCCAGCTGGAAAGCAGAGTTAAGTTTATGATTATGAAATAAAAGATAAACAATAAAATAATTTAAATATCTCACTCAGTCATATGATCTTACCTGTCATGACATCCATATGATTTTAACAACTACCTTGACCCCTGAAGATCGGGAGAGAATCTGGATAGCTGCACAAAGAGAGCTGATGAAGGGTATGCCCAGACTGGGTTAAGCCCGTGGACTTCAAGGCAGTTCCCAAGCACAACCCTAATTAGAATTATCGGATGATCATGAGCACCCAATTCTTCAAAATGATATGATTTTCATCTCATTGAGGGCTTGCCAAAAGCCTCAAATAAAGCAGCCAATTATGACAAAATTAGGGAAATCATTTAGGAACCAAATGAAAATTCTGCCAAATTTCTGTCACATCATCTTCCAGAAGGTTTAAATATATCAAAGTAGACCCTACTACACCAAAAGGGATCATTGTACGTCACTCAAATTTCATCTCACAATCAGCTCCAGACGTTAAAAGAAACCTTAAAAAGTTAGACTGTGGACCCCAGACTTCACAGCAAGATCGCAGTGCAGCATTCAAAGTTTTCAACAGTAGCGAGGATCAGGAAAAGTTATATAAGCTATCAAGACTTAAGGTTAAATTTCAAATGTTAGCAAGTGCCCTCCAGGACCGAGTGGGTGTATCTAAACTAGTTATTGGGCCGCCCACGAGTGAACCATGAGCACCCTGCTTCAGATGCTCCCACTCGGGGCCATGGGCAAATGTATGTCCTAATTTGTTACCTCCAAGAAAGTAATGTCCATAGTATGAACAGAAAGGTTGCTGGGGAAATGACTGCCCCACTCAACACAAAGTGTGTGGTACAGTTTATTCCACTACACCTCCGGAGCAACCTGCTCAAGATGCCTCAGTAGAAGAGCTGCTTGGCTTGGCCTTGGAGGATTGATGGTACCCAGGGTATAAGGCCCCACTGAAGATCACCCACCTCAAGTCCAGGTAACTACCATTGCCTGAAGTAAGCCCATTTCTTTCCTTTTAGAACCTGCATCTGAGATACGACTTTCTCATTGTTTCTTTCCTCCTGCAAAGGTCGAGAAGCTGTGCCTGCCCTTTCCTTTTTCCCTTGTTGAAAAATATTTTCAGCTACAAATGTCTATGTTCCTCTTGAAATGGAAGACTTCATACACAAACAAACTGGAGAGTAACTTCTGGACATAATTTCAGATTTGTTCTTATCTGTGTCAGATATAGATTTTTATGAATGTACACCTAGCCTTTCAGTAATTTTATTCTGTTGAGTTTCAGGAGAGGTAAGTTTGGTTGCATTTTGTCAGTGATTACTCTCCTGCTACCCTAGCCACCATCAAGCGATTAGAAGGAAATCAATTTTGTTTGTTACTTACCTCTTTTTTTTACATTTTATTAGGGGCTCATACAACTCTTATCACAGTACATACATATACAAACATCAATTGTATAAAGCACATCCGTACATTCTTTCCCCTAATCATTTTCAAAGCATTTGCTCTCCACTTAAGCCCTTTGCAACGGGTTCTCTTTTTTCCCCTCCCTCCCTGCTCCCCCCTCCCTCATGAGCCCTTGATAATTTATAGATTGTTATTTTGTCATATCTTGTCCTATCTGGAGTATCCCTACCCCCCCTTCTCTGCCATCCAGCTCCCAGGGAGGAGGTCACATGTGGATCATTATAATCAGTTCCCCCTTTCCAACCCACTCACCCTCTACTCTCCTAGTATCACCTCTCACACCCCTGGTCCTGAAGGTATCATCCACCCTGGATTCCCTGTGCCTCCAGCTCCCATAAGCACCAGTGTACAACCTCTGCCCAATCCAGTCCTGCAAGGTAGAATTCGGATCATGGTAGTTGGGGGAGGAAGCATGCTGGATCTGGGGAAAGCTGTGTTCTTCATCAGTACTACATCACACCCTGACTGACCCATCTCCTCTCCTAAACCCCTCTGTGAGGGGATCTCCAGTGGCCGGTAAATGGGCCTTGGGTCTCCACTCTGCACTTCCCCCTTCATTCACTATGGTATGTATATATATACACACACACATATATATACACATTTTTTTTGCATGATGCCTTATACCTGGTCCCTTTGGCATCTCGTGATCGCCCAGGCTGGTGTGCTTCTTCCATGTGGGCTGTGTTGCTTCTGAGCTAGAAGACCGCTTGTTCACCTTCAAGCCTTTAAGACCCCAGACACTATCTCTTTCGATAGCCAGGCAACATCAGCTTTCTTCGCCACATTTGTTATCTACATCTTAAGATATGTTCTGCAATAAAACAAGTATTGTCGTAAGTCTGTGCTTCTGGGAGATCCTATTGACTTTGACACAAGAGGCTTTAAACTATTAAATATTTTAGAAAAATCTTTATGCAGTTCCAATGTCATCTAAGACATCTTCTCTAGCAAAGTTAAGACTTTGGTGTGTTTCTGTCCTAATGGGAACGCTCTCACTAAAAATATGATATTTATTGTTAATATTACAATTGTGTTGAAGAAAAGTTTACTGTAAGGCCATGTCTGTTACTGTGATTTCTTGTAATATTAATGTGAATGCTTTTTTCTCTTCTCTTTTATTTCAACCCAAATAGTAACTTTCATTATAAAACCAGAAATGAGAAATAACCTAAATGTCTAAAAAGAGATAAATTGTAGTATATGCGTGTTCCTTCTCTAAGATGTTAAGCATTAAAATCAATTCATGCTGACTAGATATAAACTTATGGGTCTATTGCCAAATAAATGAAATAAATTGAGTGAAATATGTTAAGCAAATGAGCATACATACTGTCTTAAATCAGCTATATATAAATCGCTTATTGTGTATGAAACAATATGAACAGGACTGTATTCTGTGTATCGCAATCACATAATAAGGAACCATTTCCAAGTAATAATCCCAATGAATCCTTCTGGGAGACTCATTTACGTTTAAGGTGGAACAGTGAGCATTTTGAAAATATTCAGCCATAGTTGCCACTGTATATTAGGAAGATATGCAAATACCGCCCCCCCCCTTCTG
This sequence comes from Tenrec ecaudatus, assembly GCF_050624435.1. Taxonomy (NCBI): domain Eukaryota; kingdom Metazoa; phylum Chordata; class Mammalia; order Afrosoricida; family Tenrecidae; genus Tenrec; species Tenrec ecaudatus. Next base: position 169,073 of record NW_027458321.1, on the reverse strand, counting down.
CTAATAAAATCCACACCATTCTCAACCATACAGCTCTGGGAAAAGATCCTCAGTACCAGAGTCCCCAGGTAAGCCCATTCAGTAGTTTGTATGAACACAGACTTGTCTCACTCAGGTATTTTAACAAGTCATTTTATTGAGAGCTAGTGTGTGGAGCAGGAGACTGGAAATATGTCATGGTTTTCATGACCAGCATATTCTGTGTTTGCAAGTGTCAACACTAATGTGCAACCGGCTGGGTCTGAAGGAGACTTGAGGGAGCTTAAGATGTCTTTGAGATTCTTTTGTGCAATCTCTGGATTCACTTTCAGTAGCACTGCTGTGACCTGTATCAGTCATGCTCCAGGCCTACAGTGGGTTTCACATATTAGTACTGTTGCTATCGCATATTATGTAGATTCCGTGAAGGCTGGTGTACCATCTCTAGAAACATTGCCAAGAACACACTGTATCAGCGAATGGACAGTCTAAAAGTCAATCACAATTCCATGTATTACGGTGGGTAAGACACACGGAGGGAAGTCAGTGTGAGTATAGATACGAACCGCCCATGCAGGGAGGGAGCTGTGTATTGTAGGGTGCTGTAAGGGCCTGAAAAGAAGGAAGCATTCTGACTCTGGAGCATTTGGAGAGGGAGTTTCAAGTCAGGTTTCTTACTTTGATCCAGGGTTCTTCATCTCATAGTTTCCCACTTGGAATCTATATTGTTTATGATTCAGTGCCTACCCTTAATATTTGTGGATTCAAAGTTGTAAGAAGAGAAAACATTCTGTTGGAGAGGAAAACAAACAAATGAGCTTGTTCTACAGGGAGTGTATATTACTCTGTCAGGGGTGATCAGCATATGTCTTGAGGTCAGTATGTTAGTCTGGGTGGATTGTAGAAATCAATTCATAGGCACTTCTATGTGTATAGAAAGAGCTTTATAGAAGCAGCAATTGTAAATTGAGAAAGCACACCAGCCCAGGACAGATCAAACTTATAAGTCCAATCGTAGTCCATATGGCTGACACCAATCTGTAAATTCCTCTCGATTCATGCAACATATGCAACAACGCTGAGTACAGGCAGATCACAGGCTAGTTAGTGGGTGGAAGGTCTTGTGGATCCAGTGGCCTTGAAAGCATCTTAGTGCTAACATGGGTTTCCATGGGACTCCTCCAGCTCCAAGGCTCTGGCTGCTATTTGCGTAGCTCCATGTGACTTGTGAACAGGAATGCCTCGCATGGAGAGAATGTATGTGGCCTCTAGTGAGATGTTTATCTTATTTGCACCTCCAAATTAGGTCATTTAGCTGCAAACTGATTGACAGGCTAGAGTTCATTCCTTTGCAAGTTGACAGGAAATCACTTAACTGCCACAGTCGAATAGCTTTCAGGCAGACTCAGTGAAGTTCCTGGGTAGTGCTAACTGTTAAGGACTCAACTAATGGCTGTAAAGTTGGTGGTTTGAAAATTGGTGTCATTTATTCAAGTATAATATATTGAAAAAAGTTGCTTTTCACCCAAACTAAAAGTCTGCTAAAACTGATCATTTCCAACTCCTAGTAATCCTATAGGACAGATGAGAACTTCTCATATAAGAATACCAAGCCTGTAGTTCCTTATGAGGTTATTCTACCAAAAATTTCTCCCACAGAGCAGTTGCTGGGTCTGAATGATTGACTTTTCATTTAACTACTGGGCAAGTCACCACTGTACAACCATGGTAGGTAGTTCTTACCTATCCATTCAAGTGAAAATTTTAAAATATTATATTCTGTCAAATAATCATTATAGTTTAAAATTATATATTTCCGAAAGTCTTGCTGTTTTTCTTCCTGACTCTTCCCCTAGATCAAGTATCAGCAAATTTCTTTTTTGAAAAAGGCCTGAAAATCATACTTTATGATTCCACTGGTCATATACTCTTGGAGACTATTACTGAACCCAACTGATGCAGTGTGAAAATAGCAGCAAGCAGTAGAGAAGGACATAGCCGTGTGCTGATAGAATTTTATTCACAAAGAGAGACTCTTGTCCATGAGCCCGTTAACCAAAGCCCTATCTGAAGGTCTGCATAAGTAACAGACAACATTCTTCCTTAAAACAATTTTATTGGAACTTCATGTACATATGCTTCAATTCAATAATTCAGTCATATCAAGAATAGGTGTAGAGCTGTCTATCTTCTCTGCACCAAGAGCAACTCCCCTGACACCACTCCTCATCCCCTGGAAATGTATGCCTGCACCAAATTCATCTCCACCCTTTCCCTGGTCAGGAACACCTCCCAGTTGTTGACTCGACCCTTGTCTGTGTAGGTGCCGAAATAACTGGAGACACTGACAGATGAGCACTTCATCAGCTCGAGAGTCCCACATTCCCTGACCTCACTGATCCCTTGTCGAAGCTTCTAGTCAGCACCATCTCAAGGGACATTGACATAGCAGCCAAGCTCATTGGAGCCGGGACTGGAACAGTTGGAGTGGTGTCTCTGGAGCCGGCATTGGGACTGGGTTTGGGAGCCTCATCCTCGGTTATGCAGGAACCCCTCTCTGAAGCAGCAGCTATTCTACATCATCCTGGGCCTTGCCTTCTTGATGGCTTTTAATGTAGGGGTTTTTAATATAATATTCACATGTAATACACTTGCATAGTTAAATCACTTTTTGAAAGAATTGTAAATATATATATATATACCTATATCATAACAAATTCTTATGTTCCCTCCCCCTCGTGCATTCATTGCTTGCTCCCCAAATCCCCTCACCCTCCTGACTCCTTTGCTCCCCACATGCCCCAGACCAATGTATCAGTTATTGTCTCTAAGTATCCACTCCTTCGTGCTTAACACACTTGGAAACCCAATAGAAACAATAAAACACATAGAAACAATAAAACACAAAAACAAAACAGCAGGAAGAGAATAAAAACATTATAAAAATGAAAGTAAAGAGTAAGAAAGGAAAGTTCACCTTCAGTATTTTAAAGTCCAGAGGTGGGTGGGGATCTGTTGTAGAACAAGTGAGAAATACTTGACCCTAGAGCAAATTCAGGTTGGGTCAAGAGGTAGGTCAACTGACCAAGTATCATATTATGCCATGGTCTGATCCACTATGATCAAGTTTGCAGTCATCTCTGTCTGATAATAAAGCTTGTCAAGAGGATCTGCCAAATGCCTAATATGACTAGATATTCTCCAGATGGACTTTGAGTTCCCACTGTCCACTTAGCCTTTAACAAATTGGAGGTTCACAATTGTAGCTCTGAAACTTTTCCCTTCATCATATTTGTATTTTGTTGTCACCATCTTTGGATCACACAGGCTGATGTGCTTCTTCAGTGTGGACTTACTTGACGCCTCACTTAGACTGGTGCTTGTTTGATGACAAGACCTTTAAGACCCCAGATAATCGATAGCCTTGCGCCATTTGCTTTCTTCACCACACTTTGCTCTAATGCCCTTATCTTTAGTGATCTCCCCATGAAGGCGAGGATTGCGCAGAGCCATGTTATAAGATCCTGTCCTCAGAATAAGATCACCTAGAGCACTGATCTAGCTAAATCTTGTCACAAACCATGGGCACTTCTATCGAGTACCTGGAAAGTGACAGGTGAGACTCCACAACCACCAAGGTAGATGAGGAGGATGAAATGAGAAGAGAAGTGGGTGCTCCCCCCTTTTTTGTATGCTTTATTTATTTATTTTTAAAATATTTTATTAGGGGCTCATACAACTCTTATCACAATCCATGCATATACATACATCAATTGTATAAAGTACATTTGTATATTCTTTGCCCTAATCATTTTCTTTCTTTTTTGTACATTTTATTAGGGGCTCATACAACTCTTATCTCAATCCACACATATACATGCATCAATTGTATAAAGCACATCCGTACATTCTTTTCCCTGATCACTCTCAAAGCATTTGCTCTCCACTTAAGCCCTCTGCATCAGGTCCTCTTTTTCTTCCCCTCCGTCCCTGCTCCCCCCTCCCTCATGAGCCCTTGATAATCCACAGATTGTTATTTTGTTATATCTTGCCCTATCCGGAGTCTCCCTTCCCCGCCTTCTCTGCAGTCCATCTCTCAGGGAGGAGGTCACATGTGGATCCTTTTAATCAGTTCCCCCTTTCCAACCCACTCACCCTCCACTCTCCCAGCCTCGCCCCTCACGCCCCTGGTCCTGAAGGTATCGTCCACCCTGGATTCCCTGAGCCTCCAGCGCTATTATTCTATCTTTCTGTATTTGTTTATAGTTTCTGTTATTTGCTTCCTGATTGGAGCACAGAAGAAGTGGATACATAAAGACAACCACTGAGGCAATGGTTTATCTGGAAGGGGAGGGAGAAGGTAATTGGGGAGTGATCAGAGGGTGCGGGAGGCAGGAGGAAACATTAGAGCTGATTGTGATGATGCATACGGAACTCTTTTTAGGTCTGGTTTAACAAGGGAAGTGTGAAAATTATATCAAGAAAATTATTTTTAAAAAGAAACCAAACTTTTTACTGTGCGTGAAGGAGGAAGAATTTTTGCTTAGGGGACAGTGAATTCATTTTAATGGGTGTGTAGCAATTCACAGAAGAATAAAAATAATAGTTGTACAACATAAAAAGAATGGTCAGTGGCACCGAAGCACACATGTAGAAGTTGTTGAATTGGTAACTGCTTTCTTGTGTATATTTTTGCAAAATAAAAAGTTACATAAATGATAATGATTATGGGGGAGAAAATAATGTAAAATTGATTGTGGTAAGGATTATACAACCCCTTTGATATGGTTGAATTACTGAATTGTATATTATGTGGATAAATTATCAATAAAATGTCATTTTGTTATTTTTTAAGAGAAGTGGATGCTCAGAAATAGTCATCATTTTACCCTCACTTTACCCAATAGCCTGAATCTCTCATAGACTAACCTTGTCCTTAGGATAGGATGGAGCTACCAAGAAAGAAGGTCACCAAGGAAAATGGCATCCTCGGGAATTTCCTTCATTGTGGCTCACAGCTCAGGCCAACCACGTGCATTTCTACCAAACTGCCCATGGTTTTCAGGGAGGACTTGTTTGTCCACAGTCAGTGTGAATGATGAAGAGGAGAGATTGAATCACAGAACGCGGGTCAGGAACATCCCCTCCAGGGGCCATTGCTCAGCCTTTCCTACTCGGAGCCAACCTTCTGCTTCCACAAACACAGCACACGTGGATCACCTGCAGTGTAAAATATGGCAGCACAACTCAAACTCATATTCTTCCCATGTTGATCAGAGATACCTGTGGCGGTGACACCCTTCTGGATTCTTCTTGGTGACATGGATGTCTTACCCTGTGAGCACCTTGAACATCAAACACAGTGCTTTTCATCTTAGAACTCTTTTAAATTAGATCTCCTCTGTACTCCTAGGTGTAATAGTGCAGGTAGAGCTGCTACAGACCAGTGATGGGCTCAGAAAGCTTTCTCAGAGGGCTATGTCTCACTGCCATGTCTGCAGATAGCAAGTTTCTAGATCTATCAGGCTCTGGGAAACAAAGCGTGTGTTATGTGGCAAAGAAGCCTAGTGATGACAATTTTAGCAACAGCCCCGTCTTCAAAATCAACACACTGCAACCATGATAGCTCAGCCAGCTAAGCATGTTTTAGCAATAATCTGAAACCTGGAGACACTGGCATGTATTATGTGGGAAAAGTACCAGGAGGCACGGTGAAAGGAACGTGGACAAACATCTCAAGCGTCAGGAGACCAAGAGGGCAGCAGAGGGAGCTCAGGGTACAGGGGACACAGTTTTTGCCATGGGAGCAAGGACAGGGGTGCTGAGTGCTTGTTTCCTCTTGTGTCTAGACTTTCCCAATTTACCCAAGCCGAGAGCCTCTCCGGGAACTCCTCCGGAAGGGCAGTTCAAATATCTCTTATTTTCCTGCCCTGAAAATGAAAATCCATCGTTCTTCCTGAGAAGACAGGGAGAAACACATCAAACTTGGGATAAGTTGAAATCAATCCCAGAAGGCCCAGTGTTCTCTCAATGTCATTAAATTCTGCCCTCAATGTGCTTTTTTCAACACATTCCGTTTCTCTCCACTGTTGTATTTTTCCCCAAATGCCAGTTGGTTGAAACTGTATGTGTGCACATCTGACGCCAAATATCTTTTGAAGAGAAAACAACTCAAAACAAAGCATGATTTTACAATTCCTGAAATAATTTATACTTAAATTATTAAGTGCCGGGAGGCACTGAACTGCATAGTGTCTGCTGGGAGAGAGGCGTAGTCTCAAAGTTTTTGGCATTTTCAGGGCCCCAGTTGGGAGGCGTGGTCGACCATACTGGTTAAACCCATTGGCTGAATCAAGCCCATCTGACCTAGATGGCGTCTCAACCAGGTGTGCCGGCTTCCTCTCACAAAGACCTGAATGTGAGCATGCCCTTTAGCCTTAAGCAGCTTCCAACTTCCTGTAAGGGTCGAGAGAGGCTTTGGCACGTAGAGTGACAGCCCATAGTTCTGCCTCACAGCATCAGTGTCTAAAGAAGACATGGGTGTTGGAGAGTGTGGGGCAATGATGATACTCTCGGGTGGACCTGATGGTTTCAAGGAACTCCATACTGCCCAGTCCTCGACACACAGGATAATTCCATACTGTCCAGTCCTCGACACACAGGATATACGGGAGCCTCAGTCAGGGCAGGAGCAATGAAGGCTGGAGGGAGAGAACACTGGGCTCAGAAATGCTGGGTTTTCCTTTGGCCATTCACACACACCTCTTAGGAAAAGAGATCTCTCATTGCAGCCTAACACACAAATAAGTTCAAAAGAAGAATTACCCTACAATGGCCTCAGAAGAAACAAAAGAACCTCTATTGATAAACACAGGGTTCCCTCCTATGCAAATCATTCTGCAGGCACTAGGTTAAAATCCCAGCCGTGGGTACTGAAAGCTATCAGTTCTCTTCTGACAGGGCTGTGGGTCCCTTGGGAAAGCAGAACTGTGGTCTAAAGATGCCATTTCTGTGAGTTCTGTGCCTGGTGACAGTTCCCCAACCTGAGGGTCTCATATATCAGTGTTGATTCTATGAGGATGGTTGTAACTGCAAGTGACTGACATATTCCAATTATTTTTATTTACAGGCGTCCTGTCCCAGGTGCCGCCTCAGGAGTCAGGGCCAGCACTGGTGAAACTCTCCCAGAAGCTGTCCCTCACTTGCACTGTCTCTGGTGTCTCCATCACCAGCATTGGTTACGACTGGAACTGGATCTGCCAGACCTGAGAGAAAGGACTGTGGTGGATGAGATACAGAGATTATGATGGTGGTACAGATTATAACCCGTCATTCCTGAGCCGACTTTCCATCACCAGAGACACATGGAGGAATCAGTTCTCCCTGCAGCTGAGCTCCGTGACTGCTAAGGACACCGCCATGTATTACTGTGCAAGGAACAGTGAGGGAAGTCAGTGTGAGCCGACACAAGCCTCCCCTGCAGGGAACACATTGGGCAGCAGGGGGCGTGCAGGACCCACTGAACACACACACCCAGTCCTAGACAGACACATGAATGACAGGGAGGATTTCCTGTTGAATGAGGGTTTCCTCTCTTACCTCTCAGCCACACCAGGGACAATTTTTTTTCTCTCCACTCACCTCTAAATTTACAGGCTTTTTAATTTCCTCCCTGCATACTTGAACGGAGGAACAAATATTAAAGTTACTCTGATCCTTCATACTCATCTTGTATGACCGATTTTCCTTCTCTACAAACTGATTATCATGGTCATTCTCATCCTATCTGTTACTCAAAATCTATTGACAATGAAATACAGGCATGCACAGATTCATGAGTGCAAAGCATGATTTCAAATGTCCTGAGCTCGCTGATCTATTACAGCCCGGGCAGGCCTCTGGAGTTCTTTCTACAATGCTCCCTGTGCACTGTGTGTGATAATTGACTAAAGATCTCTAAGTCTGAGAAAATAAATGGGTGACTTCTGGGGCTAAACTTGTGGCATATCCTTCATAATGCTTGCTCTCCACTGTCTCCCTTGATGCAAAAACAAGTGTTCCAGGCACAGAGGGGAACAGGTGAACTGGAATGAGCTGTCTGGTTCGCGGACTCCTTTGTAAGATTACTCATTGGAGTCCCAAGGAAGTGAACGCTTGTTGGAATGAAAACTTTGATTTCCAAAAGAAAGCAAATGTGTCATAAGAGGAGGACATTCAACACTCATATCTCAGAATGCTTTTTAGAACTGAGAATAGTGTGACTTCACACGTATTTTGAATCTGTGATCAGGGGAACTGGTTCCTAGAGAAAGGACATCCTGTTTGGTAGAGTGTCAGCAAAACAGAGGAAAACGCTCAGTTAGAAGCACAGACAGAGTGGCTGCAAAAATGGTATCAAACTTAAGAGCAAGTGAGGATGGTTCAGGACTTGGAAGTTTACTTATTTGCTGTAAGTCTTCATGAGTAAAAGTGACTCAAAAACACCCAGCATCTTTGATGGCCTGAGGTGCAGAATGGTCAGCTAAGTGTAATTACCTAAAATAATCTGAAACCGTTTTTTAAAATTTTAAATGTTAAATAATTTTAAAATTATTTAACATTTAAAATTTAATAAATGTACCAGTCCTAATTAAATTACAGCTATATGTTTTGCAATCAGGAGAACAAAGTATAATAAATAACTAATATATAATATATGCAAATAAAGGTTATTTACAACTCCACTACCCTGGTGGCATAGTGGATTTCACATTGGGATGCTAAGTACAAGGTAAGCAGTTCAAAAGCATCAGCCACTCCAAGGGAGACAGATGAGGCTTTAAAAAGATTTACAAGGAATGTAAATTATATAATCCAAATCCAAAGAAGCCAATAGTATCATAGCTTAAAAAACAAAAACAAAAATTTTTAAATAGTATCAGAGCTTAACTTGTGAGATTCTGGCATGCAGAAGGCCATGGATGACAGTGGAAGCTCAAAATACATTTGCAGGATCTCCACAGGGAATACACCTCCTGTGATTTTCCTCTGACCGTAACTGAGGGGTGGAAAAAGCTGGTGATCAGAGAGTATTGGAGAGATGACTATAGAATTTCAGAGTGACACATCTGACTTTGATGGTTAAAACTTTTCACTTGATCTCTCCTTTTATGAATTTTGTGCTGAATCTGGGTTTTAACATTTTATGTGATTTTTACAAATTTAAGGGATTATTTCTGCTGTGTTTTGTTATTGTTGGTAGCACTTTTGATCCTCATATATTTTTATATGTTTCTTAATGTATGAAGCACAGGGTGGGTGACTCCACAGAATAAGGGTTCCTGGGGGTTTCAGCAAGAGAGATGGGGGAGTTAATAGGAGTTGAAGAAGGAAAAAACATGTTTTCTAACTCTAAAACACTGCTGGATACAATTTAACTGTAGAATGGGATGATGTCTGGATTAGGTCTTAATAAAAGGGTTTCTGTTTGAAAGAAATAAAATGTTAAAACATATTAGTTTTGAAAAAATATTTTAAAATATTTTTATTTTGAATACATTCAAAAATTATTTTAACAAAATAATATTGAAAATTAAATAAGAAATCTAACATCTATATAATATTATCTATTATATATTTCATAATAAAATTGCCAATTTCTCAATTAAAAAAGTTTTACAGTGCCTAAAACTCTAAGAGGCAGATTTACTCTACTCTAGACAGTCACTATGAGTCAGTGCCAGTGAGTTACGTTAATTGTGTTTCCAATTTGAATCTTATTTTGGTTGCTTATGTCCATTAGTTTATTTTCTGTATTTTGTTTAAACATATTTAACACTATTGTCAGGAGTTGTTTTTTTTCCCATTACCATGGTCTTCATAGAATTTCCTACATTGTGTTTTTAGGTTAATAATCTCATCTTTTCTGTGACATCATTTATGATATTGTTTATATTTATTAACATGTTAATGGTTTTCCTTTTAAAGATATTTTTTCTGGTTGTGCTTCAATTTACAAAGTAGCTTGATAAAAATAACCTTATTCTTCCATCCATTTGCATTTTCCCCTTCTTTTATAGTGTAAGGACGACTTAACAGAATATTTCCGTTCAACCAATGTCTGAGGTCACCAGAAAAAGCACACCTTATTCACAGGCATTGGATGCAATAGTTTTCTCACAGAGAGAAGAGACAGAGCCGGCTCATCATCAGGAATGGGCACCAGTCTCCACAGTCAGTGGTTTCACACTGTGGCCAGTGCAGGAATGGAGGTTTGCAAGCATCCCTCCTTTGTGCTGAAAGTGAAGAACAGTGTTCCCTCCTCAACAGCAGAGATAGAGAAATAAGGTTGTGCTATAAGGTGGAATCTACTGGAAGGCTGTGCTATAAGGTGGAATCTACTGGAAGGCTGTGCTATAAGGTGGAATCTACTGGAAGGCAGTGATATGGTTTTGTTGTTGTTGTTTTGTATATTCCATGTAATGTATGTAACAATCAGTTTGGGGAATGTTAGCTTATGTTCAGAAGAAGGTAGGTGTGTTGTAGGATGCCAGCTACTAAAGAGTAATTTTAGATCCAGAAGCCTTGGGAAAGGCAGTCAGACAGCAAGGTTATCACATTCCAGTAGCCAGCCTGACACATTTGGTCCTAAGCACACCTGGGTCTGTGATGGACTCTGGGGAAGGGCAGCAGACTGCACTTGGACTGCCTGCTTCTTCAATTTCCAATTCCTATTTGGGTTTATCTCAGATGTATTTTTGTCATGGGCGGTAACATTCTTGAATTTTTGTTCTTTGTTTATCTGTTTTACATTAGATGACACCCAGAATTGATGAACACATCGAGATAGCAAAGAGAATAAGAGATTCTGGGGCCTACAGTAGGGGGTGGCGGGGATAAAAGGGAGCTAATGCCAAGGAGTTCAAGAAGGAAGGGGGTGTTTTGAAACTGATTCTGGTAACAATTGTTCAATGCTGCTTGATGCACTTAAACTAAGAATTGATATGATTATAAGCACCAAATAAAATGGTTTTGGAGAAAAAAATGAGAAAATAATTAAATATTAAATAAAGACTATTCCATTGCTAACAATTTTTTAATTTCAAATTTCTGGCTTATATCATAATCTCTTTTCCAGTTCCATATTTTAGCTAGTGTTTTGAAGTGTTGTACCAGCAAGACTTTCCATCAGTTTCTGATTATGCATGAAGAAATTATCTTTCATTTTTAATTTATTTTTCTCATGGTACATGTATAGGCAACAAAATAAATTTTCAACAATTCTTTTCATGAATGATTCAGTGGCCTTAGATTATCATCATGTTCAACAATTGCCAACAGCTGTAAGCTTTCCTATCACACACATCACAGACACCCATCAAAAAGAATTCTGACTTGACAATTCCCTCCTTTACATGGGACAAATAACTTTTACTTTCTTGCTTCAATTATTTTGAATAGAAGTCTGCTTTAAGTATCTTTCTCTTCATGTGGAAAGAGTGAAGCCTACACTCTGTTCAATACCTTCATTGTCTTTCAGGCAGATTTCTTTCTTAATCAGTATTTTATTGCGGAATATATCTCAATATAATATCTATATAATTATCTATATCTATAGATCATACTTCCTTCCACTGTACCCAATTCAGATTGTCTTCAAGTTGTAGCACTCTCTACCTCCAAAATTTTTCACAGTGAGGGAGAGTCAGTGTGAGTCCAGACATAAAACTAACCTCAGGGAGAAAGCTGACCTGCAGGAATGCTAAGGACCCATCAGCTCTGGACCAAGTGAAGAAAGAAGTGAGGACAGGAGCCTGGATAAGGACTGCAGTGCCTGGTCAGCGAGAACTGCTGTGCTGACCACTGTGGTAGCTCTACTGCCCATGGCAGGAAACCTGCTGAGACAACTCCAGGTAACACTCCTGACCAATATCAAGAATACTTGGGACCAGATGACGGAAGGGAGGTTCACTCCGCTATGGGAATGTGCTAATCTGTTCACTGAAATGTTGAAATCCACAGACACACGTGTATAAAAGAGAGTTGTAATTAAATATTAAATTCACATCAAGAAAACTTCCCTAAAAGATCTTTTTAATCTCATAAGCCCACCATTATGCCATAGGCCCCCCAGAATCCACAACCATCTACAAAAGAGATGGAATGAGGCTGACTGCTATTAAGAGCAAAGTCAGAGAAAGCAAAATAATCTCATATTTGGTGGGCATCTGCATATAGCTGGGGAGCACCCAAAGCTGTTTCACGTAGATAATGTGGCTTCTGCTCAGATATGTCTGAGTGTACGTGAAGTTTGGAAGGAGTAACATTTAACTGGCTAAGGCATCATCTCACTTTACTGAATTTCAAAATCAAGATGCTCAAGAACTTGCAATGCTAAAGTGACCAATGCATGAATCATTCCGCCCTTCAATTAACACCACCTGTGCATTTTGGACATTTGGCATGATAAGCTAACAATATGAGTGAGCATAACCTGTTGTGAAAAACAGGAAGATACAGAAAGCTCCATTGTTTAATGTAATTGTTGTATATGGGAACATGCAGGATGTAAAATTTCCCATATGTATCTGAAGATGGAAAATGACAATGCCCCTTGACCAAAACAAACAAACAAACAAAAACCATGTTGAGGCACTCTCAAAATGAAAAACGTAAATCTGGGTGAGGCAACACAGAAGGCAGCCAGTGAAACGCGGCATGTTAAGATTTCCTTCACATTCAAATAGTTGAAAATCTAAGGCATGAGCTGAGAATAGTAAAACTGTTTGATGCTCCATAATCGGTGCAGAGAAAACACCAGAATAATTGCCTCTTCCTTAATATACTTGAATCTGCTGGAGTTACATTTGGAGGTGAGATATGGGAAACTGTTTGAATTACAATAGTATAGAAGTAAAAGTAATTTTACACTGTGAGAAGCTCAAGTGTTTTCATTGGAATTGGTTGTCTGAATGACACCCACCTGGAGCTTTTTTTTTTTTTTTTCAGTTGTAGCTTTTGATTCTGTGTCTTCTCTTCTGCAGGCTAGGTTTGCAGGGTATTGACTGCTCTTTCTAGACTTTTGACAAACCTTTAGTCTGCAGGTTTAAGGTCTGGTGCTGGCTGCACTTTTGTCTATGGGAAGGAGAGGGACACAGAATCAAAGGGTTTATTCAGATGGTCTATGTGTCCTAACGTAGAAGTCAGACAGAACAGTCTGGTTACTGTAGTTGCCATCCGCCTGGGACTGAGTTTTGGCTGCATGAGAAGAATGATAGGGATAAAAGTGATGCAAACAGAAGCAAGTATCTTTAATATATTGATGCGTTCAGACTCCAGCCTAGACACTGATCCTTTCTGGGGACATTATATGCAGTCTCTCCTGACTCCAAAACAGTTCTGAGGAGTCGGTGATTGTGACTGAGCAGGAGGGCTCACTGCCTAGATATCACACGTCGTAGGTCCACATGAGGGCTATTCCATGTCAAGCGGTGTCTTAGTGTGCCTCAATCAGTGTTTCCACCCAAATCCCTAGGCTTCTGAATTTCCTAGTACCCTGTGTCCTGCAGTCCCTTTTACCCAATAACCCTGGTGTTTATACTTTATAACCACATTTTCATTTGTGGATATTAAAAATTGTTAATAAATAATGTGGTTTATGGAAATTGAAAAAATAAGCCACTAGAAGCTTACTTGGCTAAAAAAATATGCCAGTTTGCAAGGAAATGTCTGGAGAGGCTGCGTAGGCAGTAATAGAGCCGGCTCAAAGTTGGCAGTCAAGCACTTGCTTCATTGAATGTGTGTCACTATCCACAGTGTTGGAAGTAAATTGGCGTCATGAAACAGGTTCCTGAAAGGTCCCCAAATCACTATTCCAAGGATTTAAACCATACTTTCCCCCATTCCATTTAACCTCCAGATCATTCAAGCTTTTAAAAAACAGGTCAATTTCACATTCAGTTCATCAGCCCACATCTCAATTGGCTCATATCAGTTCAAAGACCCAGAAAACACAATCTCTGTGTTGTGCTGTATTACACTTATGATGAGCTGCATTATGACCGTCTGCTTCACTTTCTGTTTTTAGAAAGTTTATCATAAGTAGCATGCACTCATGCTATACCACACACCTCTAATGCCATTGTAGCTGTAAGTTTATATCCATAGTATTCAAGCCCCAAAGACTGATGAAGGTGAGATATATAAAGCTAGGGGGTGGGAGTCCCCCATCCAGAGATTTTTCACTTTTTTTAATATTAACAAATACACATTAGTTTCTCTTGTTAGTTTTTTACAATTTTTAAAAAGATGCCCAGCTACTGTTTTGTTGGGGATTTTATATTTTGTGTTTGTTTTTATTTTTTACCTCTTTTGTATAAGTAGGGAATTTATAGGGAAATATGTACTTTATGGAATAAAGTTTAAGAACTAATATATATTTTATCTTAAATAAATTAACGTATCTTTGATCTTACAGCTAAATCACTGATTATATATTTGCAGAGCCGACTTAAAGGATGAAAGAAAATTCTATCAAGAGTGTTACTTTTGACTTCAAAGCCTTCCTAATAAAGTCTTTTAACTGCCTGTGGAAAAAAATAAGAAAAGAAAAGCTAGTATCATGAGGTATTTGACTTCGGTCAGAACTGCCTCATGACAGAATCGTCAGGATGGGGCCGGTCATAACTCAGGACTGAGTATACCTGCATCCAAACTGTTACTGTTGGGTAGATTCCAAGTCATGGAACTACCAGGTGTGCAGAGCCAAACTGAAGCTTCTGAGATAGGGGCTGCAAGGCTCTGTGAGGGTTCAAAGCAAACCACCAGGTCTGCCTTCTGAGGTACCACGGTATGGGTTCAGATGATCGTTTAAGTTATGAATTGAGCACTTAACTGTTTGTGTCACCCAGAGATGGCATGGAGGAAAATAGCTTTTCACTGTTTAGTGACTTTCCTAAACGGAAACGGGTGCTTATTTGTGTCTTGCCTTTTCTTTCTTTTTTTTTTTTAAATAATTATTTATTTTATTTAATTTTTTTTTAACAATTTATTGGGGCTGATACAATTCTTTTCACAGTTCATACATATACATACATCAATTGTATAAAGCACATCTGTACAGTCTTTGCCCTAATCATTTTTTTTCTCTTTTCTTCTTTTACATTTTATTAGGGACTCCAACAACTCTTACCGCAATCCATACATATACATACATCAATTGTATAAAGCACATCCATACATTCCCTGCCCCAATCATTCTCAAGGCATTTGCTCTCCACTTAAGCCCCTTGCATCAGGTCCTCTTTTTTTTTCTTTTTTTTCCCCCCTCCCTCCCCTTTCCCCCCTCCCTCATATGCCCTTGGTAATTTATACCTCGTTATTTTGTCATATCTTGCCCTATTCGGGGTCTCCCTTCCCCCCTTCTCTGCTGTCCCTCTCCCAGGGAAGAGGTCACATGTGGCTCCTTGTAATCAGTTCCCCCTTTCCAACCCACTCACCCTCCACTCTCCCAGCATCGTCCCTCACGCCCTTGGTCCTGAAGGTATCATCCACCCTGGATTCCCTGTACCTCCAACCCTCATATGTACCAGTGTACAGCCTCTGTCCTATCCAGGCCTGCAAGGTAGAATTCGGATCATGGTAGTTGGGGGGAGGAAGCATCCAGGATCTGGGGGAAAGCTGTGTTCTTCATCGATACTACCTCACACACTAGTTAACCCATCTCCTCTCCTAAGCCCCTCTATGAGGGGATCTCCATTGGCCGACACTTGGGCCTTGGGTCTCCACTCTGCACTTTCCCCTTCATTTAATATAATATATATATATATACACATACATATATACATATACACATATATACACATACATACACACACTTATATCTTTTTTTTTTTTGCATGATGCCTTATATCTGGTCCCTTGGGCACCTCGTGATCGCACTGGCCGGTGTGCTTCTTCCATGTGGGCTTATTTGTTTCTGAGCGAGATGGCCGCTTGTTCACCTTCAAGCCTTTAAGACCCCAGACACTATCTCTTTTGATAGCCGGGCACCATCAGCTTTCTTCACCACATTTGCTTGTGCACCCATTTGTCTTCAGCGATCCTATCATGGAGGTGTGTAGTCTATGATATGATTTTTTGTTCTTTGATGCCTGGTAACTGATCCCTTTGGGACCACTCGATCACACAGGCTGGTGTGTTCTTCCATGTGGACTTTGTTGCTTCTGAGCTAGATGGCCGCTTGTTTATCTTCAAGCCTTTAAGACCCCAGTCACTATCTCTTTTGATAGCCGGGCACCATCAGCTTTCTTCACCACATTTACTTGTTCACCCACTTTGGCTCCAGCCGTTGTGTCGGGAGAGTGAGCATCATAGAGTTCCAATTTAATAAAAGAAGGTATTCATGCATAGAGGGAGTGTTTGAGTAGAGGCCCAAGGTCCTTCCGCCACCTTAATACTTGACCTATAAATATCGACACAAAGATCTATTTCCCCAACCTCCTATATATATTTGCATGTACATGTCTTTGTCTAGACCTCCATGAATGCCCTTTGACTCCTAGCTCTTTCCTCCATCTCCCTTGACCTTCCTCCTGCCCTACTACCATGCTTCATCGCCACCTGGGCTAGAGTATACCTCTTCTCTAAGCAACCTTACCCTTGATCATTTCCCATCAGGCCTGCCACTCCCCCTTCTCTACCCTTTGAGGTCCCATGTTTTTCCCTTTTCCCTGGGTTTGTTAACACCACTTCCTTACCCCCCCTACCCCCACCCCAAGTCCCCCCGGAACTGTCGGTCCCGTTGTTTTTCATCCAGATAGTTCATCCAGCCTGTCCTATTCAGACAGACCTGTGGAGTCACTAACATGCACAAAAACTAGACAGAGGAACACAAAGCAACAGTATACAACCAGACAACAAAACAACCAAAACAAACCACTGAAAAAGAACAGAACAAAACAGTTTACAAGAGAAAAGCTTGTAGTTAGTTCAGGGATCTTTGCTGGCCCTTAGGAGCGTTTTCCAGTCCAGTCTGTTGGGGCACCACGCCCTGGCCCCAAAGTCCACTTTCAGCATTCCCTGGGGACCTTGCCACTCCATTCCCTTGCTGTTCCGCTGTACTCCCCCAGTGATTTGCCTCGGTGTGGTGGGATCAGGTCAGGTGCAATTCCCACACTGTGTCTCTGGTGCTGTCCCCTGTATCACCCTTAGTCACTGAGGGGCATCATGTCTCATAGTAGGGCCAGCCATGTTGTTCTCTCTGTGGACTGGCTGCTCTACTCAGGAACATCATCATCACGGCCTGGTGGGCCAGGCTGTGCTCCACTCTCTCCTCCTGCCCCTTCATCTGCTCCCGTGTGCTCTGATCAAATATGTCCATCTCCCATAGCTGCAGGGTCAATGTCGTCCTTTGGAACAAGTTCTTTTCGGGGGAGGGGCAGGAATCCACTTAATTTATGGTGCTGGGGCCAGCCTCCCAGACCTCTCCACCGGTTCCGTCCTCCACGCCGGGATATTGCATTCACACCTTGCGACACTGGGTTGAAGTCTGGTCCCACTTTCCCTGTGGAGATATAAACCATACCCTCCCCTTGGGTGGATTAATGCCCCATTTCTGTCATGCTGATTGTACTTACCTCAGGGGACTCATGTTGTACCTGTCCCTTTGGGTCTGGCTTACCTCGCTTAACATAATTCCTTCCAGCTCTTCCCATGAAATAACGTGTTTCATGTGCTCATCGGTGCTTTTTAGTGCTGCATAATACTCCATTGTGTGTATGTGCCAAAGTTTGCTAATCCACTCGTCTATCGATGGAAACTTAGGCTGTTTCCAAGTCTTTGCTATTGTGAATTGTGCCGCAATAAACATTGGAGCGCATATGACTGGTCGTGTTTTATTTGCTGCTTCAACCGGGTATATGCCCAGTAGAGGGATGGCTGGGTCGTAAGGTAGATCAATTTCCATTTTCTTTAGGTATCGCCAGATTGCTTTCCACAGTGTCTGTACAAATCTGCACGACCACCAGCAGTGGAGGAGGGTTCCTATTTCACCACATCCCCTCCAACACTTGTTGCTCTCTGATTTACTGATCTGAGCTAGCCTGAGGGGTGTTAGGTGGTATCTCATGGTTGTTTTGATTTGCATTTCTCTTATGGCAAGGGACTTCGAGCACTTTCTCATATATTTATTGGCCATATTGATCTCCTCTCTAGTGAAAGTTCTTCTCATTTCTTTTGCCCACTTCCTTAGGGGGTTAACTGTTTTCCTCTTTTTGCAGGTCATGATGGTGTTGTAGATTTTAGTAATGAGCCCTTTGTCTGACGTGTCATTACTAAAAATCTTCTCCCAGTCTGTGGGTTGCCTTGTCACCCTCTTGGCAAAGTCTTTCGAGGTGCACAGGTGTTTTATTCTTATTAGATCCCATTTGTCGATTTCCAGATCACCTGTGTGTGTCCCCTTCCCTGTTGCAGTGAGCCTATGTGCTCCCTGGGCCAGTGCTCTGAGATTAGTCCCGATTCCCTCCTTAATGGTCCTGATGGTTTGGGGTTTGACTTCTAGATCTGTGATCCACCTTGAGTGTATTCTTGTGCATGGGGTGAGGTAGACGTCTTGTTTCAACTTTCTACATGTGGATATCCATTGTTTCCAGCACCACTTATTAAAGAGGGCATCTGCTTCCCACTTGACGTTTTTGGGACCCTTGTCGAAGATCAGTTGTCAATATGCTGATGATTTTACTCCTGGGCTTTCTATTCTTTTCCACTGGTCTGAGTGTCTATCATTGTGCCAGTACCATGCTGTTTTGACCACTGTAGCTATGTAGTAGGCATTAAAATCAGGTAGGGCGAGTCCTCCAATTGTGTCCTTCTTCTTGAGGAGTTCTCTGCTAATTCTGGGTTTCTTCCCTCTCCATATGAAGTTGGTGGTCAGTTTTTCCAATTCTTTGAAGAAGGTTGATGGTAATTGGATTGGTATAGCATTGAACTTGTAGAGTGCTTTAGGAAGAACTGTCATCTTTACTATGTTCAGCCTACCTAACCATGAGCAGGGGAGCTTCATCCATTTGTGAAGGTCACTTTTGGTTTCCTGTAATAGGGTTTTATAATTATGCTTATATAGGTCTTTAGTATTTTTTGTTAAGTATATTCCTAGGTATTTCAGTTTGTTCTTGGCTACTGTGAAGGGTACTTCCCTCTTAATCGCCTCTTCCATGGCCCTGTCCGATGTGTATAGAAACCCTACCGACTTCTGTTTATTGATCTTGTATCCTGCTACTCTTCCGTATTCCTCTATTGCTGTAAGTATTCCAACTGTGGAGTTTTGGGGGTCTTCAATGTATAGGATCATGTCATCTGCAAATAACGATAGTTTCACCTCCTCCTCTCCCAACTGGATCCCTTTGATGTCCTTCCGCTGTCTTATGTTGTTAGCCAGAACCTCCAAAACGATATTGAATAGAAGAGGGGACAGGAGGTATCCTTGTCTTGTACCCTTTTTCAGTGGTATTGTTCTTGTCTTTTCTCCATTGACTATGATGTTGGCTGTTGGTCTTTCATAGATAGCTTGTATGAGCTTGAGGAACTTACCTTCCAATCCTATCTTCATGAGTGTTTTGCTTAGGAATGGGTGCTGGATGTTGTCAAATGCTTTTTCTGCATCTATGGATATTATCATATGGTTTTTATCCTTTTTCTTCTCGATGTGGTGTATGATATTGATGGATTTTCGGATGTTAAACCATCCCTGCATCGCTGGGATGAATCCTACTTGGTCGTGGTGAATGATATGTTTGATGTTCCTTTGTATTCTATTGGCCAATATTTTGTTAAGGATTTTTGCATCTATGTTCATTAGAGATATTGGTCTATAATTCTCTACACTTGTGGGGTCTTTTCCCTGTTTGGGTATCAAAGTAATGCTGGCTTCGTAAAATGAGTTTGGGAGCTTGCCGTTCTTTTCTATGTTCTGGAATACTTTGTGGAGGATCGGTGTCAGCTCTTCCCTGAATGTTTGGTAAAATTCTGCTGTGTAGCCATCTGGCCCTGGGGCCTTTTTCCTTGGTAGGTTTTTGATGACACTCTCTATTTCTTCCTTCGCTATGGGTTTGTTGAGGTTCTTGATCTCTGTCTCAGATAATCTAGGGATAGATTGTTTTTCTAAATATTTATCCATGTCTTCCAGGTTTCTGAATTCATTAGAATACAAACCTTCATAGTACTTTGTGATTATCCTTTTTATCTCATTGGGGTCTGTTGTTATTGCCCCCGATTCATCCCTCATCCTGGCTATTGATGATTGTTCCTTTCTATCTTTGGTAAGCTTTGCCAGGGGAGTGTCAATTTTATTAATTCGTTCATAAAACCAGCTTCTAGTTGCGTTAATCCTTTGCATTGTTCTTTTGTCTTCCCACTGGTTTAACTCCGCCCTGATTTTTATTATTTCTTTTCTCTTGCTATTGGAGGGGTAGTTCTGTTGACTCTGTTCTAGTTGTTGGAGGTTTTGTGTTAACATATCTGTCATACGCCTTTCTTCTTTTTTCATGTATGCATTCAGTGATATCAAGCTACCTCTGATAACTGCCTTTGCAGTGTCCCATAAATTTTGATATGTTGTATGCTCGTTCTCATTAGTTTCTAGAAATTTCCTGATATCCTCTCTGATCTGGACCTTAACCCATTCATGTCGCAGGAGATCGTTGTTTATTCTCCAATTGGTGGCCCTTGCTTTTCTGGGTGCCCTTCTATTAATTTCCAGCTTTATGGCATGGTGGTCTGAGAAAGACGTCTGGATAATATCTATGTGTTTGAATTTACTCAGGCTGGCCTTGTGCCCCAGCATGTGATCTATTCTTGAGAAAGATCCGTGTGGATTGGAGAAGAATGTGAAACCTTTTGCTTTTGGATGAAAGGCTCTATAGATGTCTATCAGGCCCTGTTGCCTAATTACATTGTTTAGCTCTCTGGCCTCTTTGCTGAGCTTCTTTCCCTGTGACCTGTCTTTCTCTGATAGTGGAGTGTTGAAGTCCCCCACTATTATTGTTGTTTCCGTGATTTCTTCTGTCATTTTTTTAATAGTTTGTTTGACGAAATTTGCCGCACCATTATTAGGTGCGTAAATATTCAATATGCTAAGTGCTTCCTGGTTTACTAAACCTTTGAGCATTATGTAATGTCCCTCTTTGTCTCTTTTTATGTTTTGGATCTTGAGATCCATTTTGTCGGAGATTAAGATAGCCACTCCTGCCTTCTTGGAGTTACCATTTGCTTGGTAAACTTTCTGCCAGCCCTTTATTCTCAGCATATGCTTGTCTGCTTGCTTAAGGTGTGTCTCTTGCAGGCAGCAGATTGATGGGTTATGTTTTCTAATCCAATCCTCCAGCCTCTTTCTTTTAACATATGAATTGAGCCCATTTGTAGTCAAAGTGATTATTACAATCTCTGGCTTCATGGTTGCCATATTCTGTTTTGTGTTTTGGGTCTTTGCCTATCTTCCTTCATATCAGTGTACTGCGTTTGAGTGGAGGGTTTCTATCCTGTCCTCTTTTCCATCTGAGACCGTGTTGTCCTGGTACGTGTTGCTGGCATGTTGGCTTCTAGATGGAGATGGGCTATATGGTGGTCTCCTGGTGGTTCTAGTTGGAGCTTGATCTTCTGGCCATAGTGAGTCAGCCAGTATGTTTTGCAGGGTCGGGTGACTTGCAGTATATTTTTTGAGTTCTTCCATGTCCTGGAAGACCCTTATCTTACCCTCTATCTTAATGGATAACTTGGCAGGGTATAGGATTCTGGGGGAGGCATTTTCATCTTTCAGTTTTTGGAAGATGTTGCTCCATTCTCTCCTCCTCTTCATGGTTTCAGCTGATAAGTCTGAGCATATCCTTACCTGCGCTCCTTTGTATGTGACTGTCTTCCTTTCTCTTGATGCTCGTAGAATTTTCTCTTTTTCCTCTAAGTTGGATACTTTTACAATTATATGCCTTGGCGTGTTCTTCTTGGTGTTTAGCTTAGCCGGTGTCCTCTCTGCTTCCTGTATGAGAGTCGGATTCTCCTTTGTTAGGTTGGGGAAATTTTCTTCCAGGAATTCCTTTGCTATCTTGGCGGTCGATTTGTGTGTTATGTTGTGTTCTGGTAGACCGATTATTCCAATATTATTCCTCTTCATAGCATCTGTCATTGATCTCAGGCTGTCTTCTGTTTCTTTAATTTTCCTATCTGATTGTTTTTCTCGCTTGCTTCGTTTGGTTTGAGCGTCCTCGAGTTCACTGATACGATTCTCAGCCTCCTCAAGCCTAGATATAGCTTCTGTGACCTTTTGTGTGGCCTCTGCTACCTCCTCTGTTAGTTTCTGCAGTTCCTTTTGGTGGATAGTATTCATCCCCTCTATTGTGGACTTCATCCCCTCTATTGTGCATTTCATCCCTTCTATCGTTGCATCCTTATTTTGGTTTGCTTCTCTTAGCTCCTGTATTACTGCAAGCAGAGTTCTGAAGATTTCCTTTTGTGGCTGATCTATATCTGTTTCTTCTATGAGTGACGTTAGGTCTGTTAAAGTGCCTCGTTTTTCTGATTTTTTTGTTGGGAGTGATGTGGTCTGTTGATTTTTCCTTGATCCTTTAATAGGCCCCATGCTTCTGGGAGACAGGAGTAACCTTATTGTGTGGAGGCTCAGGCCACTGTGCCGTCTCCTGGGGTGGCTGGGGCGGGCTGCGGCAGGCTTAGGGCTGGCACTGGGGACCCAACAGGGCCCCAGGTGGTGAGAGCTGGCTGGAGCTCACTGACGGCTCCTCAGGGACTGCAAAGCCGAGACCCAGGCTCCACTGCAGGTGGAGTGTTTGATCTGCCCGGGCTGTGAGGGGCGCGGGGAGGCCCCTTGGATAGCTGCGCAGGCAGCTGCGGGACACTGCAGGGAACAATGGTGTTCGCTCTCCGCCCTTTTGGCGCGAAACCGCAGGGGGTAATGGCCACGGCAAAGGAGGCTTGGCGCGAAACCGCAGGGGGCAATGGCGCCCTTCCTCTGCTCAGGCTCAGAGTCGCGGCCACCAGGGTTCCCGCAGCACCCTGGGGTGGGCACCTACTCTTGTGCCTTGCGCAGGGGGGGGCCCTTGGTGGGCAGACTCAACAGCGCAGGGCGCGGCGCTCCGCAGAAGCTCAGGGTCCGGGACAGGCGCGGGTTGAGCTATGGCTCCTGTTGGCGGGAAGTGCTCAGCGCAGGGTCCCCGCCAGGAGTGGAGCTGGCGCTAGGCTGCCAGGGGCTGGCGGGGGCGGGCGGGGGTTGTAGGCCAGCGCACGGAGGGCAGGTGGAGAGGTCCGCGGCAGCGGTGCGGGTGGATGGTCCCCCGTGGGGGTCGCCAGACAACCCGCGGGTCCGCTCCCCTGAGCTTGGATGAATGGAGGGAGAGACGTGGGCCCGAGGGCAGATCGCTGCCCTGTGGGGAGAGGGGAACTGCGGGAGAGGAAAGCTTCTCTCCCAGTGGGGATCCGCGATAAGGAGTGGGGAGTGGGCCGCTGGAGTAGGCAGGGCAGGCAAGCGGCTCTGGGCTGGCGTCGGGTTTGGGGATGGAGCCTAAGCCGGTCGCCAGTGAGCTCACGGCAGCTTAGTGGCCAGAGATGTCCCACTAGTCCGGTCCTCTTTCACCTAGACCCCTGCTCCGGACAAATACGTGGGATAGGACTGGGGTGCTGTCCCAGGGGGATATTTCACTCACCAGACTCTTACTATTCAGCTACCTGGTCGCCAATCCCGCTTTGTTTGGAGGAGCTCTCAGAGTATGCGGGTGTCCCTGTCGGCCATCTTCCCCCTCTCGCCTTTTCTTATATTACTTGGGTTAGTCTGAGTACATTAGAGTACATGGAGAAAAAATCCCAAACCAGTGCAGCCCAAGTCTACAAGTCCAACATCAGCGCATTTGTCACACCTCAATCCACTGTGTCCTCCAACATCTTAACAAACACATGCAGTGAGGTTGGCTACAGGCGGAATGAACTGCCCATCTGGGTTTCTGAGGTTGTTACCTCTTTACTGGAATTAAAAGCGCCTTTTTTGCACCTGGAGCGGTTGGTGTTTGTAACCACTCAGCCATGAGGGCTCCATCTCCTTGTGCAGGACTTCTCGTGATTTATTATCTACCCTAATGCTGCTCCCAGGGTGGTACATGGGCCGGTGATGAACTGTGAACTGTTTAAAATCTGTCCATTTGTAGCTAGGTACAGAAAAGAAGGTCAGAGTGCAGGTCACTGCTATTTCCAATTCCAGCAATGTCATGTAAAGGGCAAAGTGCGTAGCAGGGATTCTAGACTAAGGACACACTGAGGATGACGAAATACATCGGGGAAAATTACTTGTGATAAATCAGAGCTCCTGAGAGGCTGGGTCAAAAGTCGGGGAGGGCCAGACTCCAGAGTGGGTGGCCTGGGTTCCCACCCTGGCTTTGCCAGTCGTTCACTGTATATCCTTGGCAAGGCATCTCACCTCTCTGGGTTCCACTTTCCTCAGCCATGAAACAAATCAGCCAACGAATCTAAAAACAAATAACCTCACTGCTGTTGAATCCCTTTAGACTCACAGTGACCCTATAGGACAGGGTAACACTCCCCATGTGGGTTTTAGAGACTGGAACTCTTTATAGGACTAAAACTGCACCTTCTGCCCTCACCCCAAACTTAACATGTTTCTAATCCACACAATGTTTACAGCTTTAGGTTCTCATCCCTCTACTTCTTCCAAGACACCGAGGAGAATGGAGTGTTCGAGCAATATCCAGGTCACATGACCGTCTTTCTCAGTTCTTATCCCGCCTTTTCCTCTCCTGAGCACAACTGTCATGTTTTCATGAGCGTCCGTGGCTATGATAAAGAATACACGTTTATGGGAGGTAATCAGGGCCTGGGTCTTCCATAAACCAGTTGCCAAAGACTTTTTACAGATAGGTAATAGTAGACCCATATGTTTTACTTACCTACTGCTGCCTAGTGACTTTCAATCCCACTCAGTGTGTTATTTGCTCACAATTCTGTAATTTGAGGAAGGTTTGACCAGGGCAGCTCAACTCCGCTCCACATGGCATTGACCAAAGCTGCTAAGGCAGCAAGACCGGGCAAGACGGGTTTGCTTTGGTTCATATGTCTAGGGCCTTGGTTCTTGCTGTTGCATTGGCTCCCCAATTTTCCTCCATGTGATCGTACCATGTTCTTACCTTTAAATTCCTCACTGAAGGGTGATTTTCAAGATAGATTTTTTGTCAGGATAGTTGGGGTGACGGCCCATGAATAAATCCCTTAAAGGGATTAAATTGAATACACAATTTTATATGTGACTGCCGAATATCCCCCAGAGCACACAAGTTGAAGCCACAGGACATTCTCCCTGAGAGAGGTTCCTTGTAGCTTTTGATTGTCTTCTAAGTCTCTTTTCCTTTTCCACAATAATGTCTGGGTTGCTTTATCAATTGTCTTCCTTCTTTTTATGTGGCACAATCTCTGGCTGTTTAGTCCAAGCCAATGCAGTTCCTTCCCAAACTTACTGGGTTTCCCTTGCATTGGATTACATGATGCACTCCATTTTATGAAAGCCTATCCCCACATCTCTTTGAGATGGATCTCTCTCTGTTTTAGGCTGCAATTCAGCCTACTTAGGCTGTAGCACAGCCTCCTGAAGACTCTTAGAAAATACTTTGTGTATGTACATGAGACTGTCTACAAGGCACTGCATTACATTCTTTTGTGATCTCAATACAGGGTATTATAGCTATCTTGATCTGATCCAACGCAGAAGCCATGCTTTCTTGGCAGTGCAGAGGCCATTCCTATTGTGAGACATTATTTTTTGGCAAGAAAGACTTGGGGTTGCAAAATAGGTTTATATTTAATTTCAGCAAGTCCCTTCATATTTCATATTTTTTGCTAAAAACACAACTAAACCTCAAACAGAAGTAACTTCGTTAGCTTTTCTTTATCCTTCTGTAGTTTATTATTATTTGTCTGTTGTCTAAATTGTTAATGACGCTGAGAGTTCAGATTCTAGATAAAGGAGAAGAATGGCACTGCCGCCCAAAATAGTTGTTCTTGGTGTTAGTTGGTGTAAATCAATTCCAGCCCATCCACTCACTTACTGCCATTGAGTCAATTCTGACTCATGGCAACGGAGTATAATTGCCCTGGTAGGTTTCTGAGACTATATATCTTTACAGTAGAAAGCCTCAGCTCTCTCTCTCAGAGCAGCTGGTAGTTTTGAACTGCTGGCCTTATGGGTAGCAGGACAATATGTCACCAGGGATCCTTTTCAAGACTGTGACCTTTCAGTATCAGATTGTCAGGCCTGCTTTCTTAGGAACCTGTGGGTGGGTTTGAGGCATCAACCTTTTGGTTTTAATATGCAAGTGCTTAGCAAATGGGCTTTATCCTGGTTTGGAAAGCCTAAGTCACTGGTCTTTTGCCTAAAGATTCACTTTCAATGGCCCTGGCTTGTTTCATGGGAAGTTGCCAGTTCAGGGGCTCCCGGACAGATGGTGGGGTAGGATCCTTATTTAGTAGGGCCATATTGGGTGGGGGCGGTGGGGCAGTGTGTGTGTGTAATCTGCATCTTTACCAAATGGCCCCCCAGAGACTCAAATGAGAAACACGGGCCACAATTGTCTTCTGCATCTCTTGTTGCTGCCTTTTGGGGATTTTTCTGTCTTTTAGCAGCCCTGGAGGCCCCTCCTATCTAGGCAGGAAAAGGAGCCAATTAATAAATACACACTAAGGTGTTAGACAGTGATAACAGCTAATCGCTTCCAAGGACAATTGCTCTCAGAAAGAAAAAAAAAAGAGAGCTCATGGGGAAAAAAATCAAAAATTATTTAACTCCAGTGAATAGTGTCTCCTGGATGATTTGTGTGTGTGGGTGTCTGAAGTCCCTCACATCAGGCTCTTCCTCTGCTTTCATGTAAATTGGACTTTAAACACATTCTCCAGGAAGGGTTTGAATGCCTCTGTGTATGGAAGCTTCTTGACAGAAGAGGGATTTTTGTCTCTTTTGTTCACTGAAAGAGTCCCAAGGCCTGGCACTTAATAAGTAAGTAGCAAGCTGTTTGAATGAATGAGTGATTGAGGTAAAGAAGCCTTCTGCAGCCATCCAGGTTGAGACTGCCCTCTCAGAAGCCCGACTCTTGTCTAAAGTGAGGTACACCTCTCCCCCTCCCAATTCATGCTTCCCCGTGGTCTGCCTGGGATTGAGCTGAAAAATGATATTTCATACATGTCGTCCTCATTATAACATCATCCCTCAGAGCGAAGCTCTCTGACCACCCTGAAGACCTGTATTTAATGTGAGGAAAGGTGATTTAATGGAGTGGAGAGTGAAGCATAAAGCAGACAACCCTTTCAGAACAGCAGAGCAGGCTGATCTTCCAAGGGGAAAGGGACAAAAAGGGAAAGGAAAAAAATGGGGGTGGGGGGGGAACCCTAACTCTCACTCTCCTAATAGACTGAAATTAGAAGTCCTTTTGGTCAGCTCCATAAGAAGACAAAACTGAAAGGGGGTTCATCCCACCCTCTTCCCCACCCCGCCAGCGCATAGCTGACTTACCATGCATTTACCTTGGAGCTGATTATGTGCTGAGTTGAGGCAGACAGGGAGAATTTATTGGCATTTGGTCTCCCTTCACACATTTTGTTACAGCCAGACATCAGGGACTGAGCTGCGGGATATTAAAGGATTTGGAAGAGTTATCAGGGAATGTGACATATTTATCAAAACCAGGGAGATATTAGAAAGCTGGGTTGCTGCTACACCTGGGTGTGTTACATGATTAAAAACGTAATGACAATGCATCCTCTTGATGGATTTTGCACCTGGGTGAATACTGAGCAGGTCTGCTGGACCACCGTGGGTCGAGAATTCACACCTAACAACCCCGTTGGTCTCGGAAGAAAACTGTGGCTGCTAGGTCACACTTGGAATCCAGGTAGGGTCTTGGTTAAGCATGACTGCTAATCAATAGGACGGCACTTGGAATTCACCAGCTATCCCAAGTGAGAAAGATTCCAGTCTTGGAAATCTTCCGGGAGGTTCTTCCCTGGCCTACAGGGTTGCTGTAGTCAGAATTGACCTGACTTCCATGGCATTGAGCTGTTTTGAGTTTTGAATGGCTGAATTGGAGACTTCAGGATTGGAGGAAGACTTGAGAACAACCTGAGATATGCAGGCGACTCACCTTGCTTGCTGCAAGGGAAGAGGAGTAGAAGCACTTACTGATGAAGTTCAAAGATGATAGTCTTCAGTATGGATTACAACTCGAGGTTAAGAGAACAAGAATCCTCACCACTAGACCAATAAGCAACATGAGAAACAGAGAAAAGATAGAAATGGTGAAGCATTTCATCTTACTTGGACCAATCCACAACCAGCGCTCATGGAAACATCTGTCAAGAAATCACTGGACAAATTGCATTGAGAAAATTTGTCACCTTAAGAACCCAGGAGCATCTTGACTCAAGGCATGATTATTTTCATGTGGAAGCTGGAAAATGCATAAGGAAGTCCCAAGAGAAGAATTGATGCATTTGAAATACGGTCCTTGTGAGGAATATTGAATACACCAAAGAACTTCTAGGAGAACAAACAAATCTATGTTGGAAGAACTACAGCCAGATTGATTCTTAGAAGCGAGGATGGTGACACTTGGCTTCATGTACTTTGGGTGTTATCAGGAGGGACCAGTCCCTGGAGAAGGGCAGCATCTTGGCCAAGCCAAAAGGAGGACAAACCTCCACAAGATGGGTTGACACAGTGGCTCAAATGTAGGAATGGCTGTGAGAATGGCGCAGGGAAGCGTGCTGTTTTGTTCTGCTGCACATAGAGTGGTCATGAGTTGGAACCAAATTGACAGCACCTGGTTACGCAATGGACTAACAGCAAGATCAACCATTCAAAACCACCAGCCACTCCTCAAGAGAAAGATGAGGCTTTTTTTACTCCCATAAAGAGTCACAGTGTCAGAAACTCACAGGGGGAATTCTACCCTGTCATATAGGCTCACTGTGAATTGGCATCGACTCTATGGACGTGAACAGCAGCACAACAACAACAACAACAACAAAACACTAATGGTGGCTGGGTGCATGCGCAGACACCCATCCACTTGCACTGGGCTAAGTTAGTGGTTTCAGCAGGAAGCTTACCTCGGTGGCTTCCAGAACTCCCCTGGACTGAACCAATTTACACCAGGTCCTTCAAATATTCCTGGTACCCTGGGTATCTTTCATTTCCCGGAGTTGGTTGTGTGACTTAGGCTTGATGATCATGGGGCCACATGAAGGACACCTATGTGTTCCAACCACTGCCTTCTGAGAGAGTGCTGCGGCCCATTGCCTTCAAGTCAGTCAGCTCCTGACTCATGCGGTCTCCATGCGCTACAGAACACAATGCCCAGTGGTCCTGCCCCGTTCCTTCAGTGGGTTGTAGATTTGACCCCTTGTCAGCTGGGGGGTTTTCAGTGGCTGATGTCTGAAAGGAGGTCACCAGGCCTTCCCTCCTAGTCTGACTGTAGGCTGAAACCATTGCTGAAATCTGTTCAGCATCATAGTAATATGCCAGCCTCCACTAGCAGATAGGTGGTAGCTGTAACAGGAGGCACACTGGCCAAGAATCAAACCCAAATTTCCTTCATGACTAGTGAGAATTGTGCCATGGAGCCACCATTTCCTCTCTTCTGGTTTCTAGTGTTTATGTATACAAGATCACAGTACCTTCTAACAAGCAGTAAATAAGACTGTACCACGAGTCACCTCTATTTAGCACTCCCCCCATTTTTCCACATGAATTATTCAGTGTATGACAGTTTCAATATGTCTGTCTTTTTAAAAATTGCTGGGTGAACTTAAAACAGCACAAGGAAGTGCCAGCATAGCAAAATGATACCCACCTGCTTATTTATCTTAAGAGAAGAAAAGTCTTGAATGCATTCACTCAGGTGAAAATATCATTAACAGAAAGAACTGACTAATGGTCACCAGGACCCATGGTTAATCCAGGCTTGGTCATCTGATTCCAATCCATCAGACCTAGCTATAAATCACTTATATATCTGGGTAATAAAAAGCAAATATAAATTTTCAAAAAGATTAACATTGCATGGGATATAAAGAGACTCCATAACAACTACAGGCATAAATATGTCTCAAGACAAACTCATTGTGTACATCTGGAATACATATTATCTCTTGCTGAAACACGTTTCCCACTAGACCCTACCCCAAACCAGTAAAAGTCATTAATTCTACAGTAAACTGTGGATTCTACTACTCTGAAATGGGAGCTGTGTCTCTAGACCTAATTTGGGGCTGTTCATACTGAGGACTCACCAATACCCTTCTGTAGGGACCACAGTCCAGGTGAGAATCAGGAAATCTGGACGACAGGCAGGATATAGGAGCACTGAGACCTCAATATGCTTCTAGGGGAGCATGGCCCAATGGAATTCCATTTCTGCACCCCTGGCAGGAGGAAGTTGATCAGGAAAGTAATGGTTTCTAAGGCAGTATTTCTTAAACTTTCACATGCATGCACTTACCCAGGTTCCTGGAAATCAGGGTGGGAGGCAGATTCTGATTTTGTGGGTTCAGGGTGGGACCTGGGATTCTGCAGTTCTAGAGGCCCTGGTACTTTTGGGCTGTTAACCACAAAGACAGTAGTCTTAAACCCCCAGCCACTCCTTGGGAGAAATATGAGGGTGTCGACTCCTGTCAAGAGTGACAGTCTGGGAAACCCACAGGGGCAGTTGTACCCTGTCCTATAGGGTCACTATGAGTCTGCCAGTCCTGGGCCACCCTCATATCTTTCTGATGTTTGAACCCATCTTTGCAGCCCCCGTGGCCATGCGTCTTGCAAACGGCCTGGCTCTTTGTCACTGGCCCTCTCCTTTAATCTGACCAGAAGGGTTCGTCATCTGGCCCTCTCTCTGACAAGGTTCTGCCTTGGTTTACTAGTCCTCCACTACCTGACAGTGGTTCCATGATTAGCATAAGGTTTTCAGTGGTGTATTTCATCATCCTCAGTGTGTCCTTACTCTAGAAACCCTGCTGCGGCTTTGCCCTTTACATGACAGAGCAGTGACCTGCACCCTGACCTTCCTTTCTGTACCTAGCCACAAATGGACAGATTTTAAACAGGTCACAGATTATCACCGACCCATGTACCACACTTTGATCGGCATTGGAGTAGATAATAAATCACGAGTAGTCCTGCACAAGGAGATGGAGCCCTCGTGGCTGAGTGGTTACAAACAACAGCCGCTCCAGGCGCACCAAAGGCGCTTTTAATTCCAGTAAAGAGTTAACAACCTCAGAAACCCAGATGGGCAGTTCTTTCCACCTGCAGCTACCATCACTGCATGTGTTTGTTAAGATGGAGGAGGACATAGTGGATTGGGGTGTGACATATGCGCTAATGTTGGACTTGTAGACTTGGACTGCACAGGTTTGGGATTTTTTCTCCATGTGCATTTACCCTTTATCTAAAGCTCTATTTTATACATTTCAGTTTCAGTGGATTTATTTCTCTAATGTACTCAGACTAACCCAAGTAATATAAGAAAAGGCAGGACACAAGTAAGCACCCGTTTCCATTTGGGAAAGACACTAAACAGTGAAGAGCTATTTTCCTCCATGCCATCTCTGGGTGGCACAAACAGTAAAGTGCTCAATTCATAACTTAAACGATCATCTGAACCCACATCGTGGTACCTCAGAAGGCAGACCTGGTGGTCTGCTTTTGTAACCTCACACAGCCTAGCAGGCCCTATATCACTCGGTTCAGTTTGGCTCTGCACACCTGGTAGTTCCATGACTTGGAATCTACCCAACAGTAACTGTTTGGATGAAAGGTACTCAGTTCTCAGTTATGTCTGATCCCATCCCGACGATTTTGTCAAGAGGCAGTCCTGACCGAAGTCAAATACCTCATGATTCTAGCTTTTTTTTTTCTTATATTTTTTTCCACAGGTAGTTAAAAGACTTTATTTAAAAGGCTTTGAAGTCAAAAGTAACACCCTTGATAGAATTTTCTTTCATCCTTTAAGTCGGCTCTGCAAATATATAATCAGTGATTTAGCTGTAAGATCAAAGATCCGTTAATTTATTTAAAATAAAATATATTTTAGTTCTTAAAATTTATTCCATACAGTACATATTTCCCTATAAATTCCCTACCTATACAAAAGAGGTAAATATAAAAACAAACACAAAATATAAAAACCCCAACAAAACAGTAACTGAGCATCTTTTTAAAAAATTTTAAAAAACTAACAAGAGAAACCAATATTGAGTGTCTTAGTTAATATTAAAAAAAATGAAAAATCTCTGGATGGGGGACTTCCACCCCCTGGTTTTACATATCTCACCGTCATCAGTCTGTGGGTCTTGAATACATTGGATATAAACTTACAGCTACAATGGCATTTGAGGTGTGTGGTATAGCATGAGTGCATGCTACTTATGGTAAACTATCTAAAAAAAGAAAGAGAAGCAGATGGTCATAATGCAGCTCATCATAACTATAATACAGAACAACTCAGAGATTGTGTTTTCTGGGTCTTTGAACTGATATGAGCCAATTGAGTTGTGGGCTGATGAACTGAATGTGAAATTGACCTGTTTTTTAAAAGCTTGAATGATCTGGAGGTTAAATGGAATGGGGGAAAGTATGGTTTAAATCCTTGGAATAGTGATTTGGGGACCTTTCAGGAACCTGTTTCATGACGCCAATTTACTTCCAACACTGTGGATAGTGACATACATTCAATGAAGCAAGTGCTTGACTGCCAACTTTGAGCCGGCTCTATTATTGCCTACTCAGCCTATCCAGACATTTCCTTGCAAACTGGCATTATTTTTTTCAGACAAATAAGTTTCTAATGGCTTATTTTTTCAATTTCCATAAACCACATTATTTAATAACAAAATTTTTTTAATCTCCACAAATGAAAAGGTGGTTATAAAGTATAAACACCAGGGTTATTGGGTAAAAGGGACTGCAGGACACAGGGTACTAGGAACTTCAGAATCCTAGGGATTTGGGTGGAAAAATTGATTGAGGCACACTAAGACACCGCTTGATATGGAATAGCCCTCATGTGGACCTACGACGTGTGATATCTAGACAGTGAGCCCTCCTACTCAGTCACAATCACCGACTCCTCAGAACTGTTTTGGAGTCAGGGGAGACTGCATATAATGTCCCCAGAAAGGATCAGTGTCTAGGCTGGAGTCTGAACGCATCAAAATATTAAAGATGCTTGCTTCTGTTTGCATCACTTTTATCCCTATCATTCATCTGCAGGCAAAACCCAGTCCCAGGCGGATGGCAACTACAGTAACCAGACTGTTCTGTCTGACTTCTACGTTAGGACACATAGACCATCTGAATAAACCCTTTGATTCTGTGTCCCTCTCCTTCCCATAGGCAAAAGTGCAGCCAGCACCAGACCTTAAACCTGCAGACAAAAGGTTTGTCAAAAGTCTAGAAAGAGCAGTCAATACCCTGAAAACCTAGCCTGCAGAAGAGAAGACACAGAATCATAAGCTACAACTGAAGAAAAAAAAAAAAAAAAAGCTCCAGGTGGGTGTCATTCAGACAACTGATTCCAATGAAAACACTTGAGCTCCTCACAGTGTAAAATTGCTTTTACTTCCATACTATTGTAATTCAAACAGTTTCCCATATCTCACCTCCAAATGTAACTCCAGCAGATTCAAGTATATTAAGGAAGAGGCAATTATTCTGGTGTTTCCCCTGCACCGATTATGGAGCATCAAACAGTTTTACTATTCTCAGCTCATGCCTTAGATTTTCAACTATTTTTATGGGAAGGAAATCTTAACATGCCGCGTTTCATAGGCTGACTTCAGTGTTGCCTCACGCAGATTACGTTTTTCATTTCTAGAGTGCCTCCACATGAGTTTTTTTTTTGGGGTGGGGTGGGTTAAGGAGCAATTTCATTTTCCATCATCAGTTGTTGATGGGAAATTTTACATCCTGCAGGTTCCCGTATACAATAATTACATTAAACAGTGGAGCTTTCTGTATCTTCCTCTTTTTCACAACAGGTTATTCTCACTCATATTCTTAGCTTATCAGGCCAAATGTCCAAGTTGCACAGGTGGTGTTAATTGAAGGACGGAATGATTCATGCATTGGTCACTTTAGCATTGCAAGTTCTTGAGCATCTTGATTTTGAAATTCAGTAAAGTGAGATGATGCCTTAGCCAGTTAAATGCTACTCCTTCCAAACCTCACGTACACTCAGACATATCTGAGCAGAAGCCACATTATCTACGCGAAACAGCTTTGGGTGCTCCCCAGCTATATGCAGATGCCCACCAAATATGAGATTATTTTGCTTTCTCTGACTTTGCTCTTAATAGCAGTCAGCCTCATTTCCATCTCCTTTGTAGATGGTTGTGAATTCTGGGGGGCCTATGGCATAATGGTGGGCTTATGAGATTAAAAAGATCTTTTAGGGAAGTTTTCTTGATGTGCATTTAATATTTAATTACAACTCTCTTTTATACACGTGTGTCTGTGGATTTCAACATTTCAGTGCACAGATTAGCACATTCCCATAGCGGAGTGAACCTCCCTTCCGTCATGTCTATAGGTATTTCTCCTTCCTATGGGCAGCTGGACAGTAATTTATCTGGGGAACGTCTGGTAAACCAGGACAATGGTGCCTCCCCAGCTTTCTGTGATGAAGGGCCAGGCCATTGGTTACCTTTATAAAAGTCTCCTGACACGTCCTAGTGATGTCTGTTTCTGCGACCATAGTGGCTTCCTCTTCCTCGGTTGGTCTTGTTGGTAGGTGCTGTCCAGTTGGTCTGCTTCAAAGCAACCCCAATGTACAGGACAAGGAAAGGCTTGCCAGTCCTGGACCACCCTCATTTCTTTCTGATGTTTGAACCCATCGTTGCAGCTCCCATGGCCATGCATCCTGCAAACGGCCTGGCTCTTTGTCACTGATCCTCCCCTTTAATCTGACCAAAAGTGTTCGTCATCTGGTCCTCTCTCTGACAAGGTTCTGCCTAGTTTTACTAGTCCTCCACTACCTGACAGTGTATCAATGATTAGCATAAGGTTTTCAGTGGTGTATTTCATCATCCTCAGTGTGTCCTTATTGGGGGCTCTTACAACTCTTTTTACAATCCATACACCAATTGTATCTGACATAGTCATACGTATATTGCCATCATTCTTTTCTAGACATTTACTTTCTATTGAGCCCTTGGGATCAGCTCCCCCTTTTTTCCTCCTCCCCCACTCGTGGTTCCTTGATAGATTATAGATTGTTATTATTTTCATATCTCACGTCGACCATTGTCTCCTTTATCCTCACCTTTCTGTTGCTCCTCTCCCTGAGAGGGGTGTGCAGTTATATGTCATTCATTGCTATCGGTTCTCCTTCCTCCCATCCTCTACCCCTCTTCCCCCTACCCTTTTGGTATCTCTATTCCCATTCCTGTTCCTGGGTTCCATGTGTTGTGAGTTTTATCTCTTGCTAATACCTATGCACTCTAGTCCAGAGTGGGAAGCGGCACTGGGGTGATGATAGTGGGGGGTGACGAGGCCTCAAGGGGTCAGAGGCAGATTATGTGATTCATTGGTGCGATCCATGTCTCCTCAGGGGGCCCTCCACCCAGTGGGACACAGCATCTGGGAGGCTTGTGGCTTTCTCCTGAGACAGCATGGTGGCCAAGGGCCCGGGCATTGAGGGTGGGACTCTGGGCCTGGGGTGGCAGCACTTGCCGAAGCCACCCCCTCCCCCAGGCACCCACCTGGATATGGACGAGCACGTGAGACAGTTGGCTGTGAACTTTGAGGGTGGCCTCAGCGTCTCAGAGCAGGTGGGGTCTGGCCTGAGTCAGCTCCCACAGCTCCAACCAGGAAGCCCTGCCCCCCAGCCGGGGGTCAGCAGTTATCCCAGCATTCTCATTCCTCCCCCTCAGCTTCTGTCTGGTCAGCCCTTCAGCTTCCTGGCTGGGTTTAGAACTTGTCCTAAGCTCCCTGAGGGCCACCGTCCTGAGATCTTGCTCAGCGCTTCAGGCCTTTCTGCAAACTCTCCTCCCAGGAGCCCATTATCACTAGCAGTTTACCCCTTGCTCTAACGATGCTCCAGGAGGCCTGCTTGGGAAGTGTTGGGCTGTTGCCTGGTTCAGTCCCACTAACTGCTCCTCAGGAGAAAGAAGAGGTTCCCTGCTCTTGGAAAGATTTACTGGCTTGCAAACCCTCTGGAGGATCCCCATGAGTCAGCAGGTGGGGTCATTCTAAAGCCCGGCACTCTGCAGGTAGCCACGTTGTGTGCCACCCAGGCATGCTGTGTGTTTGGAGGAGACTGCACACCCTTCAAAGGTAGAAGCTGCACCCCTCCATGGTTCTTGCATGCAGCAAATGCAGGGCCCCTGAGACTCCGGGCCAGCCTCTGGGCTAGGATCATGGGCAAATCGTTATCTCGCCTAAGCTCCATCTGGGCTGGAAACGCAGTAGCTTGTACTGTGACCTGGGTCAGCCTGGGGCTGTGCAGGGCATCCTCAGCCCAGCTCAACTCTTCCCAGAACGCCCTTGCAGTTGTAGGGAGCCCCTGGCTTGGGAAAGTGACCCTGCTAAGTGGGCTTTGTGACCAGGATCCCTGATCCACCGACCCAGGTTTGCCTCCTCCACAGGCTGCAGACAGCAGGGGCTTCCCTGGGTTTCCTGAACCCGGGTCCTCTCCAGAGACAGTGTGGGCAGGACCTGGAGGGTGTGGAAGTGAGTCGTGCTGGGAAAGTGGATGGAGGAACGGAGGGTAGGGTAGATGCTGGGTGGGCTGAGGGGGCAGGAGATGCCCTGCAGAGTTCTAGAACCAGGGCTGAGGGATGTGGGAGCTGTTGGGGCCAGCTGGCCCTTTCGTGAGTTTTAGGAGCTGCCTGAATTCCATCCACATTGACCCTCTCCAGCCCCACCTTTGGCAGATCCTGGAAGAGAAGTTCAAGGTCTTCCGGGAGAAAGGGCAGAGTGTGGGGCTGCCAGGGTGCAGGCCCTGAGGGAGCTGGCAGGTGCCCTGGAACTCGCCTACCCAGCTCCATGGCCCAGAGTCAAGTCCACAGGAGCGGCGTTGAGGCCACATGGGTGAGGCTGGACAAGGCAATGAAAGCCCGCACAGAGGTGGGTGCCCAGAGGGACAGGCCAGTGACAGCCAAGGGGTTCGGGACACAGGGGCCTACCCCAGATGTGTGTGCATGTGTGTGCGTGTGTGTGTGTGCTCATGTGTAGGGGTGGGCATGTGGGTGTGTGCATGCATACTTCTGTGTGTATTCTCGTGTGCACATGTTTGTATGAAGGGGCATGGCTGACTCCAGCTCCCAGCATCAATCAGCCTTCCCCGTCCAACCACGCTCCTTCCTGCCCCCAGTTTGGAGTCGTTCAGCGCAGGTCACTCCTTGTGGCAGGACCACGAAGTGGGCTCTCCCAATGCTCCCTGAGCACGGGCCGCAGTTTCGTTGGGGGCACAGGCCCTGCTGGTCTTCTTGCTGACCGCCACTCTTAGAGCTCCCTGCCTCCCCTCCCCACACCCTCCTTGCTCGGGATCTGGTGTCTCAGTGCACTGAGCACCTGACAGGTCCTGCAACCGAAATCCTGGGGCTGGGTGGCCCCGGGGCCAGCCCTCTCCTCACTGACTTTTGGAGGTGCTACAGGCAGACCCCCTGACAGGCAGCCCACTCGCTCCCTGAGCCGCCGTCCTCATGTGCTCAGGGCTCCCCATCTTTTTGCCTTCCACCCAACATGCGTGTCAAGACCCTTGCCTCCCTCGGGCCCTGCCTGTGGCCCCCGGGCCTCATCAGGAACCTGTTGTGATCAGAGGAAACCATCCATCTTCTAACTACCGAAGGGCCAGAAGGCGCGAATGTACAGCGATGATAATAGGTAAAGGTCACGGTAAAGTCACAGAGGACAGGAAAGACAGGGGCGAGAGAATACAATACAGAGTCAGACATGTTTTATTAGGCATGCTCACTTCAGCTCCTTTGATGGACCACGTGGAACTGGGAGAAGTGGAACCTTTGCTATCTTGGGACGTGTATAGGGAGCCTGGAGACACACCTCTTCAGTAGTGACATGGTCACAAGGTGGGCGGTATCTATCGTAAGGCCCCTGTACTTGAGCTCACCAAGGTGAGGAAAGCTAATACCTGCATTGGGGGAAGCTACAAGGGGGGCTGGGTGTCACGGTGGGAAGAGAGGGCAAAAGGATCATATCTGCTTCTACACAGAGATACAATCAGCCATGTGCTCACATTATGGCAGCCTAGCTGTTAATGGAGAATCCGTGGGAATGATTTTTAAAGCAGGATAATGTACTTGGACTTTACCTCTAACTTACCAAAGTAGAGGCTTTCCTACCGTGGAATACCAGCTTTCCAGATTCTCCCTGTTATAAGTTAGGGAATAGAGTCTTCGTCCTATTTCCCTCCGTGTTAAAGCCCCACAAATCCCCAAGCCACAGTCTTTGCTCAAAAGGAGGTGGCCCTGTTCTCAGGGAGAAAGTTGCTGGCCCTCCTTCCCGCTGTGCCCTCGACTTCCACAAGGCGGCGCTCGAGCTGTGGGGCCACATGCAGAAGGTGGTCCTGGTGGAGGGTGCTGTCCTTGGCCACGACCTGGTGTCTGTGGAGGTCCTGCAGCGCCAGCACCGCCTCCTGCAGGGGAGGGCCCCAGTCCCTCCCCCCCGCAAGAACCCCTCTTCTGTAGGCAATGGATGGATGAGGAACCCTCACCCCCAGCTGACCCCAGGCAGGACTGCAGCCCGCCCCTTCCCCCTCTGGGATGGGGGGTGACGGGCCTGGGCTTGACCTAGGCTGGGGTACAGCCAGGATGGCCTGCAGAGTCCTGGGTGGAGGAGCATTCAGCCTGCTCTCTGCCAGCTGCAGAGGGAGCTGGTGGCTGTGGACGAGGTGGTGGTTCAGATGCGGATGGAGGCCATCCAGGTACACCCTGCGGTCAAGGAGGGCCTTGCCGGGCAGCTGGCTGAGGTTCTGGAGGCCTGGGCCACCTGAACATGAAGGCCTGGGAGAAGGGCCAGCAGCTGGAGTGGGTAGCCCATGGCCACACCTTCCTCAGGCACTGCCACCCCACCTGGATGGGGGCTCGCTCTGTTCCATGCGGGTGGGGGCACCCAGCTCTTTCCTGCCTCCTCCCTGTTCTGCCCTCTGGCCCTGAGACCTGTTCCCATGCCCTGTCCCCCACCCAGTACTCGGGCTCAAGAGAAGCAGGCGCTAGTCTATATCCTCAGAAGGGCCAGCTGGGGCCAAGGAGACACTGGGGCAGGAGCTCTGCCTGAGAGCCCAGGCAGTGCGGCCGGCGGGGTAGCAGCTGCTGGACACCAGCCACGTCATGGCCCCAGAGATGTGCGCGCTGAGGGCTAGGGCCAGGGTGGTGTGTGGCCAGAGCTCCCTTTCCTGCTGCTCCCTGCTCCACGGTAACCCAGCCCTGCCCCACCCAGGCGACACCCTGCGCCCCTCCCAACAGCCCTCTGCCCCCCAGGTCACAGTGTCTCCGGGAGCTGGACAGGCAGCTGCAGGAGCTCCGGACGGCCTGGGCCCTTCACCAGGAGCACTGCCAGGTGAGCCAGGACTAGGAGGAGCTGCGTGGAATGCTGGGTCAGGCCGAGGTCTGGCTGGCCTCCTGAGAGGACCTCCTGCTAGACCCTGACTGTGGAGTGAGCAGGGATCCGCCCCTTAGAGGGCCACATGCCTGGCACCAGAACTTGGAAAGGCAGCTGGCGGCCCATGAGGAGAAGCTCACCCAGCTCCAAATGTAGGTGAGGGTGTGGAGGGCGGGACTGAGGAGGGGTCGAGGGGCCTCACCTGTGGTGGGGTCTCCAGAGCATTGATCTACCCTGAGGGGCACCCCTTCGGGGAAACAGCCACAGGGTCCTGTCCTCCATGGGCAGTCTGGCTCTGTGGGGTCCATCACAGCTTCTTCTGCCCAACCGCTCCCTCCCCTCCTCTTCCTGGTTTCGCCCTCTGAGAGCTGCCCCCAAAGCAAGCCCTGTGGGACACAGAGGGTCACTATGGGTGGAAACCAATCAATAATCTCATGGGTGCAGAGCACACTCTGAGGAACACAGGGGAGGTGACACTAGCTACAGAGAATCTGAGTGGAGCAAGGGTTTGTAATCCTTGTGTAGGCTGGGGGTGGGGCTGATAGGGGGGGATTGATACCACAGGATCCTGTGGGACTGAAAGTGAGGACCTGAGGGTGGATGGGCAGAGGGAGTGCCCCATCCTCTGAGGCAGGAAGGTGGTCAGCTAGGGTGAGTATGGAGGAAGATGAGCAGGGGCTGCTGCAGTCACGCAAATGTCACGTAAGAATCTCACTTTAGTATAAAATGTTTGTCTCCATTGCAAAGCCACCTCTAGCAACTAGGATCCCCTCTCTCCCCATCTGGAGTTGACGAGTAAAGAAAATAAAAAACTGAAGTAAAGCAGTCCACAGGACTAACGGACCACCAACACCACAGCCCTCCATCCTTGTCCTGGAGACCAGGAGAGTTAGATGGTGCCCAGCCACCGCCTCAAACTGCTCTGGTTGAGCTCAAACTGGCAACTTGTGCACAGCTTGAAAGCCAATGGAAGGTGACTTCATGAAGAGAGGGCATTACAAGTTTGACAGGGACTGCTGGAACCCCGAGACCAGGGTCCTTCAAATTCAAAACAGAGCCCAGCTCTGGGAATCACCCCTGCCCAAGCAACAGTCGAGCTGATAAAGTGAATGCATGGCACCTGTGAGGCAAGTGCTTCCCAGAGCAAAGGGGAGCATTTGCCCTCAAAGTTCAGGAGGGAGGGAGGGGCCAGGGAGAAGGCAAGAAGAGTGCTGTGTTATATTATGAGGGCTGCAAACAAAATGTGTATAAATTGTTAAACTGCTCTGCATGTTTCCACTTAAAACAAAACCCTCTATATTAAAATTCATATATATATGTGCATTATATGTGTGTATATATATATATATATTAATCAAAGCCAAGGTCAGAAAAAGGCATGCCTTGGGCTGCTGCTCATGGCAAGGTCAGTGGTCTGAAACCCATCACAAAGACGCGGCTCGGCTGTCTGCTCCCGTAGTGACAGCCTCAGCGACACAGGGGCCGTCGTGTGCTGTCCTACAGGGCCTCGATGATAGAAATCGACTTGATGGCAATGATTTAAGTGCTTTGAAGGTCAGAAACTGTAGACAGTGATCTATAAACGTCCTTCTCTCCTGTAAGGTGTCTGTAACACAATCAAAGGAAAACAATCGGTCTGCTCTCCAGATCTTCAATGGGACCATTTCCAGGGAGCCTGGTCATACCCTGCCAGACTGTGCCTTCTCAGATCCGCTGGCACTGATAGGAAGGTTGTGGGTCCTGCAGGGGTGGGGGACTCTCCAGTCTGCTCCCCAGCAATAGAGGCACTAGGCCAAGACTGGAAGAGCCCCGGCAGGGGAGAGTGGGGAGGTTGAGGCAGTCACTGTGCCCTGCTTCTGACACTCTTCATATGGCTGCTATGGTCACCCTTGACCTCAGGGAAGGCCAAGGGTCACCAGGGCAGAAAACACTTCCTTTTTATGGTGAGGGCCATATCGGGTCTCAACTTCACTGCTAATTAGCTGTGGTCTCTTGCAAGTAACCCAGGCTCTCGGTGCACCCAGTTTCCCCAGTGCTATCTGGAGTCCCAAGAAGGGCCAGGTACAGCCAGGCTGCTTGCAGCTGGGCCAGAACCAGCAGGTGCCCTCACCGTGCCCTGAAGCCAGAAGCCCAGAACTCAAAGGCTGAGCTTTGCTGAAGGTCGTCTGACATGGCCTCTCAGCTTAAGTAAGGGGTCCCAAGCTACAGGCTGCACAAGTTGCTCCCTGGAACACGTGGCCCGGGCCCCCAATGTGGGCACACAGAAAGCAAGTTCACCTCTCAGGGGTTTGGCAGAGCCACAGCACAGCAAGGGTCTCCCTGGAAGCCCTTCCAGCCCATGCCCAGCACCTCCCCCAAACTCACCCCTGCTCCAGGCTGCTGGTACTCACTGTAGGTCCTGTCACCACTGCTGGGCCCTGGGGGCAGTGCTGGGCCGCCACTCCAGCAGGCTCTCCGCTAGTGGGGCAGGCTGCCCCCTGGTGGCCACCCATCTTCACTTGGTGCTGAAACATTGCAAACTTGGTTAAGAGGAGCTGAGAAGAGAGGAGAAGGGTCCCAGGGGGCCCTGGCTGGTGTGGTTGTGAGACACCTCAGTGAGTGACTGGGCAGGGCAAGACTGGATAGCCACAGAACTTGCCCCTCTACGCAGAGAGGGGAATAGGAAGCCACAGCTGTCCTCAGTCCAGACTGATGTTCCCCATCAGCCCCTTGTGCATGCAGCCCCCCCTCCACCACCCGTCTTCCTTCGGCTCCAGGGCACCTTCCTTGCCCCTAGCCCCTTCCTCACTAGGGTGTGCTCATAGTCCTCTCTCCTCTGGCCACCAGCTGCTGGCTGCTCAGCCAGCTCTGCAAGTCCTCGGCTTCCCTCAGGAAGCCCTGCAGTGCCAGCATCCTCTTCAGATCCTGGCCCCTGTGGTGACAGCTGAGTCCCCCAACAGTTAGTGTGCATGTGTCCACACTCTGCAGGACAAGGGACCCAATCAAAGGGGCTGCCTGAAGGACAAGGTTCTTCATGGTCTTTGCCCAGGCTGCTCCTCTGGATTCAAGAAGCAAACCCAGGGCAGGGGGAGTTGGGGCTGGCGAGGGTGTGGCTGTGGGGAAGGGCAGGTGACTGGATCCAGGGAGCCGAGCCCCTGCCCTGCAGGCTCTCCTCAAAGGTTTGTGGGAAGCGGAAACAGTGAAGGACTCATCTTTTCCTGACACATGTCTACAGGCCTCTGTCACGGTTCTCTTCAAGGCAGGGGTAGCATCTAGGGGAATAAGCAAACCCAGCCAGTTTTCTGGTACCCCCGGATACAGTGACCCTCACTGTTGGGCTGCCAACTCCCACAGTGTCTTCAGCTGCTTCCAGAGCCTCCCCTGCATCACACCCAGCTGCTCTGAGACCTAAGTTACAAGGATCTACATATAACTTCCTCCCTGGAGGATGGACAACAGAAAAGTGGGTGAAGGGAGACAAAAAATGTAAGATCTGACAAATTATCAAGGGTTCATGAGTGAGGGGGGAACAGGGAGGGCGGAGAAAAATGAGGACATGATGCCAAGGCCTTAAGTGGAGAGCAAATGTTTTGAGAATGATGAGGGCAATGAATGTACGGATGTGCTTTACACAACTGATGTATGTATGGATTGTGATAAGAGTTGTATGTGCCCCTAATAAAATGATTTTAAAAAATTAAATCATTTAAATTTCTTAGGACAATGCCATTTGTATTTCAAAGCAACATTCACGAAAACTATTTTTCACCTTCACTATCTTCTATTTAGTTTTAAACAGTGCAAAAACAATTCTTATGCCTTTTTATGAGATGTAATGCAAGTAGACATAAATTTATGCATAATTAAAAATGTGAATGAACAAAATATTTTGTTAAAAAATTTGAACTTTTGTGAAAATCATCGAAAGCATATAGCATTTTATTGAAGGGTTGGGAATGTTTTCCTCTATTTTATTCTAGTATTTGGTCTGAGGTTCTTACGGCATATTCTGATTGTTGTCGTGTAAGAGAATGTACATTCCATATAAGAGAAAACTTTCCTTATAATATTTTCCTATCCATTGCTTCCTGCTGAATCTCTCATTTGTTCTTTTATCATTTTTTCCTATAAAACGCCCAGGCTGCTTAATTTTATTCTTATTAATCATTTATATAAGTTAGGA
The DNA here is from genome assembly GCF_050624435.1 of Tenrec ecaudatus. NCBI lineage: Eukaryota > Metazoa > Chordata > Mammalia > Afrosoricida > Tenrecidae > Tenrec > Tenrec ecaudatus. Next base: position 125,289 of record NW_027458321.1, on the reverse strand, counting down.
AAATATTTATTATGTATACATTTTTATTAAAAATCTTTTATTGGAGACTCTTACAACTTTTGTTGCAATCCATATTGATTGCATCAGGCATTTTGTACATATGTTGCCTTCATTCATTTATAGACATTTCTTTCTTTTTCTTTTTTAAAATCATTTTATTGGGGCTCATACAACTCATCACAATCCATACATACACCAATTGTGTAAAGCACACTTATACATTCGTTGCCTTCATCACTCTCAAAATTTGCTTTCCGCTTGGGTTCCTGGAATCAGCTCATTTCCCCTTTCCCCTATCCCCTTCTCACCCTCCTCCTCTTCCCTCATGAACCCTTAATAATTTATACATTATTATTTTCTCTTATCTTACACTGCACGGCGTCTCCCATCACCCAATTTTCTGTTGCCCATCTCCCAGGGGGGAAGTTATATGTAGATCCTTGTGATCGGTTTCCCATTTCTATACCCACTTCCCTCCCAGTATCGCCACTCTCACCGCTGGTCCTGGGGGGTTCATCTGTCCTGGATTCCCTGTGTTTCCAGTTCCCGTCTGTACCGCTGTGTATCTTCTGGTCTAACCAGGTTTGCAGGTAGAATTGGGATCATGAGAGGTGGGGGGAGGAAGCGTTTAATAACTAGAGGAAGGTTGTGAGTTTCATTATTGCTATACTGAACCCTGAGTGACTCATCTCCTTCCCACTACCCCTCCGCAAGGGATGTCCAGTTGTCTGCAGGTGGGCATTGGTCCCCCGTCATGTACTCCCCTCATTCACGATGATATAATCCCACCTCCCGCTTTTGTTGCTTGAAAACTGGTCCCCTCAGCCCTTCATGATCACACATGTTGGTGTGATGCTTCCATGTGGGCTTTGTTGCTTCTGGGCCAGCTTGTTTACTTTCAAGCCTCTAAGACCCGGGACGCTATATCGCTTGATAGCCGGCCACCATCAGCCTTCTTCACCACACATACTTATGCACACATTCATCTTCAGCGTTTATGTGGGGAAGGTGATCACACAATGATGGTTTTTGTTCTTTGGTGTCTGCTATCTGATCCCTTCAACACCTCGTGCTCACTTTGGCTTGTGTGCTTCTTCTCTGTGGGCTTTGTTGCTTCTGAGCTAGATTTCAGCCTGTTTGCCTTCAAGCCTTTAAGACCCCCAGAGTTTCATTATATTGTGCAGAGAGTGGCTCTGAGCCAAACCCACTAGACTGCACCCAACAACAGTAACAACAGGACTTGTGCTTCTAACAATATGCTGAAGAAGACCTTAAGAGAATCTCCCCTTCGTTTAGAGCAGCGGCTCTCGACCTGTGGGTCATGTCTACTTAGGGGGTCAAACAGCCCTTTCATGCGGTGGCCTGAATTATAGCAGTAACAAAATTACAGCTATGATGTAGCAACAAAAATAATTGTATGGTTGGTTGGTCACGACTACATGAGGAACTGGATGAAAGGGTCGTGAGTAAGAATGTTGAAAACCACTGTCCAAGAGGAAGACTCAATTCTTGATACAGTTGAAGGGCAACAAAATAGACTCAGCCCCAATATAGATGGGATAGCACAGTGGCTGCAACAATAAACACAAGCCAAAGAAACACTGCAAGGATGGCACAAGATGGGGCAGTGTTTCATTATATTGACATAGAGTTGTTATGAGTCAAAACACACAAGAAAAAAAAAAACAGGACTTGTTTTTCTAACAATGTACCTAAGTAGACCTTAAGAGAATCTCCTATTAGTTTAGCGCAGCGGGCCTCAAACTGAAGGTCGTGACCCCTTTTGGGGGATGAATGACCCTTTCACGGCAGTGGACCGTTCATTAAAGTGGAAAAATTAGAGTTATGATGTAGCAATGAAAATAATTTCATGATTTGGCAGTCACCACTACATGAGGAATGGTATGAAAGAGTCGTGGCATTAGGAAGGTTGAGAACCACTTCTCTAGGGCAAGACACAAATCTGGTACAGAAGGGAAGGAAGAGAGCGGCAGTCTCCAACAAGTTGGATTAGCACAGTGGCTGCAACACTGAGGCCAAGCACACAAGCACGGTGAGGGTGGCACAGGTCAGGGCAGCTAAGAGTCAAAACCCACTCGACAGAACTTAATGACAATAACTACAGGACGTGTACTTCTAACAATATGCTGAACTAGATCTTAAGAGAAACTCCTCTAAATTTAGAGCAGTGGTTCTTAACTTGTGGGTCGCGACCCCCTCTCACAGGTGTTGCCCAATTCATAACAGTAGTGAAATCACAGTAATGGAGTAACAATGAAAAAAAAAATTACTGTTGGAGGATCACCACAACATTAAGAATTGTATAAAGGAGCCATGCCATTAAGAAGGTTCAGAAACACTGCCCGAGAGGAATACACAAAACGTGGTACTGCAGAAGGGCAGCAAGTGAGAGGCAGACCCTACAAGATGGAATAGCTCAGTGGCTGCAACAATGAATGCCATCAACGAACCACTGTGAGGACGGCACAGGACGGGGCAGCGTTTCATTATCTTGTGCTTAGAGTTGCTGAGAGTCAAAACCCACTCGACGGCAACTAACAGCAACACAAAAAGTACTTGAGCTTCTAACAATATGCTGACGTAGATCTTAAGAGAAACTCCTCTTAGTTTAGTGCAGGGTTCTCAGCCTATGAATCACGAACCCTTTTGGGGAGTGAGTGGGTTGAATGACCCTTTCACAAGGGTTGCCTGATTCATAAAATTAGCAAAATTACAGTTATGAAATATCAGCGAAAATTTTGTATGACTCGGGGTCCACCACTATTTTGGGAACTGCATGAAAGGGTCGTAGATTTAGGAAGATTGAGAACCACTGTCCGAGAGGAAGACACAAATGTTGGTAGAGTAGAAGGGCAGCAAAGGAGAGGCAGCCCCTCCAAGTTGGAATAGCTCAGTGGCTGCAACAACCAGCACAAGCAAAGAACCACTGTGAGGAATGCACAGGATGGGGGAGCATTTCGTTATATTTTGCATAGAGTTGCTATGAGCCAAAACCCACTTGAAGGCACCTAAATAAAATAACAACAGGACTTTTGCTTCTAACAATGTGCTGAAATATATCTTATGAGACATTCTTCATAGTTTGGAGCAGAGATTCTCAACCTGTGGGTCATGACTCCATTAGGGTGATGAACTACCCTTGCACAGGGGTGTCCCACTTCATAGCAGTAGCTACATTACAGTTATGAAGTAGCAATGACGATAAATTTATGACTGGGATTGTACCCACTACATGAGCAGTGGTATAAAAGGCCTGTGGCATTATAAGAAGGTTGAGAGCCACTGTCCTTGAGCAAGACAGAAATTTTGGCAGAGCAGAAAGGCAGCAAATGAGAGGCAGACCCCCAGATGATAGATTAGCGCAGTGGCTGCAACCATGAGTGCAGACAAGAAACCACTGTGAGGATGGCACAGGACGGGGCAGCGTTTCATTATCTTGTGCGTAGAGTTGCTGAGAATCGAAACCCACTGGGCAACACCTAACAACAATCACTGTAGGACTCATGCTTTTCACAATATGGTGCTGTAGATCCTAAGATAAACTCCTCTTAGTTTAGAGCAGTGGTTCTCAACTTGTGGGTCACGAGCCCTTTGGGGGGGTCAAATGACCCTTTCACAGTGGAGGCCTGATTCATAACTGTAGCAAAATTAAAGTTACAAAGTAGCAGTGAAAATAATTTTATGATTGGGGGGTTCATCACTACATGAGGAAATGAATGAAAGGGCAGTAGAGGGGCAGCAAAAGAGAGGCAGCCCCCCAAAAGTTGGATTAGCCCATGGTTGCAACAATGACAACAAGCAAAATAACCACTGTGAGGGTGGCACGACACGGGGTCACGTTTCATTATATTGTGTATAGAGTTGCTATGAGCCAGCACACACTCAAAGGCACCAAACAATAACAACAGGACTGTGCGTCTATGAATATGCGGAAGTAGACCTTAAGAGAAACTCCCCTTAGTTTAGACCAGTGGTTCTCAAACTGTGTCACAGTGTCTTTAGAAGACTAATGAACCTTTCACATGGGTGGCCTGATCCATAACAGAAGCGAAATTACAGTTATGATGTAGCAATGAAAATATTTTATGGTTGGGGAGTCACCACTACATGAGGACTGGTATGAAATAGTAGTGGCATTCAGAAAGTTGAGAACCACTATTCTTGAGGAAGACACAAATCTTGGTACGGAAGGGCAGGAAAAGAGAGTTAGTCCCTAACAAGATGGATTACCCCAGTGGCTGCAACAATGAGCACAAACAGAAGAACCACCGTGAGGATGCACAGGGCAGGACAACGTTTCATTACATTGTGCATAGGGTTGTTATGAGCCAAAACCCACTCGAAGGCAGCCAAAAACAAGAACAGGATTTGTGCTTCTAACAATATGCTGAAACATACCTTAAAAAGAAACTCCTCTTAGTGTAGAATAGCAGTTCTCAAACTGTGGGTCGTGATGCCTTTTGGGGGGTGGGAGGGAGAATGACTATATCACATGGTGGCCTGATTCATAACAGTAGCATAATTTTAGTCATAAAGTAACAAGGAAAGTAATTTTATGATTGGGGAGGGGGCGTCACCAATACATGAGGAATGGTGTGAAAGTGTCGTGCATTAGGAAGTTTGAGAACCACTGCCCTAGAGGAAGACACAAATCTGGGTACAGTTGAAGGTCAGCAAATGAGAGGCAGTCCCCCAAAAGATGGATTAGCACAGAGACTGCAACAATGAGTGAAAACAAAAGAAAAGTGTGAGGGTGTTAGAGGATGGAACAGTGTTTCATGATACTGTGCATAGAGTTGTTATGAGCCAACTATGAGCCAAACCCACTCGACAGCCCCCGAACAACAATAAGAACAGGACTCTTGCGTGTAATAATATACAGAGCTATACCACAGGAGAAACTCCTCTTAATTTAGAACGGCAGTTCTCAACCTGTGATTTGTGACCACTTTGTTTGGTTGAACAACCCTTTCACAGGGTGACTAGATTCATAAGACTTGCAAAATTACAGTTATGGAATAACAGTTGAAAAAAAAACTTTATGCTTTGGGGACCACCACTACACATTGGGAAGTGTATGGAAAGGTCGTAGAAATAGGAAGGGTGAGAAACACTGTCCTAGAGGAAGACGCAAGTACAGTAGAAGGGCAGCAGAAGAGAGGAAGTCCCTAAAAGACAGATTTGCACGGTGGCTGCAACAATGAGCGCAAGCAAAGAACCACCGTGAGGATGATGCAAGACTGGGCAGGCCTTTATTATATTGTGCACAGGGTTGCTATCAGCCCAAACCCTCTCCACGGCCCGAACAACAATAACAGGAGGAATCATACATCTAACAGTATGCTCAACTAAACCTTGAGAGAAACTGCTCTTAGTTTAGAGCAGCCGTTCTCAACTTTTGAGTTGAGTGGTATATCCTTTGGGGGTGTTCAAATGACCCTCCCATAGGCGTGGCCAGATACGTAACAGTAGCAAAATTACAGTTATGAAGTAGCAACAGTACAATTTTTTTGGTTGGGGGGTCATTACTACACGAGGCACTGTATGAAAGGGTCGTGGCATTAGGATTGCTGAAAACCACAGTCCTACAGGAAGACACAAGTCTTGATACAGTTGAAGGGCCGCAATATAGAGTCAGCCCCCAAATAGATGGAATAGCATAGTGGCTGCAGCAATGAGCTCAAGCTAAGGGAACACTGTGAGGATGGCACAACATGGGGCAGCGTTACATTATATGGAGCATAGAGTTGCTATGAGTCAAAACCCACTCGACTGCACCTGACAACAAAACAACAGGACTTGTGTTTCTTATAATGTGCTGAAGTAGACCTTAAGAGAAACTCCTATTAGTTTAGTGCAGCGGTTCTCAACTTTTGGGTCACGAGCCCTGTTGGGGGATGAATGAACCTTTCATAGTGGTCGCCTAGTCATAACAGTAGAAAAATTAGAGTTACAAAGTTGCAATGAAAATAATTTTATGATTTGGCAGTCAGCACTATATGAGGAATGGTGTGAAAATGTTGTGGCATTAGGAAGGTTGAGAACCACTGCCCTAAAGGAAGACACAAGTCTTGGTAGAGTAGAAGGGCAACAAAAAATAGCCAGCCCCCCCAAATATGGCTCCAACAATGAGCACTAGCAAACAACCACTGACAGGATGGCACAGGTCTGGGAAGCATTTCATGATATTGTGCATAGAGATGCGATGAGCCAAAACCCCCTCCGCAGAACTTAACAACAATAACAACAGGGCTTGTGTGTTTAACAATATGCTGAAGTAAATCTTAAGAGCAACTCTTCTTAGTTTACAGCAGGGTTCTCAACATTGGGTCGTGAACACTTTCAGGTGGGGGGTGTTTCGAAACACCCCTTCACAGTGATGGCCTGATTCATAACAGTGGCAAAAGTACAGTTATGAAATATCAATGAATATAATTTTATGATTGGGGTCCACCACTACTGTACGAAAGGGCCGCAGAATTAGGATGTATGAGAAACATTGTCCTAGAGGAAGACACAAATGTTGGTACAGTAGAAGGGCTGCAAAAGTCAGGCAGCCCCTACAAGATGGAATAGATGCAGCTTGAGTGCAAGCAAAGGACCACAGTGAAGATGGCACGAGATGGGGCCGAGTTTCATTATATTGTGCATACAGTTGGTATGAGCCAACACACACTCAAAGGCACCAAACAATAATAAAAAGAACTTGGGCTTCTAAGAATATTCTGAAGTAGACCTTAAGAGAAACTCCTATTCGTTTAGACCGTTGGTTCTCAAAGTGTGTGTCGAGACACCTTTGAGGAGACTAACGAACCTTTCACATGGGTGGCCTGATCCATAACAGAAGCAGAATTACAATTATGATGTAGCAATGCAAATATTTTATGGTTGGATGTCACCACTACACGAGGAATGGTGTGAAGTGGTTGTGGCATTTGGAAAGTTGAGAACCACTGCTCTAGAGGAAGACAGATATCTTGGTACAGAAGGGCAGGAAAAGAGAGGCAGTGCCCAACAAGATGGATTAGCACAGTGGCTGCAAAAATGAGTGTGAGCAAAAGAACCACTGTATGGAAGGCACAGGACGGGAAAGCATTTTATTACATGGTGCATAGAGTTGGTATGAGCCTAAACCCATTCGAAGGCACCAAACAACAGGATTTGTGCCTCTAACAATATGCTGAGGGAGACTTTAAAAGAAACTCTTAGTGTAGAGTAACAGTTCCCTAACTGTGGGTCACAACGTCTTAGGAGGGAACAATGAGCATTTCACATGGGTGACCTGATTCATAACAATAGCAAATTTATAGTTATGGAGTAACAAGGAAAATTATTTTTTGATTGGGGGGGTTACTAGTACGTGAGGAATGGTGTGAAAGAGTCATGACATTAGGAAGGTTGAGAACCACTACCCTAGAGGGAGACATAGATCTGGGTACAGTAGAAGGGCAGCAAAAAGAGGCAGCCCACAGCACAATGGAATACAACAGTGGCTGCAACAATCCGCGCAAGCAAAAGAACCACTGTGAGGATGGCATAGGATGGGAAAGCGTTTCATTATATTGTGCATAGAGTTACTATGAGCCAAAACCCACTCGATGGTACCTAACACCAATAACAACAGAACTTGTGCATCTACCAGTATGCTGAATTCTATCTTAAGAGAATCTCCTCTTAGTTTAGAGCAGGGGATCTTCAGCTGTGTGTCGCGACCCCTTTGTGGATATGGAATGAAAATTTCACAGGGGTGTCGTGACTCATAACAGTAACAAAATTACAGTTATGAAGCTGCAATGAAATCATTTTATGGTTGGGGGGGGGTACCACTAAATGAGAATCGGTATGAAAATATCATGGCATTAGGAAAGTTAAGAACCACTGCTCTAGAGGAAGTCCCAAATCTTGGTATGAAAGGGCAGGAAAAGAGAGGCGGTCCCCAACAAGATGCATTAGCACAGTGGCTGCAACAATGAGCGCAAGCAGAGAACCACTGGGCGGCGTTTCATTATATTGTGCGTAGAGTTGCTATGAGACATACCCATTCGACGGCACCTAACAACAACAACAAATGGACTTGAGCTTCTAACAGTATGGTGAAATAGACCTTAAGAGAAACTCCTCTCAATTTAGAGCAGGGGTTCTCACCATGTGGGTCGTGACCCCTTTGGGGCTTAGACGAACCCTTTACAGGGTTGCACTATTCATAACTTGTAACAAAACGAGAGTTACGAAGTAGCAAAGAATATAATTTTATAATTGGGGTCTACCACTACAAAGGAAACTGTATGAAAGTGTCGTGAATTTAGGAAGGTTGAGAAGCACTGTCCTAGAGGAAGATACAGATATTGGTAGAGTAGAAGGGCAGCAAAGGAGAGGCAGCCCCTACAATTTGGAATAGCTCAGTGGCTGCAACAATGAGCGCAAGCAAAGAACCACTGTGAGGAATGCACTAATGGGGCAGCGTTTCGGTACATTGTACATAGAGTTGCTGTGAGCCAAAATCCACTCGACGGCACTTAACAACAACAACAACAGGACTTGGGCGTCTAACAATATACTGAACTACATCTGAAAAAAACACCTCTTAGTTTAGAGCAGCGGTTCTCAACCTGTGGATCGGGACCTCTTTGGGGGTTGAGCTACCCATTCACAGGGGTCGGTCTCTTCTTCATAGTAGCAAAATTACAGTTATGAAGTAGCAACGAAAATAATTTTACGAATGGATGTTCACCACAACATCAGGAAATTCATTATAGTGCCAAGGAATTAGGAAGGTTGAGAACCACTGGTTTAGAGCATAGGAAATCTGATGCAATACTGCATATTTTAACACACATGAAGGTGGAAAATAAAGGAAATTGGGAGAGGACAGTAGTATCAAATTCCTATGAGTCAGAATTGTTCTATATCATAGAGTAGCTAAGACAATGAGAAGAAATGACAAAGTCAAAGAGCTGAAGAGAAAATTCCATAGGACACGTGGCAACAGCTTTATGCTCTTGTTAGACCCTCGGGACCTCCTTATCTTTTGCTGGTGCACCTCCAAGATCCCAGAATCCCTAGTTGACAGTGGAATTTGCATAGCGAACTGGCTCATTGAGCCAAGCCGGAGGCCTCTGTCTGCAGAAGAGACCAAGCCCTGTGCTGCAGCTCCTGCTCCCATATGCAAGCAGTGGGGTCCAGATGCGGGTCCTGTGTCTGCTTCCTGTTGTAAAAGACAGTGTTGGGACAAGTAGCCTTCTACTGAGTCTCTCCTCTGTCTACCTGGGGGAGCAGGCTCCTGGCTTGCTGTGGCCAGCTAATAGCAATTAGTAGGCATAGCGCTAATGAAGAGAGGGGACAGCTGGGCAGAGGGCCTAAACCTGCTGAGCGCCATGGCCCCTGAGACACTGGCGAGCTGTTGGCTCCCAGCTCCTTGTCCCTGACTCTTACCTGCCTCCCTCTCTCGAGTTCACTCTTGAATTTCAGTCTCCATGCAATCTCACCCAGCCTTGCTCCCTGACTGGAGAGGGAGCCTGGAGGCTGTTAGAATAGCGCTGATCAGGCTCTTTGGGCTAAAGAGTCTGACGTGGGCCAGGAGTTCCTTGAAGTTCCCTCCCTCAGGCAGTTTTCTGCCTCTCCATCCCCCTTAGTCTCCCTGCAGGCCTGGCCCTGGGCCCTGACCTTCCACTTGCTTCCTCATCCAACATGTGGAGGGCTGGCTCTTGCCAAGTACACACATGGGTGCAGACATGAGAGATCTCACTCTCTCCTGGAAATCAGGAGGTCTGTAAACAAGGGCACAGCTGAGGCCTGTTCTTACGCAAATCATGTGCATCCTTCTCTCTGCCCTCTGCCCTGGGGTAGAGACAAGGGCTCTGGGAAGACCGGCCACCCCATCACTATGGGGCATGGCCCGATGGTGCTGGTGCACAGAGCACTGGGCAGGCAGGGCTCCCTACAGGCCCTTGCACCATGTGGGGCTACAGAAGGGGAGAAAGGCAGAAGAGTGCTGCCAGGAGCCAGCTGCACTCTGGCAACGTGGGGTCCTCTGGGCTGGGCCACTGAGGTGGGGTGCTAAGGCTGTGCTCCCCTCTCCCTCTCCCCAGGTGTGTGGTTGTGCTCTTCAATCCCCGGAAACACAAGCAGCACCACATCCTCAACAGCTCCAGGTAAATGGGCTCTGGGGCTTTGGGGAGTGCCACCTTTTCCCAGGGACAGCCAGAGGAGTGCCACTTGCTTCTCTGTGGCATTGGGCCCTGTTGGGCCCCAGGCCTGCAAGGGAAGCAGCACAAGGAGGGCGGGTTTGCTGCCCTTGTTTTGAGAGGGGACTGTGAGAGGCCAGACCTGGGCCAGGCTGCCAGTGCCTCTCTTGAGCCTGCCCCCATTCCTTTCAGGAAAACCATCACTGCCCTTGCCTTCTCTCCTGATGGCAAGTACCTGGTCACCGGCGAGGTGAGTGAGGAAGGAAGCTCAGGCACTGCAGAGGGGGTGGCCTGGCCTTAGCAGAGAGTGACAGCCTGCAGCCCGCATAGGACTGGTGCCAAGTTTGACTTTCTGTACTGGTGTCAACTTTGGGTGTTTGGTCTGCCCTAGAGCAGTGTTCTTAGGCTGTAGCCTGCATCAGAAGTGCTATGGTGGCCCCGTAGTACAGACTGCTGGCTCTCGGGCTCAGCAGGTCTGGGGTGGCTCTCTTCAGTTTGCAATGCTAACAAGTAGTTCCAGATGAGGATGAAGCTGCCAATTTGGGAACCACATTTTGGAAAACACCTCCTTAAAACATTCCTTATCCTGGAGTCCTCCTGTTGGTCACAGTGTGGAACAGGGCTGCCCTCCCATAGACTTGCCCTGTGAGGCTGTGGGAGCCAACCGCAGTAGTGGTGGTTCTTGCCCATCCAAATCACGCCAGGAGCCCATCCCTGAGAGTCCCTGTTCCCCAACACTGATCACATTCCCTCCGGGGGTGTCCTTGATTCATGTGCAGGCACATTAGGTTAGGTGTCCTTCATTTATGTGCAGGCTCTTGTCCAGTGGCTGAGAGAACCAGGCCTCCTTGGATGGGGAGGGAGCTGGCTGCCTCTGGCCTTTACTTTGGGGTCTTCGTCCCCACAGAGTGGACACATGCCTGCTGTGCGGGTGTGGGACGTGTCGGAGCGCAGCCAGGTGGCAGAGCTTCAGGAGCATAATTATGGCGTGGCGTGTGTGGCCTTCTCACCCAGCGCCAAGTACATTGTCTCAGTGGGCTACCAGCATGATATGATCGTCAATGTCTGGGCCTGGAAGGTGAGTGGGCTGCTGGCCTCAGGACAGGCAGGGCCGGGAGGGGAGCCAAGAAACTGCTGACAGGTGGCCTTCACTTCCGCCTGCTGGCCTCAGTCCCTTTCTAGAGAACTCTGAGCAGAAAGGAGCAACTGTGTATCTAGGATGCTGAAGAGGGGGCAGAAGGAGAGGTCAAGTTCACAGCTTGTCTAACCTCCTTCAGTGTGTAAGTTTCTTTTCCCTCAGCTCCTAGAAGCAGAGCCTTGATTTCCCTTGACTTTCTCTCCAGAAAAACATTGTAGTGGCTTCCAACCAGGTGACCAGTCGGGTGAAAGCAGTATCCTTCTCTGAGGACTGCAGCTACTTTGTCATTGCAGGCAACCGGCACATCAAATTCTGGTTCCTTGATGACAGCAAGACCTCAACGGTGAGGCAGCAAGTAGCCACCAGGGTGGGGTCTGCCCAGATTTGTTCCACCTGCGCCCCCTTCTGCATGCTCAAAAGCCCTTTGGAAGTCTCAGCTGGGCCAGGTGCTATGTCAATCTGCAAGGGAAGCCTTTTCCCTCTCTCCCCAGGGCCTGCTTTCCAGGGGGTAGCCTGCAGGGTGGGTGTGTGGGTGGCACCTGTGGTGTGCCTCCACAGGTGAATGCCACTGTGCCCCTGCTGGGCCGCTCCGGGCTGCTGGGGGACATGCAGAACTACCTGTTCACTGATGTAGCCTGTGGCCGCGGGAAGAAGGCTGACAGCACCTTCTGTATCACATCCTCGGGGCAGCTGTGCGAGTTCAGTGACCAGAGACTGTTGGACAAGTGGGTGGAGCTGAGGGTAAGTGAATGCTTTGTCGGCACCCTCCCGTCTGTCACCTCCAGGCTCCGGGGGTCCTGGGGTTAGCAGCGGGGTCTGCATGCACGCTGGGGGAGGCCCCAGGCGGAGGAAGGTGTTTGGGAACCTCTCTGCTCGCTCGCGCTCTCTGTCTCTGCCGCTTCCTCTGCTTTCCTCTTCTGCTCAGCACAAAGACAGCATCACAGTAAGTGTGCTGGCCCTGTCCGCTGCCTCTGCTGCCTTTCTCTTGGCCGGCCTTTTCTGAGTGTGTGTTTGCCTAAAACTCAGGTGGCTTATAAGGCTTGCTGACTCCTTCTTCCTAATTGCATGGGGCTGTGGGCCCTCTGGCTAGCTGCTGTTAGAGGGAGGGGCATTGAGGGGCTCTGGCCAGGGCAGCTGTCCTACCTTGCACTTGTCCTTGCCTCTTGGCTCATGGCTGTTGAGGTGGGGTGAAGGAGTGCACAGACGCCCTTGCTGAATGGGGCTTCTGTGCTCACAGACCACAGTGGCCCACTGCATCTCGGTGAGCCAGGACTACATCTTCTGTGGCTATGCTGACAGCACCGTGCGTCTTTTCAACCCCTCCAACCTGCACTTCCTCAGCACGCTGCCCCGGCCCCATGCCCTGGGAACAGACATTGCCAGCATCACAGAGGCCAGGTGAGCGGTGTGGGTGGGCCCCTGAGTCCTGTCAGAGCCACACTCTGTGCCAGGCCATCCTTGGCATGCTGCAAGGAGAGAAGGGCACACATAGGCCTCTGGGAAGACCCTTGCAGTCAAGCACAGGTGGGTCTTTTAGCATTTCTTGCTCACTGTGGAAACCGTGGTAATCTGAGTCTGCCGTGTGGTAATGCATTGTCCTGTAAAGACCACAGCTAGGACAGACGGGCAGTTCCTTAGGGTTTCTGAGAGAGACTGGAAACCTGATGGAGCAGACCTTTCTCCCTCAGGGTCGTCCTGGGTTGCAGCTGCGGTAGGAGGGGCTTATTGTAGCCTCGGGCCTTGGGTTGGGTGATTGCAGGAAGTGAAGTTTTGCTCTGGTTTCAGTGCTGTCAGGAAGCGGGGCAGTTCTGCAGTTGGGTATATTAATTTCTCTTTCAGGGCAGGACGGGACTAAATCTGCAATTGGTAGGAAATGATATATGACCATGGTTGTGGCTTGCACAGTGTCCTTCCTTGTCCTCTGACGTGAGTCTAGAAGGGCCTGACATCTGCTTGGCTGCATCACGGCCACACACTGTCCCCGCCTGACGTTGGGGGCTATGAAATAACTTGTGTTCTTTTGGAGAGCCCCATGGCAAGGAATGCCAGGCCAGCTGCTGCGTTCTTTCTCCAGTGACTGCTGGCCAACCTGCTGCTCCTCCCTTGAGTGCCCCATTTCATTTGCGCTCACTCACTAGTTTGCCCTGTCTGCCCTGGACACCCTGCCCCCCTCTTTCCTCAGTCGCCTTTTCGCTGGAGTGGCCAATGCGTAGTATCCGGACACCATCTCCTTGGCCTTTGATCCTGCAAATCAGTGGCTGTCTTGTGTGTACAATGACCATAGTATTTATGTCTGGGATGTGAAGGACCCCAAGAAAGTGGGCAAGGTGTATTTAGCTCTCTATCATTCCTCCTGCTTCTGGAGTGTAGAGGTACGTGGGCCAGGTCTGCTGAGACTGACCGTGTTTCCTGGGCTACTATTAGGAGCTGGAGCTCCTCAAGTGTGGAATTTGTTTCCTCCAGCACCCTTGCTCCCCCAGCAGTGCCCCTGGGTCCCTTCATATCTGTTAATTGGCTCTGAGGATGGGAGGGGATTTTAGTGCTGACTCATCTCAGACGTTTTTCAGTATGCCCTGTGCAGTCTGAGCTTTGCCTCTTTGGACATGTTCCTGAACTTGACCAAACCTTAGTTTCTGCAATTGTGAAATGACATACCTGATGCATTTGATTTTTACGAAAAGGAGACAATGAAAGTTGTAGATTTAGAATGCCTAGTACTTACTAGGTGCTTGGTTAATGTATATTCCTTTACTTGTTAAAGACAAGAGCTAATCATTATGACTTGCTTGCTCTGGAAAAAGCCTGGGGTTAAGTCTTGACCAACCTTTTCTCTACTCTCATCCCGTCCCATCTCTGAGGGCAGCCAAGGTCTGACACAGGTCCCTCTGGTCCTTGTGCTCCTCCAGGTCTACCCTGATGTGAAGGACAGTCAACAGGCCTGCTTGCCCACGAGCTCCTTTATCACCTGCTCTTCTGACAGCACCATCCGCCTGTGGAATACAGAGAGCTCTGGGGTGCATGGCTCCACCCTGCACCGAAACATCCTCAGCCACGTGAGCCTGGTGCCCCCACACCACATTCTCAGGATCTGAGTCTCCAGACCAGACTCTTCCAGATGTTTCTGCAAGTGTATGAGTGTGAGTGTGTGTGTGTGTGTGTGTAAAAAGGACCCGAAGTCAGAAGAGTGTGTGTGTGCGTGTGTGTGTGTGTGTATGTAAAAACGACCCGAAGTCAGAAGCCCTTTACATTTTCTGCAAGTGTGTGTGTTTGAGTGTTTGTGTTTGTAAAAAGGACATTAAGTCAGACACCCAACAGAGATTCAGAAAGCGTTTGTGTGTGTGTGTGTGTATGTGTGTGTGTGTGTGTGTGTGTAAAAAGGGCACGAGTCAGAAGCCTCTAGAGATTCTGCCATGGTGTGTGTGTGTTTGTGTAAAAAGAACAAGAAGTCAGAAGCCCTCTAGAGGTTCTGCAAGGGTCTGAGTGTGAGTGTGTGTGTGTTTGTAAAAAGACACGAAGTCAGAAGCCCTCCAGAGATTCTTCAAGGGTGCGTGTATGTGTCTTGTGTGTAAAAATGAAACAAAATCAGAAGCCCTCTAGTGATTCTGGAAGGGTGTGTGTGTGTGTGTCCTAAAAAGGACACGAACTCAGAAGCCCTCCAGAGATTCTGTAGGGGCATGAGTGTGTGTGTGTGTGTGTGTGTGTGTGTAAGTAAAACCTACACAGTCAGAAGCCCTCCAGAGATTTTGCAAGTGTTTTTGTGTGTATGTGTGTGTAAAAAGGACATGAAATCAGACGCCCTACAGAGATTCTGCAAGGGTGCGTGTATGTTTGTGTGTGTAAAAAGGACACGAAACCAGAAGCCTTATAGAGATTCTGGAAGTGTGTGTGTGTGTGGTTTTGTGTTGGTAAAAAGGACATTAAGTCAGAAACCCTCCAGAGATTCTGAAAGTGTGTGTGTGTGTAAAAAGGACACGAAGTCAGAAGCCCTCTAGAGATTCTACCATGGTGTGTGTGTGTGTGTGTGTTTGTATAAAGAGTACAAGAATTTCGAAGCCCACTAGGGACTCTGCAAGGGTCTGAGTGTGAGTGTGTTTGTGTGAGTGTGTGTGTGTGTAAAAAGGCCATGAAGTCAGAAGCCCTCCAGAGATTCTGCAAGGGTATGAGTGTGAGTATGTGTGTGAGTGTGTGTTTGTGTGTATGAAAAGGACACGAAGTCAGAAGCCCTCCAGAGATTATGCAAGGGTGTGAGTGTTTTTCTGTGTGTGACTAAAAAGGACACGAAGTCAGAAGCCCTCGAGAGTTTCTGCAGGGGGATGAGAGTGAGTGTGTGTTTTGTGTGTGTAAAAAGTACACGAAGTCAGTTGCCCTCCAGAAAAACTGCAAGGGTGCGTGTGTGTGTGTGTAAAAAGGACACGACATCAGAAGGCCTTCAGAGATTGTGCAAGGGTATTAGTGTGAGTTTGCGTGTGTGAGTGTGTAAAACGGACAAAGTCAGAAGCCCTCCAGAGATTCTGCAATGGTTTTCTCTGTGTGTGTGTGTTTGTGTGTGTGTGTAAAAAGACATGAAATCAGACGCCCTACAGAGATTCTGCAAAGGTGCGTGCGTGCGTGTGTGTGTGTGTGTGTGTGTGTGTGTGTGGAAAAAGGACAGGAAACCAGAAGCTTTTTAGAGATTCTGCAAGAGAGTGTGTGTGTGTGTTTGTGCTTGCAAAAAGGACATTAATTCAGAAACCCTCCAGAGATTCTGCAACCGTGTGTGTGTGTGTGTGTGTGTGTGTGTGTGTGTGTGTGTGTGTGTGTAAAAAGGACACGAAGTCAGAAGACCTCTAGGGAATCTGCCATGGTGTGTGTGTGTGTGTTTGTAAAAAGGACACGGAATCAGAAGCTCTCTTGAGATTCTGCAAGGGTCTGAGTGTGAGTGTGTGTGTAAAAAGGACATGTAGTCAGAAGCCCTGCAGAGTTTCTGCAAGTGTATGAGTGTGAGTTTGTGTGTGTGTGTAAAAAGGACACGAAGTCAGAAGACCTCCAGAGATTGTGCAAAGGTGTGTGTGTGTGTGTGTGTGAGTGTGTAAAAAGGAAAGGAAGTCAGAAGCCCTACAGATATTCTTCAAAGTTTGTGTGTGTGTGAGTGTCTAAAAAGGACACAAAATCAGAAGCCCTCCAGAGATTCTGCAAGTGTCTGTGTGTGTAAAAAGGACACAAAGTGAGAATACCTCAAGAGATTCTGCAAGGGTGCGTGCATGTGTGCATGTGTGTGTGTAAAATGGAAACGAAGTCAGAAGCCCTCCAGAGATTCTGCCAGTGTGCATTTGGGTGTGTAAAAAGGACAGGAACTCAGAAGCCCTCCAGAGATTCTTCAAGTGTGAGTGCTTGTGTGTGTGTGTGTGTGTATAAAAAGGACACGCAGTCAGAAGACCTGCAGATATTCTGCAAGAGTGTGAGTGTGTGTGTGTGTAAATTGGACACGAAATCAGAAGCCCTCCATAGATTCTGCAAGTGTATGAGTGCGTGTGTGTGTGTGTGTTTAAAAAGGACATGAAATCAGACGCCCTTCAGAGATTCTGCAAGGGTGCATGTATGTGTGTGTGTGTGTGTGTAAAAAAACACGAAGTCAAAAGCCCTCTAGAGATTCTGCAAGGGTCTGAGTGTGAGTGTGTGTGTGTGTGTGTGTGTGTTTATAAAAAGGACACGAAGTCAGAAGCAATCCAGAAATTCTGCAAGATTGTGTGTGTGTTTGTGTAAAAAGTAACCAAATCAGTAGCCTTCTAGAGATTTGCAAGGATGTGTGTGGGTGTGAGTGTAAAGGACATGATATCAGAAGCTCTCAAGGGATTCTGCAAGTGAATGAGTGTGTGTCAAAAGGGCACGAAGTCAGAAGCCCTCCAGAGATTCTTCAAAGTTGTGAGTGCTTGTGTGTGTGTGTGTGTCAAAAAAGGACATGAATTCAGAAACCCTCCAGAGATACAGGAAGGGTGCGTGATAGTGTGTGTGTGTGTGTGTGTGTGTGTGTGTAAAAAGGACAGTAATTCAGAAGCCTTCTAGAGATTCTGCAATGGTCTGTATGTGTATGTGTAAAAAGGAGAAGTCAGAAGCCCTCCAGAGATTCTGCAAGCGTGCGTGCATGTGTGCATCTGTGTGTTATTGTTCAAAAAGGACATGAAGTCAGAAGACCTGCAGATATTCTGCAAGGGTGTGTGTGCGTGTATGTGTACAAAGGACACGAGGTCAGAAGACCTGCAGATATTCTGCAAGGGTGTGTGTGTGTGTGTGTGTAAAAAGGACACGAAGTCAGAAGCCCTCCAGAGATTTTGCAAATGTATGAGTGTCAGTGTGTGTGTTTGTGAGTGTAAAAAGGACACTAAGTCAGAAGCACTCTAAAGATTCTACAAGGGTGTGTGAGTGTGTGTGTAAAAAGGACATGAAGTCAGAAGCCCTCTAGAGTTTCTGCAAGAGTGTGAGTGTGTTTGTGTTTGTAAAAAAGACATTAATTCAGACACCGTCCAGAGATTCAGAAAGTGTGTGTGTGTGTGTGTGTGTGTGTGTGTGTGTGTGTGTAAAAAGGGCATGAAGTCAGAAGCCCTCTAGAGATTCTGCCATGGTGTGTGTGAGTGTTTGTGTTAAAAGAACAAGAAGTCAGAAGCTCTCTAGAGATACTCCAAGGGTATGAGTGAGAGTGTGTATGAGTGTGTGTGTGTATGTGTAATAAGGACATGAAGTCAGAAGCCCTCCAGCGATTCTGCAAAATTGTGTGTGTGTTTGTGTAAAAAGGAAATCAAATCAGTAGCCTTTTAGAGATTTGCAAGGATGTGTGTGGGTGTGAGTGTAAAGGACATAAAGTCAGAAGCTCTCCTGAGATTCTGCAAGGGTGTGTGAGTGTGTGTGTGTGAAAAGGGCATGAAGTCAGAAGCCCTCCAGAGATTCTTCAAAGATGTGAGTGTTTGTGAGTGAATGTCAAAAAAGACATGAATTCAGAAGCCCTCCAGAGATTCAGCAAGGGTTCGTGATAGTGTGTGTGTGTGTGTGTGTGTGTGTATGTATGTGTAAAAAGGTGAATTCAGAAACCCTCCAGAGATTCTGCAAGGGTGCGTGTATGTGTGCATGTGTGTGTGCGAGTGTGTAAAAAGGATACGAAGTCAGAAGACCTGCAGATATTCAGCAAGGGTATGAGTGTGAGTGTGTGGGTGTGGGTGTGTAAAAAGGACACGAAGCCAGAAACCTTCCATAGATTCTGCAAGTGTATGAGTGTGAGTGTGTGTGGGTGTGTAAAAAGGGCACGAAGTCAGAAGCCCTCTAGAGATTCTGCAATGGTGTGTGTATGTGTTTGTGTAAAAAGAACCAGAAGTCTGAAGCCCTCTAGGGAGTTTGCGAGGGTCTGTATGTGAGTGTGTGTGTGTGTAAAAAGGAAACAAAGTCAGAAGACTTGCAGATATTCTGCAAGGGTGTGTGTGCGTGTGTGTGTACAAAAGATACGAGGTCAGAAGCCCTCCATAGATTCTGCAAGAGTGTGAGTGTGTGTGTGTGTGTGTGTGTGTAAAAAGGGCACGAAGTCAGAAGCCCTCTAGAGATTCTGCAAGGGTCTGTGTGTGAGTGTCTGTGTGTTTGTAAAAAGACACAAAGTCAGAAGCCCTCCAGCGATTCTGCAAGATTGTTTGTGTGTTTGTGTAAAAAGGAAACCAATTCAGAAGCCTTCTAGAGATTCAGCAATGGTGTGTATGTGTGTGTGTCTGTAAAAAGGAGATGTCAGAAGCTCTCCTGAGATTCTGCAAGGGTATGAGTGTGAGTATGTGTGTGTGTGTGTGTTTAAAAAGAACACCATATCTGAAGCCCTCTAGAGATTCTTGAAGGTTGTGTGTGCATGTGAGTGTAAAGGACACAAAGTCAGAAGCCCTCCAGAGATTAGGAAAGGGTGTGAGTGTTTGTGTGTGTGTGACTAAAAAAGACACGAATTCATTAGACCTCCAGAGATTCTGCAAGGGTGCGTCATAGTGTGTGTGTGTGTGTGTGTGTAAAAAGGACACTAAATCAGAAGCCTTCCAGAGATTCTGCAATGGTGTGTATGTATATGTGTGTGTGTGTGTGTGTGAAAAGGAGAAGAATCAGAAGACCTCCAGAGATTCTGCAAGGGTATGAGTGTGAGTATGTGTGTGTGTATAAAAATGACACGATGTCAGAAGCCCTCTAGATATTCTGCAAGGGTGTGTGTGTAAAGGACACGAAGTCAGAAGCACTCAAGAGATTCTGCAAATGTATGAGTGTGTGTGTGTGTGTGTGTGTAAAAAAAGAACGAAGTCAGAGCCCTCCAGCGATTCTACAAGGGTGTGAGTGTTTGTTTGTGTGTGTGTGTGTGTGTGTGTGTGTGTAAACAGGACACGAAGTCAGAAGCTCTCCAGAGATTCTCCAAGGGTGCGTCTTTGTGTCTGTGTGTGTAAAAATGAAACAAAATCAGAAGCCCTCTAGTGATTCTGGAAGGGTATGTGTGTGTGTGTCCTAAAAAGGACACGAAGTCAGAAGTACTCCAGAGATTCTGTAGGGGCATGAGTGTGTGTGTGTGTGTGTGTGTGTGTGTGTAAGTAAAGCGTACAAAGTCAGAAGCCCTTTAGAGATTTTGCAAGTGTTTTTGTGTGTATGTGTGTGTAAAAAAGATATGAAATCAGACGCCCTACAGAGATTCTGCAAGGGTGCGTGTTTGTTTGTGTGTGTAAAAAGGACACGAAACCAGAAGCCTTATAGAGATTCTGTAAGTGTGTGTGTGTGTGTTTGTGTTTGTAAAAAGGACATTAAATCAGAAATCCTCCAGAGATTCTGAAAGTGTGTGTGTGTGTGTGTGTGTAAAAAGGACACGAAGTCAGAAGCTCTCTAGAGATTCTACCATGGTGTGTGTGTGTGTGTGTGTTTGTAAAAAAGTACACGAATTTAGAAGCCCACTAGGGATTCTGCAAGGGTATGAGTGTGAGTATGTGTGTGTGTGTGTGTGTTTGTGTGTATAAAAAGTACACGATGTCAGAAGTCCTCAAGAGATTCTGGAAGGTTGTGTGTGAGTGTGAGTGAAAAGGACACGAAGTCAGAAGCCCTCCAGGGATTCTGCATGGGTGTGAGTGTTTTTTTTGTGTGTGACTAAAAAGGACACGAAGTCAGAAGCCCTCTAGAGTTTCTGCAGGGATATGAGAGTGGGTGTGTGTTTGTGTGTGTGTAAAAAGGACACGAAGTCAGTTACCCTCCAGAGATACTGCAAGTGTGTGTGTGTGTGTGTGTGTGTGTGTGTGTGTAAAAAGGACACGACATCAGAAGCCCTCCAGAGATTTTGAAAGAGTATGAGTGTGAGTTTGTGTGTGTGTGTAAAACGGACAAAGACTTTGCATTTAGTAGCTCTGTGAGTAGCCCGCCATGTCACCAGAGGTTCTTTGCGTTTGATGGCAGTGGGGTGGAATGTTTACAATGGAAAGACCTTTTTCAAATGTATTGCTACTGACCGCGGTCTAAAGCCCAAGTGCTTAGCCATTGGGCCACCAGGATTCTTCGTGGTAAGGATGTGTTCCTGCCAAAGTTTATGAACACTACAGAGCAGTGGGGTTTTGGAACTGCTAGGTAGTTTAGCTTAGGGACTGAGGCATCCATTACGCAGGGTCAGCAGTCTGAGCCTTTGTCCCATGAACGAGTGGTACACTGCGCATGCTCAAAGGCTCAGGTTCCCAGCCAGGAAGGGGAGGTACACCTGGGTGTGTTCTGCACCTGAATTGGCCCACCAAGGCCAGGTGAATTCAGTTCAGCCAATGAGTTCACCAGGGTCACCAGCACGCCCCACCTCTTGGAGTAATTTAAAAGGCAGGAGCAGAGAGCAGACCTCGTGACTTTCAGGGAAGCTTCTAAGGAGAAGCACATTTCTGAAGAGCCCTGCAGGTGCCTTTATAAACCTGAAACTTCTTCTAATTCTCATAAAACTCACTTGGATCACAAACTAGGCTTGGAGGTGAATGCTTTCTCGTGTGTAGCCAAGGAGCAAGGTATATCTCTATCCTGAGAGATCTCACAGAACCATTGATTGCCCTGGCATGTTTTGGGGTCCTGATGGTGTCATGGTTATGCTTTGTGCAACAGTTTAAAACCACTAGCCACTCCACAAGGGAAAGATGGGGCTTTCTATTCCTATAAAGAGATACATCCTCAGTAACTCACAGGGGAATTCTACCCTGTCCTATAGGGTTGTTATGAGTCAGCATTGACTCAATGGCAGTGAGTGAGTGCCCTGGCAAGTAAGCCTTGGGTATCTACATTGACTCTCAGTTTCTGGTTAGCGTTTCACCACTTCACCCCATGAACTTGAACTGCAGTGGATGAGGGTTGGGAGCTCTGGCTCTGGGGCTGCTTGCTTGAATTTTCACATCATGGCCCTGCCCCTGATGGGACCTTTGCCATTTGGGCAAATGAGCACAAGCCCGAGTTTCCTTTTCTGCAGTATAGGCTGAGGAAGGAGATGTCTCCTCTCTTGTGTGCTAACTGACTTTTACCAGTTAGTGTGAATTAGATCTTTCAAAGAGGAAGATCAGGGAGAAGGGGGAAGGATGAAGCAACTTGGATAGAGGTGAAGGCAGTGTGAGGGGTCAGAGAGAGATGAAAGGACCATCATGTCACCTTTGACTACTCTTAGTGAGGCTGGCTTGGAGTGCAGGAGACGGGGAGAGTGAGGACACGGGCTAAAGGCAGTGCTCATTCATTACTTCCGGGCAGAGTTCAGCCTTTGGCATGTTTGTTGGATGCTGGCGCTGTGTTCATCCAATGAAACTTCAAACTTCTGTCCTCTCATTAACCCTTTGTCTCCCCTTTGTTCACGATTTAAAACTTCTATTCTCGGGTTCTCTTTAGAGCCCCAGGAAATCAGAAGTCACAAGTCACTTCTGTTTACAGAGAGGCCCCCAGTATGCAAAGGCAGGAGGGTGTGTTAACAGCACACCGGTCTAGTGGCTGGTCACGCCTATGCAGTACATTCTCCATCCCTTAGCTCAACAAAAGGAAAATCACCAAAGAAAAAAAATTTTCTTTTTCATGGATAATTACTTTTTCAGTTCCCTCCCCCACCCATAATCTGTGTGAATTACAATAGAACACGCACACACACACACATACACACAATTTTCTGCAAGAATGTGTTACTCCAGTACATTCTACCCTCTCCCTCACTGCCTCCTACCCTTTTTTCTCCTATCTACTTTCTTCCCATGACACCCAATGGACAGGTAGGGGAATTCAAAATAGACCCCAATCTCAAATGTCGTTTAAAGCTCACTCACGCACTGCTATTGTGCCAGTTCTGACTCATAGTTACAGGATACAACTGTCCTTGTGGATTTCTGAAACAACAATTCTTTGTGGGAGTTGAAAGCTGCCCTTTCTACAGGAATGCAGCAGGTGCGTTTGAACTGCCAACCCTGCAGTTAGCAGGCCAATGTGAAGGGATTTTGCCACTTTGCCACCAAGGATCCTAAAGGTAGCATGAGGAGAACATTTATTAAATCTTCCATGGTACACAGGCAAGGGGGAGACCTGAACCACAACTCTTGGGATTCTTGGTGCCTCGCAGTGGACAGTTCCAGCCACATCGGATCCAGGCTTCCCAAGATTTGCAGAGCCACCAGCATAGTCTTTGCTCCTCTCCAGGATTCATAATTGCTTCCTGGTTGCTCAGGTATGTAGGAGTTTAGTGGTTCTCTAATGCAATCATCCCATTTTGCAAAGAAGATGCTGATGCCCAGACCGGGGAGAAGATTATCTGAGGCCACTGAGAAGGACACCATCACCTCAAGTCCTTCTGACCCCCCACAAGTTTCTGCCAACAGCACTGAGCCCTGGGTTACATACTCAGTCTTTTGAAGCCTTAGCCAGCTGATGCAGCTGCCAGTTGGATTGATCAGGGTATGTGACCCAGAGCTCCTTAGAACGCGCCCCACCCCCAAATGCAAATTTACTGCCATAGAGTTGATACTGATTCATAATGACCCTATAAGACAGGGTAGAACTTCCCCTGTAGGTTTCTGAGACTAAATTTCAGCCTTTCTCCTGAGAAGTGGCTGGTTGTGTGGTGGTTTAGACCTTGCAGTTAGCAGCCTTTTAGCATGAGAGGTAGGGTCTCATTTCTGTTCTGATTATGCTCCATTCTCTGAGATGCCAGTGCTGAGGCTCCCACCCCTGCAGGTAGCAGTGAGATTTTTCTCACTAAACTGCGCTGGATGGGAAACTTGGGGCAAGTAGTGCATCGCAGCCAAGGAAGATCTCATTGACAGTGCAGAACTTGAATAAGGCAGGAAGACACAGGAGTGGCCATCTGGCGGTGGGGAAAGTGTTCCAGGTAGGAGACAGTCAGTGCAAAAGGCCTTGTGATTGGGTTCTCCAAGCTTCTTCCATGGAACTGCAAGGAGACCAATGTGAGTGGGGCATGACTTTCTGTAGTGAGGAAAGATGATCACTGTGTGGGCCTCCTGTATGATTGAGAAGCCAAGGGGAATTTTTAAACCCTAAGCCAGATCAATGCTCAAGGAAGCATTAGTCAAGACATCAAATGACACGCTGCATTGGCTAAATGTGCTACAACAGATCATTTAAAAAGACTGAAGATCAAGGATGTTACTTTGAGGACACTGCCTGATCTTGTGCCAAATCTTGCCATGGTTGTTAGGTTGGAGTCCATTGTTGCAGCCATGGTGTCAGCCCATCTCCTTGATGGTCAGTCTCTTTTCTTGTGGACCTTCAGTTTTACCGAGCATGATGTCCCTTTCCATGGACTGGTCTTTCCTGATAAAATGTAGTAGCTACCAGATTGGATGTCATGCCTTTAGAACAGTGGTTCTCAACCTTCCTAATGTTGTGACACTTTCATATAGTTCCTCATGTGTGGTGCTACCCCCAACTATAAAATTATTTTTGTTGCTACTTCATAACTATAATATTGCTACTGTGATGAATCGGATGACCCCTGTGAAAGCATTGTTCGACCCCCCCCCCCATGGGGGTCGCGACCCACA
Source organism: Tenrec ecaudatus (assembly GCF_050624435.1). NCBI lineage: Eukaryota > Metazoa > Chordata > Mammalia > Afrosoricida > Tenrecidae > Tenrec > Tenrec ecaudatus. Next base: position 100,933 of record NW_027458321.1, on the reverse strand, counting down.
GGTTGAGGATCACTGCTCTGGAACATTTTCATCATAGAAGAGAGTTTGGTTGCACAGCTCTGAGTTAGACGGTGAGACGGGTTATTTGACATTCATTTGCTGATGTGTTTGCAAACCCAGTGGAAACACTCGGGAATGAGCATCTTCTTAGCCATATTCCCGGATCATTCAAATGCCATCTCCCCTGTGAATGCCTCACTCCATCCTTGGCTTTCCATACTTGCCATATGAAAATGGGATAATATTCAATACTTAGCATTATATATAACCCAGTATTTGGTAGTCTGCCTCAAACAGATGCGAGTCTCTCTCTTTTTCTACTAATATTTAATTTTGATATGTGAAAACATACAAAGCAAAATCTGTTCCATTTCAACCCTTTCTGGACACAATGTTCAGTGACATTGGTCACACTCTTCATATTGAATTAACATTCTTGTTCTTTCTATTCTAGGTGTTTCCTTTCATTTTACTTAATCTCTCTGCCACAACCCTCTCAAATATATTTTGAATTATCTGTAACCCATTTAGTTTTGTGCTGATTTTTTAAAGACTGCAATACTCAAGGATGCAATCCTTTAAGAGCTAAATTGTTATTTAGTTTAAAGATGACTTCAGGGGACAGTTTCAATTCAAGGTTTGAAGAGTAACTCAGGGTCATAGTCTCTGGGACTCTTCCAGTTAAGTAAGTCTAGATAATTAAAGAATTTTAAATTACATTCCACAAGGTTCTCCCTTTCTGTCAGCATCCTTAGGAATCATGGTGCTATGGTGCCTGCTAACCTCAAAGTCAGTAGTTGAAACCACAAGCCACTCTTCAGGGGAAAGCAAAGGCTTTCTGTTTCCTTAAAGAATAGCAAGCGAGGAAACCACAGGGGGTGTTCTATACTGAGTCAAAATTGACTCCATGGCAGTGAGTTTATGTTGTTATCGAAAAAAGAACACATTTTAATGGGGGCTCTGACAGATAATAAAACAATCCATAAATCAATTAGATCAAGCGAATTTGTACATATGCTGCCACCATCATTTTCTAAACACTATCATTCTATTCGACCCCTTTGATATCAGCTCCTGTTTTTTCCCTCTTTCCTCAACCCTCACACCCTTACTAAATTATATATAAATTAATATCTTTATACACACCGTCTTCTGTGTCCCTCTACCCATATTTCTGTTATTCGGCCCCTAGGCTGTGTGTGTGTGTGTGTGTGTGTGTTCTAAATCCATCATTGTTATCAGTTCCCTTTCCCTCCCCTTCCCTACACAGCCACCCTGTGCCCTCATGGTATCTGAGTCAGTTCGAGTTGACTAGGGAAGCACATTGATAAACACTCATGTGTCTTAAAAAACTTTATATAGAAGAATAATTGTATATTAAGAAAACATCCCAGCCCTGTCCAGACCACGTCCATAAGTACGAAATTAACCCATATATCCAATAACAGTGTGTAAATTTTTTCAGACTTATGCAACACATGCAATGACACCAAGTGCTGGAAGATCACAGGGCAGTCGGTGGAATGTCTTATGGACCCAGTGGAGGTGGAAAGTGGCATGGGTCTCCACATGACTCCTCACCGTTCAAGGCTCTGGCTGCCGTCAATGTAGATCCATGTATCTTGTCAGCAGGAATATCAAGTTATGGGTGTCACTCACCCCCAGGAAAGAATACAGGAGTTGCCAGAATCCTCAAGAGAAGGCCATGCCCACATTGAGACCTCACTGGCTATGGCCTGAGTGACAGTCTGGACTCCACCCCTATGCAAGATGATGGGAGATTAAAAAGCTACCACAGTATCGCTACTCCCATTACTTTTCCTGAGGATTTTATCTGTCCTGGATTCTGTGCGTGTTGCTATTTTTTTAATGATTTTTCTTTCTGCATCCATCTGTGGTGTCCCTGATCTGAATGCCCTGATGCAGTATCTGTGAGTCTCCTGTGAGCAGGGACTGTGTTCTCTACATCTGGGTCTTCTTAAAGCTTTGCAAAAAGTTGTCATTTGAATAATACTCAATAAATATTTGTTGAAGGAATGGCATTGCAGGTGACAGTCAGTACCTATTCTCCCATCAGTTATATGGTTGGCGGTCTTTTTACCTCTCAGACATATTCCTGAATCATTACAATGTGAGGGTCTGAGTCTGGTTATATTATTGGGACATGTAGTCAAAAGACAAAATATGTTTGCCTAAAGCACCTTTTGAGTATGATGTTTCAATAAAATAAATTGGACAGATCCTGGCAGCAGACATGTTTCAGCCACTCACAAGCTATGTGGCTTTGAGTAGTGTACCCTAAGCTCTGAATTCAAGGTAAGTAGTTTCAATGGTCAATATGCATGTGAGAGCTGGACAGTGAGTAAGGAAAACTGAAGAAGAATCAATGCATGTGAATGATGTGCAAACAATACCGAAAGTCGTCTGGGCTGTCAGAAGAACAAGCAAATCCCTCTTGGAGGAAGCACGGCCAGAATGCCCCTTAGAAGTGAGGATGGCAAGTCTTCATCTCACATCCATTGTACATGCTATCAGGAGAGACTAGTTCTTAAGAAAGGACATAATGCTTGTTAAAGTACAGGGGCAGCAAGAGGGAAGAAGACCCTTGATAAGATGGATGTCCACAGTGGCTACAGCAATGGGCTCAACATGGACCAACGACTGTGGTGATGACACAAGAGCAGGCAGGGTTTCATTCCGTTGTACAGTTCCGGTCTCTGGTACAAAGGAAAATAAGTTGCCCTATCCTGTGGGGTCGAGGCTATTGTGCCTGCTGTGTATTTTGTTCTAAGGACTTGCAGTGTTGTTCTTTATACAGTGTTGTTGTTATTAGCTGCTTTTCGGTCCATTTTGACTCATAGCGACCCCCATGCATTTCAGAGTATAACTGTTCCATAGGGTTTTTAAGGCTGTGACCTTTTGGAAGCAGATTTTCAGGCCTACCTTCCTTAGGCAATTCTTGGATTCTGGGTGGGATTTAACTGCCGACTTCCTGGGTGCTAGTCAAACACTACTCAGGGAGACCTCCCACTGAATAGTGTGAGTGTATTCCCACCTAGGGTGCTCCTCTTCCAGTACTTGTTTGGACGGTATTCTCTTTTGATCCATAGGGTTCCATGGACTCATTTTCAGTAGTACATCATCAGGTCTTTCTTCCCAGTGTGTCCTAGCTTGGATGCTCTGGTGAAGCGTGTCCAGAGTGGCTTGCTCTGGTTATAATCTTAGCTGGTGACACTGCTTACAGCAATCACAGCTATAGACAAATGACAACATGATGACAAACTGACAGATGGGTGGCAGCCTAGGGAAGGAATGATCAAAACAACACAACACAGCCTGAGTGGAAATTGAGCTACGGAGTCTCTGAGTGTCCAGGCTCTTCGTCCTGGCACAGCCTGGGGCAGAGCCTGGAGCCAGGAACTGTGGCTGCTGGGGTGAGGACCCCCAGCTTCCCCACTTGGCATTCCCTCCCCAAACACAGCTGGCAGCCTGTGGGAATTGTCTTTCCGCTTGCACATGATGGCACTGACGAGCATAACGCAACCCTGCTGGTGGTTAATGACTGGTGACATTTTGAGGCCGCTGCCCACCTTTGGTTGAGGGAATTTGCCAATGTTCGGAAGTTGTTGGGCTCTAACGAAATGCAACCCCTGCAAGCAAGCATTGAGTCAGTTCATGAGGTGTGGGGCACTCTGACATCCACGTGTGACTGTGAAAAGCAGGCTGCGGAGCAGTGGTGGCTGCTGAGGCTCCTTTCTCCTGGCAATACTGGCGTGCTGAAATGGCGGGCTGATTTGCCATGGAAAGCAGGGTTTCATGGGAACTTGAGGATTAAGAATCCACATGCCTGCAATCAATATTGTATGTTCATCTTATAATTTACTTTGAAAGGGAGACGACACAGTTTTCCGAATTTTGGGTGAAGTAAAACACTTTTCCAAAGGAGTAAGTGGATTTCTGTGTTTATAAATCATGCCCACCACTTGGGAGTGCAGAGGAGGATATGGGAGGATGGTAAAGAAGAGCAGCAGGAGAGGACCTGAAGACCTCATGTTTCCTCAGGGTCAGGGTCAGGGGAAACCAATGTCCCTGGAACACCACTGTCTCTCTGGAATGGTATTAGCACAGCTTGTTATTTGCATACTGTACTGAGTTCATTCTGACTCGCAGCGCCCCTATAGGGAAGAATAAACATGCCCCAATGAGTCTCTGAGACTATAATTCTTTACTCAAATAGAAAGCCTCATCTTTTATCCATGGAGGAACTGGTGGATTCAGAACTGCTGACCTGGACCTGAACACCGAACCTACTATACCACCACGACATTTCTGTTTAGCCTAGAGACTTTCAAATGGATAGAACAAGACCCATCCCAACCCTGTTCACTGCTATCAACCCCCCTTTCTGTGAAGTCCCCACTACGTACTGTGAAGTTCACCACTTTCTCCGTGTGTGTGTGTGTGTCTGTGTGTGTGAGAGAGAGTTATAAAAATAGGAACTTTGACCCCTTTTTAGAACTCTTGCAATTCCAGGGCTTGTTCAACAAAGAACGAATCCCCAGTGTCTTCAACCTGAATTGTCCCATGTGGTAATACACATTGGGGTTCCAGACACACTGCGCTAATGAGTGAGTGGACACTACTGTGCTATCTAAACAAACCCTGTGTGACAGGGCTGCACCTGCCTTACTTAATTAAATAACCAGAACCGTTTTCTAAAATAGGTAATATCAACTTAATCTCCCTGCCATCGAGTCACTGCTGATGCATAGCAACCTTGTAGGACAGGGGAGAATTGCCCCCATGAGTTTCTGAGCCTGTAACTCTTGACAGGAGTAGAAAGCCTCAACTTTCCCTCACTGATTGCTGCTGTTTTCGAGCTGCTGAGTTTAAGGTTAGGGACACAATTTGTAACCCACTACACCACCAGGAGATGCTTGTGTCAACTTTCTATATACGAAAATGAAGTGTCGCCAGGTCCGATGCCATCTTCATGGTCACTGCTGTATGTGAGTCCAAAGTTGTGGGCCAATACATCTCAAGGAGAATCGCCTGCATATCCAATGACACATCCCCGCACCAAACCCGATTTCCTTTTCTACTGATCAGCCTTGCTTAATGACTTGGCCAAAGTGATCAAGCATAAATCCTCCCAGCCTCCCTTGCCAGGCACAGTGTGGTTTCCGAGAGCAGTGTTTCTTCTACAATGGGAGTGCTCATGCTTTTGCCACACTCGGCAGATTCTATGAATATTTTGACTTTTTTTAAAACTTATTTGATCATAGAGCATGTTTCCCTTTTCCCTTTGTATGAGATGACAAAATTTCACTCACTTCCTAGTCATCCAAGGAAAGAGTAAACTTCCCTGCCCTGCCAGCAAAGGGCTTGGCCAATAGAATAAAAGTGGAAGGAGTTGTGTGCCACTCTCGATCAGAGGTTTTAAGAGAAATGGTCCTTTTGTTGCTTACCTATCCTTCAAGAGGAAGGAACCCTGGTAATATAGTGGTTATGTGTTGGGCTCTTAACCTCATGAGTCACATGCAAGTCTTTCAATTTCAAAGCCTGATTGTTCCCCTGCACAAAGCTAACAGAGATAAGCAACAACTGCTTGTAGGCTGGAAAGATTGCCCGAACATAGTGTACTTAGGGGATTTCTTACTGCCAGGAGAAATACAGGCGATGTGGCAGGTGACGGTCCTAGTATCTCTCAGCTGCCAATCAGAGGCAGGTTCTGAGCCTTCAGTCAGGGCCACTGGAGGAAGTGGCTCATGGTGCTGCTGCCATAGTCCATCCCAGGTCAAGCCCTCTGAGGTGCTGGGTAACAGAGTTTTGGATTGGCACTCAGTGAGGGCTACTTCAAAGCTCCTTCCTTTCTTAAACTTGCTCCTGCAACCACATTCTTTCTGAAGGTCCTTGTCAGTAAGCCGAAATCCCAACCAATTTGCTAAGTCAGGACAAAATGCAAATTTGATGGTACCGATAGACATTAAACCACCTACAACCTTTTAGACCATGTCAACAGATCATCTGTAGCCTCAACTGCAGAAACATTTCACTAAATCCTCTCTGTTTCTCCACAAAGATTAGGAATGCCCTTCTATCTTTTAAAAACAGATATTGGTCTGGCACCACTTCGGTTCCAGCTGAGGTAGTGGATTCACCTGAGCTAAGCTCTAGAGAGGATCACTTAATCTTCATTCAAGATATATGTCATGAGGACTGTAGATCATGCAGGGACTGCACAATCCCTCTGTGTCGGCAGCGGCTGCATCACGGCCTGGCCCATTGGGAAGAGAGATGGACCCATGGCAATTATAAGGCAAGATGCTGAGGGTGCTGGGGTGGTCTAGGGATACCGGAAAGGAACTATTGGGCATGGAGGCAATTATGAAGGGTTCTTTTTTCCCATGGACCAAACCCATGCCAGTTGCCATGAAGTTAACTCTGATTCATAGGGACTCCTTTGGGCCAGAGTAGAACGACATTCTGTTGTTTTTTTCTATAACTGATTTTGTTGTTGTTGTTTGAAATGCAGCACCAGGCCTTTCTTCAGAGACACTTCTGGCTGGGCTTGAAGCTCCAACCTATGAGTTAGTAGCCCAGTATGTTAACCAACTGCACCACCCAGGGACTCCTCCATGTGGCTAAAGAATGACTTAAGGACTTCCCCCCACAGACTAAAACCAAAACCAAATCCACTGCCATGGGGTTGACCTCATATATGGCACAATAGACTGGCTCTGCGGATTTTCAGAACTGCACATCTTTACTGGAGCAGAAAACCCTCATCTTTCTCCCAAGGAGTAGCTGGTGGGTTTGAACCATTAACTTTGCCATTAGCAGCAGCCCCACTCTTAACCCAATATACCACCAAGAGTGGTTCAATTTGGAAAAATAGTATGTGATCACCTATCTATGAAGGGAAACCCCCCTCATAGAGTGCACTTACACAAATGAGAAAGAAATGAGTCCCCAAATGCCCGTCTTAATCAACAATCTGGGCAAGGGTGTTCTGGGAAGCAGCTTTCAAATGTGCCTGGAGATTATAAAATTAATCAACCTAATCCCTGTTTTAAAGAGCCCTGGTGGTACAATGGCTAAGGACTGGGTGGCTAAACAAAAGACTGGTAGGTTGAACCTACCCATGGGCTCTAAAGGGGAAAAGACCTGACGAGCTGGTCCCATAATGATCTCAGCCTAGGACACCTTTGGGGGCAGTTCTACTCTGTCCTGTAGGGTCACTATGAGCTGACATCAACTTAAAGACACACAGCACGTTTGACTCTACGTCATTTTTTGATAGAGTTTGTGCAGAGCTTTCTGAGTAGAAAACAGACTCAGGGGCATCTGACATCAACCAGCAACAGTCTCTTTCCTTGAGAAAGACTGTGGAAAGGGATGAGGAGGGAGCTTCCAAAAGCGTGTGGAAAAATGATACGAAAAAATAATGGAATTTTGCCATGAGCTTTTTGAAGCTCTCTTCATGAGAGCTAGTCCTCCATGGAGGTTTCTAGAAAAGTGAAACACGAAGGAAGAGGCTGGTAAGTCCCACTGAACAATTCCAGGGGAGATTGGGTCTTGACTCAGAGTACTTGAGCATTCTGGCTTATTCCTCCAAATAGCAAATCAGACTAGACCAGGGTCTGAGACTCAGGGAAGGCAAATAAGACACACCAGGCCCATGATTCAGATTTATGGGGAAAGTCACACTGGAGAGGGAAGGCCTCTTTACCTTGTGTGCCTGACAAGTGTCTCATTTGCCTCATCTAAAACCCAGCCCTGGATAAAAGGCTAACAGTACCAGCTTCAAACTTGTGTTTGAATCTTGTCTCTGTCACTTATTAACTTAGCCACCTTAAATCCCTTCCTCTAGTTTTCCGTCTGTAAATGAGGCACAGTTCCAATCATAGGGCCTTCAGTAAATGGCTATTATTAGCTAGGCATGCACTCCTGTTTTCTAGGCGCGAGTTCTCAGCCAGGTTTTTGTGGGAGCTTGTTCTTCAGGGTATTGTCATAGATGAGTGTGTCACCCAGATTCCTCTCAGGGCCAAGTGACTGATTTCCCCAGCTGCGGAGAGAGCCACTGATAGAAAAGGTCCCAGCTGTCTGGCCCCTATCAGGATTGCCTCAGCTGATGAGAGCTCATCCAAGGTCTGCTCCTTCCCCAAACTAACCTTCATCCAACGACTTGTCCATGTAGGGGTATAAATGGCATAGTGGAGGCATTTGACCCCCCTGTAACTTCACAAAAGGCAATGGAGGAAAATCAAGATAAACAGCCCAAGGCTGATTCCTATGAGACAGAGATCAAAATGCCTCCACCCTCCTTTCTTTTCACAGTTTCTGACACCAACCATCCCTACCATGACACTCTCTTCTTCTCTGCTGGGTTTGATAATCCTTAAGTGGCAATGGCCACACAGAACTCGCAAACAATACTTATGTTTCTGGGGTTAATTGGGGACCTAGCAGGTGACAATTCAGGATCAGAAATGACTGGGGATATAGTTCTTCAGTCAGGACAGTCTCTTCCCAGTGGTGCCCAGAGGCAGAACTTTTTCTGGTCCTTGGCCTCTGCCCTGCAGCTCCTTGACCTCTGCTCTGCTTGGGACCGTGTACAAAGTTCTTTCAGCTCTGCTGATAAGTGCGTTGAGGCAGCCCACTTTGTCTGGAAGCCTTGGCCCAAAGACACTCAGCTTTCTCATTCTGTGTGCTGGCAAGCTCCCTGTTCTGGGGTCTTGGTGCTGCTGCCTGTGCTTCCATGAGCTATTTATCTGCCACTGTTTTTCATTGTCTCCTGATGCATCCAGTGTCAGGGATCTATGTCTCCTGGACAGAGGTGGTGCTCAGAGTAATAATCCTGGGTCCAAAGAGCACACTCCACTGCTGGCTCATCTTTCTCGGTGCTCTAGAACCTCCACTTTCTGTTTCTGAGTTAACTCACCCAGGATGACCAAACCGACCAATCCCCACATTAGGGGTCTACAGGTCTTATTTGAATGGTCTCACCTCTTCGAGGATGCCATGCACCTTACTGATATTATTAGCATGCTATCTACTTCCCTCGGTGGCATAGTTCCACCCTGTCATTGGTAGGAGTTACAAAGACTATAGCTAGAGGAGAACTAGTAAGCAATTCACTGCAACGTATTAGGCTACAAAGTCCCAGGCTACTGGTCACCACTTGGCCAGGTCCCAGTTACAGAGCTCCCAGTGATGGCTCCTTTTGCATATCAATGTGGCCAGGCTATGGTGCCCAGTTTTTTGGTCAAACAAGCATTCATCTATTTGCTCTTGTTTTTTAAACATTTTATTAGGGGCTCATACAACTCTTATCACAATCCGTACATATACATACATCAATTGTATAAAGCACATCTGTACATTCTTTGCCCTAATCACTCTCAAAGCATTTGCTCTTCACTTAAGCCCTCTGCATCAGGTCCTCTTTTTTTGTCCCCTCCCTCCCCGCTCCCCCCTCCCTCATGAGCCCTGGATAATCCACAGATTGTTATTTTGTCATCTCTTGCCCTTTCCGGAGTCTCCCTTCCCCCCTTCTCTGCCGTCCATGTCCCAGGGAGGAGGTCACATATGGATCCTTGTAATCAGTTCCCCCATTCCAACCCACTCACCCTCCACTCTCCCAGTATCACCCCTCACACCCCTTGTCCTGAAGGTATCGTCCACCCTGGATTCCTTGTGCCTCCAGCTCCCATATGCACCAGTGTACAGCCTCTGCCCTATCCAGTCCTGCAAGGTAGAATTTGGATCCTGGTAGTTGGGGAGAGGAAGCATCCAGGATCTGGGGGAAAGCTGTGTTCTTCATCGGTACTACATCGCACCCTGACTGACCCATCTCCTCTCCTAAAGCCCTCTATGAGGGGATCTCCAGTGGTCGACATTTGGGCCTCTGGTCTCCACTCTGCACTTCCCCCTTCATTCTCTATGGTATATATATATATACCCATATACACACAGATATATATATATATATATATATATTCTTTTATTTTTGCATGATGCCTTATACATGGTCCCTTTGGCACCTCGTGATCGCACCGGCTGGTGTGCTTCTTCCAGGTGGGCTTTATTGCTTCTGAGCTAGATGGCCGCTTGTTCACCTCATCTATTTGCTCTTATGAAGGAGTTGGTCTCAAGCAAAATAGAATACCTTCCATAATGTGGGAAGGGGTAAACCTTTCAGGCAAAGGCCTTCAGCACAGAAAGGGAGTTTCCCTAGGGTGTGTTCTGACCATTCTTATTCTTGTCTTTTCCCATCACCTAACCTATCGATTTTAGGATGAACATCTACAGAGCTCTTTAGGCTGTTGCCTGACCTCTGAATTTGGAACTTGCCATTCCCCTATATGAGCCAATTCCTAGAAATAAGCCTCACTCTCTGGGGCACTGGTGTCGTAGTGGGTGGCCCATTGGGCATCCAACAGCCAGGACATCAGTTTGAAAACACCAAGGGCTCCTTGAGGGAAAGATGAAGCTTCATAATCTCCTGAAGAGTTACAGTCTCCAACGCCCAAAAGGTCAGTTCTATACTGTTTTACACAGTCACTTTGAGTCCACCTTGATGGCAATGAGTGGCTGGTGAAGTGGTTAACCATAGGAGCCCTGGTGGATATATCGATATCTCCAGTTACAGCTATATAACTGGTTTGGTTTCTCTAGGGAACACTGACTATGACACTCTCCATAGGCAGGGCTGAGACCTCTGTTGAGATTTCCCTCTTGTGCCCTTCCTGGATTCCCCCCACAGGTGCTTATTCCCTGCGCATTCCTCAATAAATGTCAGGAATCCAGAGCTAATTCCATCACAGTGTCTCCTTCTTGCAGGGAGTCTGAATGGCTTCCGGGGAGTATGAACTGCAGTCTCCATCCAACTTCCTCCTTCTATTTCTATGATCTGGATCTTATTTGGGACTCATTTGGTTGTAAACAGGCAAAGAGACCAATACCTGGAAGAGAGAATCCTAGGAAAATGGAAAGGTGGGGAGAACAAGAGGACAGCTGGTTCTGTCGACCGTTCCTGACCACCACTGGCATGTTCCTGTGTTCTTTGTGTCTGTCTCTCAGGGCACATGCTGTAATCTCGCAACATAAACCGCCTCCTCCACGTGGCGGGACATGTGCTTCTGAATTATGCTTCTTAGATGCCAGGCCACTTGCAAAAGCGGGACTTTCTTTTTCGTTTTTTGGTTGGAAATGCTCCAGAAAAAGCATCTAGTTGACTCATCTTATGTCAGTGTCTCCACTGGGCCAATGAAAATAGCCTTGTGACCGTATTGAAATGTGGTGTCTTGCTCAGGGAACTGATATTTAAGCCAGTGAGGTAGTTCACAGGGACAGATAAGAAAGGGGGTTGGGACAGATTAAAATAATAATAATGTCTATTTGCAAAGAATAGGGCCTTGTTATTTTTTGGATGCCCCCCATCTGAACACCCTACCACTGAATATAGGCAGGAGGTAGGGCCCACCTGTCACTCAAGCAGCTAAAAATGTACAGCACTTGCTGTAGCAGCTGCTAATGTGCCCATGTATTAGCACTTGGCACCCACCACTCCCATAAATGCCAATGGTCTCACAGGAAGCACATGTAACTCCCCACACAGGGAACAGTCATTGAGCAGACAGGGAAGTTGACATCCTCCAGGACCTAATGCCACTTTAACCAATGACACATGAGGATAGGTGGAGCCACACTCCAGTTCCCTCAGCCGTTGGGTGGGACAACTACAAGAGGATTTATACTGTCTCTGGGAACCTACTCAATGACATTTCTTTATCGGCCTCCTCCTTTGCTCTATCAGTATTACCCTTCTCTACTGGTCCTTCCTGGAGGCACCTCCCAAGGAAACAATAGTCTAGCTGCCATTCCAATTCTAGTGGATTCCAATTCTTGGTGATCGCATTCATGTGAGTCAATCAGAACTGTGCTTTCTGCAGATTCTTTCTCTCCCCTTTTTAAGAGTAGTTTTAAGGACACTGTGAAAGCTTCCCACCATCCAGTTCCAGAACATTTTCATCGACCCTGCAGCCATTAAGCAGTCATTCCCCATTGCCCCTCCCACCCCACCCTGGGAAACCACCAATCTACTCTATGGCTCTACGGGATTTACCTGTCCAGCATTTTCCCTCTAAATGGACTCACAATACATGGCATTTGGTGTTTGGCATCTTTCACTTCATGTCTTGCGTTCACCTGTGTTACAGAGTCTGTCCGAATCAAAGGCCTTAGTTTTCTTGTGGCAGACTATATGTATACCCCACTCTGTGTAGATCATATTTTCTCTATTCTTCTACTGATGGGTATTGTTGGCTTATTGTTTACCTTTTGCCCATAGTGATTAGTGCAGCATCCATCTGGGTACTCGTCTTTCATTCTTTTAGATATGCACTTGGGAATGGACTCCCTGGATCAGCTGGCAAGGGTTCATGACCAAGTGGGTTATGTTGGGCTGCTAACCGTAAGGTCAGCATTTTGGACCCTTTAGCTACTGCGAGATAGAAATGCTCTCATAATGATCCACAGCCCCCCCCCCCCCCATACCCACCAGCCGCAGTTCTACTCTGTCCTTTCGGGTTGCTGTGAGTCAGAATCGACTCGATGGCAGTGGTAGTGATGAAGCCAGCGACTTGAGAGTGGAACCAGGGACCGTGGAGAATTCTGGCAGTAGCTTTGGTGTACTCACTACCCAGATGCCAGCAGCCACCAGTGAACAAAGGAGGCACAAGCAAGGTTTTCGTTGACTTCATGCTGGCGACCCGGCTGCCCCTGCTTCCTCAAATGCCATTTCCTCAGCTTTACTGGCAACGGGGTGTACTCCCTATTATCATGTCACCAACTCTTTCAATGGTCCACCTAGCCAGGTGTGATTCCAGACACAGTGCAGCCACCATCAGCGAAGGTGGCTGCCCACCTCATTTGTACACATGCAAAGAATGTGATCATTCTTGGCACTGGTGTCCTTAGTCATCCTGGTTGGTATATTTACATCCTTGGGGAGCTGGGTCAGTGAGTAAGCGCTTCTCAAGGTGCCCATATGATCTGTTTACTGAGAGTGCCAGCCCAAGGATCTGACTTGCCACCCACAGTGAACGCACCTCTGAGGCAAAGGGGAAGGCTTCTTTCTAACTGGGAGACCAGCAGGTCTTCTGCAGACATCACTCCCCTGCAACACTCTGATCCAAGACCTTTCATATTCCAAAGAGCAGCATTAAGATTCCCATCTGCCACCCAGTCAGACTCACATGTGCGAATTCTCTTTTCAGAGCAAGACAGCCAATGCAGTGAGCTGGGTAAAGGGGCAGTCTCACTCTGAGGAGACTCAGCCAGGAGTGTAGGGACAGGGAGTGAAATGTGCAGCTTCCAGCTGCCACCCAAGCCTCCTTAGTGCAGTGGAATGAGAGCAAAGAGTTAGTCCTTTGTGACTCTTTGACCTCCTTCCTGGCCTTGGTGGAATTAACACTGCTCAGTGTCAGTCTCTTCTGAATATACGGAAAAGATAGCTCAGAAAAGAATAGAGTTAAATAAGAGCAGGACAGAGTAAGGTGGCTTCATGGTATTGCATTTGTGTGTCTCAGAGCCCATCCTGGCTCACAGTGACCCTCTGTGACAGAGAAGAACTGTTCCACAGATTTTTCTAGGCAGAATTTTAAGGAAATGTACCTAGCAGCACAGTGGTTGCATGTGCGGCTGTAACAGAGAGACTGGCACTTTGAACTCGCTGATCCCCATCGAGAGAGTGAAGACGTGACTGCCTGCTCCCATGAAGACTCCTAGCCTGTTGTTGTCTGTCCATTTGTGGTGCTGTGGTGAGTTGTGTGTTACTGTGATGCTGGAAGCCACATGACTGGTATTTCAAATGCCAGCAGGGTTACCCGAAGTGAAGAGGTGTCAGGGAAACTTCCAGGCTAAGAACAGAATACAAAGAAGGGTCCCACTGCCCACTTCAGAGGAAGTAGCCGCTGAAAACCCTAACACTATAGCACAGTGTGCCTTTCCTTCCCGTCACAGGGAGTCAGAATCGCCTCAATGGCACATAACAACCAACAACACCTTTGAGGAGGGAAATCTCCTTCAGTAGGGCTGGGTGAGTTTAAACTGGGTGGCTTTTTGGTTAGCACTTGAGCTCTGAATCATCTCACCACCAGGCTACCATCTTCATGATGCAGGCAAATAAAACCATCTTGGTCCTGCTCAGTATTGCCAGCGTCATCATGCTCTTTCTCCCATAAGCACATGTCTGGTGGTTGGACCACAGCAAACCCGGTTGACACTCTTTCCTCATCACCCTGTGTGTGTCAGAGTAGAAGTGAACCATGAAGTTTTCTTTGATTAAAAACATTTTTATTGTGATTTGGGTGAAGGTTAAAGAGCAGCTCAGCTGTCCATTGAGCAATGCATACACATTTTGTTTCATGTCATTGACAGCAATTCCCACAATGTACCATCACTTCCCCCACATCTTCTTGTTTCTTGTCTCCAAGCTGCCTTCATTCTCAACTTTTTTGAACTTCGTTCTTGGGGGAATGCTGTCTTTTGATCTCATGTAATCTATTATTCTACGGTATTTGTATGTCTCTAATGTCATTGTTCCCATTATAGGCCTGTCTATTGTTTGGTTGAACATCGAGCCATGATGAGTTCAGTTCCAGACCTGCATGGAAACTAAGCACCATAGTCTTGCAATTTCACCAGCCTTTATCCAAACAGTAAGCTTGGTGTTGTATCATGATTTTGAGTTTTGCCCCACATTTCCCTTCTAGTCTAATCAAGCCCTTCTAATGTGATCTATTTCATAGCAGTCGATAGTGGGAGCTAGGCACCATCTAGTTTTTCTGGTCTCCAGTGGTGGAGGGTGATCGTTGCTTGAGTCACTAGTCATTAATTCATTGTGCTCAATCAGTTCTCCTCTTCTGCTGTCCTCTGGATGGGGAGAGACCAACTGTTGCCCCTTTCCTGATTGCTCAGGAACTTTGAAAATCCCAGAGACGATGGTCCTGATCCCCCAGGCTCAACAACTCATTCCCTCACAGTTTTTGCATCTGTCTCAGAGATTTTTTCCACCCCCACCCAGTTTTATGACATTGGTCCCTGTATGCTCCACCATATACCTGGATCTAATTAACAACCAAGGCCAATACATTCTATAAACTTTTCAATGGCCGAGGATTCTGAAGAAGATTGCCAGGCTTCTCTTTCACAGCTCCTCTAAGTGGGTTGGGAATGACAACTTTTCCCTTAATAGCAGAGCTCATTAACTGTTTACACCCCTAGAAACTCCTTACTCTTAGAACACTCACTGCCATCGAATCCATGCTGACTCAAAGCCAACTTATAGGGCAGAGTAGAACTGCCCCTGTAAGTTTGCCCCTGTGAGTGTCTTAAACTCGAACTCTTTATGGGAGCAGAATGCCTTATCTTTCTCCCACAAAGCAGCTGGTAGTTTCAAACTGCTGATATAGCAATTAGCAGCCCAACCTGTAGCCACTAGGCCACAAAGGCTCTTTTCTTCTTAGCAAAGAGAGGGAAAATAAGCAAACAGAACATTCCCCTGGTGCTTCCCGTGGATGCTGCGATGGGAGCTGGATCCTGAAGGCCCGGATTGGCAGAAGCTCCATTTACACAGGAACACATGCCTCCCTTGTTAGTATTTGCATTGGGCAAGCAATTTCCTGCGCTGACATTTTGCATCTAGTTAAATGCCAGCAACTCCAGAGAGACATAGCTTTTACCTGTGGCTCCGCCCTTCTGGACAAGCCTTTGGTGCTCGAGGGGGCTACTTTCAGTCTATGATCTTACATGTCCTTTTGGATCCCTTCGTCTCTTGTTTTTGTTTTGATTAACACAAACTGGATGAACAGCTTCAGGCTTAATATAATCGCTGCTGAATATTTCATTGGGAAATGTTCTTAAGAAGGCAGTTGGCATCCATGATCTAAGTGTATGCATAGAGATTTCTTTTCAGATGGTAAAGTGGCTTTGAATAATTATTGTTATTATTAGTGAATTAAAGACAAATGTGCCTCAAAATGTGAACATCAGGTGTGTGTGTGTGTGTGTGTGTGTGTGTGTGTGTGTGCATGTTTTAAAGAGCACATGGCTTGGTGATAGAGAGGGCGAAGCACTGGTGAGGAGCACATGACAGTGTTCAGAGAGATGACAAAGGGTAGTGATGAAACAAAACAGATTCCAACCTCACATCCTCTGCTCCCTGCCTCAGCGGGAGGTCGCAACAAGGAGCAGAAAAGCCAAGGGCATTTACTGCCCTCTCACAGCTGACAAGCGCCCCAGAAGGCACGGGGTTTTAATGCCAAGGCTTTGCTACTGTGAGGCAGGGAGGGGGGCTTGCCATAGTTTCCACACGCTGACATCACAAACATACCGCAACTGGGTGCCTTTAACACACCAAAGTCAATGTTCTCACAGCACCGGAGGCTGACAGCATCATGCCAGTGCACCAGCTTGATGGGCAGGCTCTCTTTGTCCATCCCTGGGGGCTGAGGGCTCGTGGGCGGTATTCTTGTTTTGGCTTCAATAACCTCCATGGTTGGTGGTCCTTGGAGCTCTCTGCATGGCAGCTGCCTTCTTCCCTTGGAGTTGGTTTGCTTCAGTGTTGAATTGAATCCTTTTGTATCAGCCAAGTGATTGGTGTAACGTACAGCCTCTTTAATGTCACAAAGACAATCTCTGCCTAGGTGGGATTACATCCACGGTAAAAAATCCCACTCCTGTAGAGCTCACTCCAGCTCATCATGGCCCTCTCCAGGGGGGTTCCATGGCTGGGCATCTTTATGGAAGCACACAGCCACAGTTTTTCTCCAGAGAAACAGCTAGTGGGTTCTGAACTACCGACTTTGTTGTGAATAGCCCCCTTCTTAACATGTGCGCCAGAAGCCCTGCTCTGCGGTTTGATGAGCAGCCCTTCTGGCCATTGCTAAGGGCTACATGGCAAAGCCATTTGGTACAAGCAACGTTGTCATCAGCAAAGAATGAGTTTAGCTGGCCTCAGTAGGATGCTCAGCAGGGAAGTGATAAACTGCTTGGCTTGGGTTTTATGAAGGAGAACCATGGGAGCTGAGATGTGCAGTCTCTTGATTTGAACCCAGACACTCTATCTCCCAGCCTGAACTCTCACCATCACACTCAACTTTTGGGGAGTCAAATGTTTGACTCACCTGAGAGATGTGCAGGTGAAAGCGTGCCCCAGAAACATCTCCCTCCCATCCCTGTCATCTCGGAGAGTTCTCCAGATAAGGATTGGTGGTTCATGTGAAGGGACTTATTGTAGCATTTCCCTTACACTCCTCAAAGGCAAGAAAATGACCCACAGCACCTCGAGTTGCCAGCAGTGTCAAAGGGGATGTGCTCCTTGAGACTCAAGCTGAGTCCCCAGGAGACGAGCTCTTAACTGTGGAATTAGCGCTTTTGAAAAGGGGCAAATCTTCCAGCAGTTCTCTCTTCAGAGGCCTGGCTGTACGCTCTGCAGACTTGTGGGCACGCTCACTCTGGTCAACCCAAATTCTTGGGAGAGGCTGATCTGTCCCTAGAAAACTGGCCACATGCAAAAGCATAGAGACCAATATCTGCCTCCTGCTGGAAGGATATGGAAGGAGAAGGGTGGCTGGAGTCCTCTAGGAGGGAAGTTGAGAGCCAGGAGAGGCAGCAAAGCCACAGTTCCAGCAGGTGGTGTCCTAAGGCTAAGGGAGCTTCCCAAGGATCAAGTGAGTCCTGGAGGTGTCTGCAGCCCATCTTGCTGAGGGCCTCCATTTATTTCAAATATCTATGGATAATGGGAAGGGCCCCCAAGGCCCGCTGGCTGACCTCATATGATACACCATGAACTATCCACCTTGGCATCCTCCAAAGTCTCTGAAAGCTGCAGCCCCTCCCACCCACTGGCAGCCTTCTTGGACAGGATCTCCTCAACACTGCTGCAACCATGGGCTCACACACAAGGACCATTGTGAGGACGGTGCAGGACCAGGTGGTGCTTCAATCTCTTGTGTGTACTTTTGCTATGAGTCAGGAGCTCACTCAATGGTATCTAACAAGTTATTGTGAGATGACATAAGAGGACTTCGTGGAGGCCCTTCCAAGAGAGGGTTGGAACATAGCATGGTAAGAGGCCTGGTCAGGAATGTGCTCATTGTTTCCATCCCCTTCTCCCAGAAGCCACTGCTCTAGGGAGGAAAGGCAGGCCCAGAGACAGGGAAGGGCTAGGGAAGAGGGAGCGATAGGAGAGCAATAGAAAAGACAAGTTACTCTCCCTCATTCCCAGTATAGCTCCTCAAACCTCAGGTAAAGCCTCTGATTCTGAGGCTTATAATTGGATCAGACTGAACATTTAATCCCTCAAGCTGCCTGGAAAGTGTGGGAGCTGATTAAGATGGCAAGAGGTGAAGAAAGAAGGAATCTACTGGTTACAGATGTGAAAGCATCTGTTAGTGAAGCCTTCTCAGTTTCTTATTGCCTTATCAATGTCATCAGTCCACTTAATGTACTCACTTTCCAAATGCCTATGAACCAATTGTACATACCTTGAGTTCTTTCTAGGAGGCAATATTAATATTCTCATTTCCGAGTTGAGGCCACAGAAGTTTGGACAACTTCTGGTTGTTGTTGTTGCTGGCAGGTGCTCATCAAGTTGGTTCCAACTCATAGCAACCCCTGTGCATACCGGAAGGGAGCATGGCCCCGTCCTGTGTCCCCCTCTCTGGAGGGCACTTGCCTCAAATCTTTAAATTCAAAGCTTCATGTTTTGTCAAATGAAATCATTTCTTCAGTCAATCTCAGAAATCTTTATGTAAAAACGTTGGAAACGCCTTTCACTCAAGGTCTAGGGAGGCTGAGTAAGGTGGGAGGGGCCCCGGGACAGATGGTGGGAATCACTCCTGCAGATGGGTGGTAGGTTGGCGAGGCCAGTCTGACTTGCCTCCCTGGTGACTGACCTCAACCAGCAATGGGCAGCTGGACACAAGGCATGAAGTGACCTCTGGTCTTCGTGGTGGTGGATGCCAGTAGACCGTCAGGTATAGGAGACCCATGAGAAAATAGGTTACTTTTCTCTTTCTCTCCAAGTTTCTCTGCGATCTCTTTATGCTGCCTGAGCCCGCATGCATACTGACAAAGGCAGACATGTGCACACACGTGGCAAAGTAAATAGAGACGCCCACATTCACAGACGTATCCATCCACGTGCAAATAGGCACATATGTGCACATGCATGCCAAAGCAGACACAGACATCCATGAATGCACATGTATTCGTGCAAACTGATTTTCATGGGGAAAAAGATCAGATCTATCACTGTCAAGTCCACTCCAACTCAAAGCAACTGTAGAGCACAGAGGAGAACTGCCTCATTGGGTTTCCAAAGCTGTCATCTTTTCAGACACAGTCAGCCACCACTTTCTCCTGCAGAGCAGCTGGGGTTTTCCAACTGCCGAACTTTCACTTAGCAGCTGAGCACTTGCTGATTTTCATAGGACTCTGGAAATCAGTTTCATTGCCTGCTACTCACACCTCCTCTGTGAGTTAGCACAGCCTGGTAAGCTTGGAAGGAGAAAAATCTTCCTTCCCGAGGTAGTTGAGTGGTTTTCCCCTGAGGAAATGGTTCAGAAAAAAGATTTCCTTCAAGAAATCAGAACACTCTTGAAGATAAATTTCCTGCCAAAACATGTGTTTGCTTGACAACGAGACAAGTGAAGCAGCCCCTGACTTCCCCCTTGGGTCCTCTTTCTCATCATGACTGCTCTGCTCAGCTACAAGGCTCCAGGTCCTGGGATCAAGGGTGCCCTTCTATCTGGAACCTCACAGGGCTCCACTGTGAGTCAGGGAAAGACCTGGAAACTTGAGCATCCTGAAACGGGGCCTACATAGCAATATCATCTGTCATCAGGCTCATCGTTTCTCTCATTTTTTGTAAGATCATTGAGCCCTTGGAGCCCTGAGAAGTTCTCTCAGAGGAAGCCATCCTCCTCCCATGAATCCAAGAGGGACTGCTTAAAGATTGTTGTCTTGTACTTACAGGAATACCAGCAACCAATTGCCATTGAGTCAACTCGGACTCATGGAGAGACCAAGTGTGTTAGAGAAGTCTAGTCCCTAGAATTTTCCATGGCTGGGGCGGGTTTTTTTTCCAGAGGCATATCACCAGGCCCTTCTTGGAAGGCACCTCTGGGTGAACTCAAACCTTTAACCCGTAGTTCGCAGCCTAGCTCATGAACAATACCATCCAAGGACGGTACAGTTCCTTGCAAATGGTCACCTGCAGTAGATGAACCAAGGTCAAGTAACTGCCTGAGAAACATCAACCAGAGGAAAGCAGAGTGAACCCCAGGGTTCTTGGGAAGAGGGCCAGAGAGAGAAAAAGGTGAAAACAGCTTTCTCGGGACATCAGAAAGGAGAGGACTCCACTTTGTGGATGCCATAGAACAATCCCAAGCCAAGCATGGGTGAGAAACAGACCCCACACAAACCCAGCGGGCTGGATTCTGTCGCCAAGTGTTGAACACCAGACATGGATATGACAGAGCCGCTAGTCGTCCGTGGAAAGAAACTGCCCATTGTCTGGTAGTTTTGCAGCATTTGAAAAACCAGGCCTCTGCTGCCTCTTCTGGCCTGAAATATAATTGCAGCCATAACCGCCCAGCGGTTCAATGGGTAGAACTCCCTGGGAAGGGCTAACTACCCAAATCATTTGGGAGATCATTTTAGGATTGTCCAGGAGATCTTTGGCTGTGTCTATTATATGAATGATGGTGTCTTTTTTTTTTAAAAAAAGAAACTTTTTATTGTAAGGTGGGTTAAGATTTACAGAGAAAATCAGCTTTGCATGTAACAATTTATACACGTTTTGTTATGTGACATTGATGACAATCTCCTGCAATGTAATATCACTCATGCCATTGAAACTCTGCTTCCTGTTTTCATTCACCCTTCTCCCCTAACCTTGCCTGCCTTTTGAATTTGGCCTTGGGCAAATACTGCCTATTTGCTTTTGAATGGTTGATGGTTCTGAGGAATGTGTGCTCCTCAGTGCTATGATTCATTTTGGTGTAGTTGTTCTTATCAGGTGCCATTGAGCCAGTTGCAACCCACATTGACCCTATGCCAAACAGAAAGAAACACTACCTAGCCCTGAATTATTCTCCTAATTGTTCCCAAGCTTGAGCCCCTTGTTTCAGTCACTGTCAATCCATCTCCTTAAGGGGCTTCCTCTCTTTCACTGTCCCTCTACTTCACCTGGCATGATGTCCTTCTCCAGGGTCTAGTCTCTCTTAATAACATGACCAAAGTATGTGAGAGGAAGTCTCACCATCCTTGCCTTTAAGGAGGCCTCTGACCATACTTCTTCTAAGACAGATCTGTTTGTTGCCTTGGCAGTCCATGTTACTTTCAATATTCTTCACCAGCACCACAATTCAAACATATCAATTCTTCTTCAGCCTTCCTTATTCAATGTCTGACTTTCACATACTTATGAGGCAATTTAATTTACTATGGCTTGGGTAAGGTGCACCTTAGTCCTCAAAGTAACATCCTTGCTTTTTAGCACTCTACAGACGTATTGTGCACCAAATGTATCCATATGGAATGCGTCATTTGATCTCATGATTGCAGCTTCCAAGAGCATTGATTATAGACCTCATCAAGACAAAAATCCGTGACAACTTCAACAAATAACAACAAATAAAACAACAACAACAAACTTCTCTATTTATCATGGTACCTATTGATCAAGTTGTGAGCATGTGTGTCTTCTTGACATTGAGTTGTAATCCATAATGAGGGCTGCAATCTTTGATTCTCATAAGGTTCACTTTATAAACCTGTTTATTTTTCAGGGGGTTGAATTCAGTTCCAGACCTGAAGGGTGATGAAGGACCATAGTAGTGGGGATCTCACTAGTCTATCTAACCAATAAACCTCATCTTTTATCATTATTATTATTACTATTGGTAGTAGTAGTATGACTTTCAGTTTTCTTACACATTACTCCCCACTCTATCTAGCATCATGTACCATGATCCCTTTCAGAGCAGCTGTTTGTGATAGGCAGGCACCATTTAGTTCTTCTGACCTTAGCATCATAGAGGCTGAGGTACGCATAGTCCATTACTGATTTGGACTAATTGTTGCCAGGCATCTTGATTTTCTTCACTGTTATTTGCTCCAGACAGGGTGCAATAGTTTATTGTGCCAGCCTGGCCGATAAACACAAGTAGGATTAATCAAAGGGCAGAGGGATAAATGGCTTCGTGAGCCTCGCCTTGCTTGTTCTGTGCCTCAATTTAAAGGGGTACACTGCCTGTGGGATGCCTAGTTTGTGGACTGTGTCGCTGTAAGTTGAGGTCCATTTAATCCCACAGGATTGGAATGTTAGTCTCTGGAGCTGGGGACCGACAGTTGGTGACTTGCCTTGCTATTTGCTGCCTGGGTATATATAGCCCAGCTCTCTCTACAGAAAGGGACTGGCTACTGGCGGCTCAAGCCTTAAAGGACTGCTAGTGTCTCACTGTTTTATAATTTAACTGTTAGTTTCTTGTGTTATCTATCTGTATATAATTTAGTGGTTCATTTCTTGCATTGTATATCTAGCTTTATAGATATATTTATATATAATTACTAGCAATATGGTTTTGTCTCTCTAGAGAACCCTGTCCAACACATAGGGTGAGACCAAGAACCGACTTTTAGTTTGCTACTCACTAGCTTTTGAAGACCCCAGTCACTTCTCTGATGGATACAGAACATTGTCTTTGTGAGCTAGTTTGTACCAATTGATCTTGAGGTCTCTCAGAGCTATGTTCCTGATCCCCCATATTTAGGACACGCTCCCTCAAGGGGTTTTGTTCTAGCTAAGACATTTTCATAACTATGCCTCCTGGATGCACTATTATATTCATGGGCATATTTGTAGTATATGCTAATATGTATATAGAACTATTCTCTGGCAAACCTATATTTATTCATGGGGCTAGTCCCATTCTCCTTCCCACAACTGCTAAGATTTTGTGGTTTTTCTATCTATCTATTTATCTCTTTAGCTATCCTTGTATGTTATTGTTATTATTGGAGTATTTATCTCTGTTGCCTTTAATGCTTGTAGTCTACTGAGAAAGGATAGTGTTTTGATGTTCCAAATGTTTCCCATTTTCTGGGTTACATGACACAAACCAATAGAAGAAGAGAAAAGAAAAAAAATTAACCCAAGTAATAACACCAACAATAAAACCAATTTAGTCTTTTGGTTAAGAATTAGTCTGACTTTCCCACTCCTAGGCTAACCCTTGAAAGAAAAAGAATGAGATAAAAGACCATAGGGAGGAAGAAAGGAGAGTGGGAGGCAAGGGAATAAAGAAAGCAGGTGGCAGGGTTTTGTGAACAATTAATGTGGACCTTCTTTGATGTGTATTAAAAATAATATTGACTGGTTTTTTCAATACTCACCAAAAATTATTTATGTCAATCAAGAAAACCTCACTACCCTGGAATCAATTCTGACATATAGCAACCCTTTGGACAGAGTATAGAACTGCCCCTGTGGGTTTCCAAGGCTGTAAATCTTTATAGGAGTAGAAAATCTCATCTTTCTCTTAGGGAGTGGGGGTGGGGGGAGTTTCGAACTTCTGATCTTGCCGTTAGAAGTCCAACTCATAATCTACTTCACCAACAGGGCTCCTCCTTTCATCATTAATCTAGACTGTTTGACCTTCTTGGCTTACTGGGTTTTATTTTCTCGCTTTGGAAGACATGGTACCAAAATACACACCATTTCCTAGCCCCCCAAAAATCAAAAGTAAGCAAAAACAAAACAGGAAAAACTAGCAACCCAATTCAAACCAACTAACCTTTTTAGCCATATAGATAAAGGATACTTGTAGCCAACCTCTGTGTTGGGGGCAATAGGGATGGATGGGGACTGTGGTTAACAGGCACGTGTCAGCTCATCCAAAGGGGACATTCAAATTCTAGCTCCAGACTGTTGTTGCCTTGGGGAAATGCAAGGATTTTAAGGCCTGATTTTCTGTTTGTAACTGAGATGCTGAGAATATAAAATTCGATGTGAAATCGTCAACTTTTCAAATATTGGATCACATTAGTTAAAACCATTTTTCAGGCTGCTCATCATCATACTAGCACGTCATTAGGCTAAAATCATATCAAAGACATCTGGTTTATCCCCTGTGCCCTTTAAGGACAGCTGAAACATGAGGACGGGAATTTGACATTCATTCTTCCTCTAGACCCTCACCCTTTGCCTCCATCAGCTGGCGTTCATAGAAGAGGCAGACGGTTTTGTTCAACCTCAGCATAATCAGAGTCCTGAGAGTTAAACACAATACATATATCATTTCATACTAGTCATTTTAATATTAGCCCAAACAAAACCAACAAAAACCCAACCCGTTGCTGTTATGTTGGTTCTGGATCCCGAGGACCCCCTGGGTGCCAGGGAGAAACTACAAATCACAGGATTCTCAAGCCTGTGGGCTTCTTGAAGCAGGCCATTAGTTATTTGTTCTGAGGGGTGCAACTGCCCACCTCTTGATACGTTGAGTCCTTAACCATTTGTGCCACCCAGGGTCTCCCAGTCTTCGTATGTGACCCCCAAATTCCTTGACAGGCTACCTATAGGAAGGTAGAGTCTATGTCCTTTCCCCTTAAATTGGGATGTTTCATGACCTCTGTGACCAATAGATTATGGAGAAGATGACACTGTGACATCTAGTTTGGGCAACCCCCTTTCCTCCCCCAAAGTGCTTCACGGCTTCTGAAAAATCCCTTCAAAGACTTCTTCTTGAGTGCTCACCCTTAGAATGTCTAGCCTCCACGTGCTACCTCTTAGGACACTTCTCAGCACCCGAACACTATGCTGAAAGAAGCCTGAGCCACCTGGAAAGGCCACGTGGAGACACTCCAACCAACAACCTAGCTAAGCACCCAGCTAACGGCCAGCTTCAGCTGCCAGCCCTCTGAATGCACGTGTAGGCACTGGAGTCACCAGAGGCCCCTGCCCCAGCTCCCATGTGACTGCCAACTCATGGGAGACTCCAAGCACGACCCAGTGGCCTCCCAGCAACCACACGATGATGGTCCTTGTTTGAAGCCACTGCGTTTGGGGAGGAGGCGTTTCTTGCCCAGCCACAGGGATGAGAACCTGCATCTCAACAACATGCAGGTGGGTGAGGGGGCCGTCTCTCGAGCAAGGCAGCCTCCCTTTTTGTCAACTCCTGGGGATTTTTGTTGTTCTTGCCACTGCTGCCCCAAATCCCCAGGAGCTAGAGGAAGGCAGGCAGCAGGCCTCATGTGGCCAGGAGGCAGGAGCCATTGTGGGATGCAGTTACAATGGGAGAGATAACCTTAAAGGCAGGAGCCTGACTTTACCTTTGCCTCCTGAACATTTGGGAGGCAGAACACCTGGCAAATCCCATCTTCTGTCCAACCCTGATCATATGTCTGCCTTATGTTTGCACACAGGATGCAGACTTGTGAACACCCAAAGAACAGGGTCTGGCGCCAAGAAACCAGCGCCACAAGGAACTGATGTTTCTCCAGCAATGGGGAGGGGTGGGATGAGAGGAAGAAAGGAGTACAAATCACTGGATCAAAACAAGGTGGGGAAAGGAAGGAGGAAAGGGAGAGAGTGAAGGAGGGAGACTGGGAGGCTGAAGGGAAAAGGCAGGGAAGTAAAGGAGAAAGGTGGGGGTGGGGAGAGAGGAGCAATGAAGAAATGGAGGAGTGCGGGAGGGAAGATGGAAGGTGAAGGCAGGCAGGAAGACGTGAGGAGAGGGAGGGAAGGAAGAAAAGAGAAAGAGAAGGGCAAGAAGAAGAAAGGAAGGTAGGGAAGAAAGGAAGAAAACGAGAAACCTAATATCTATGGCACCCTCTATGTTTTTATTTCCTGTTTTTCTGAGGTAGCCTCTTCAGCAGAAGCAAATGGGCTGAATCGCCTCAAACTCCACCTAGGTAGAAAGCACGGGTTTCATTTCGCCAGGGCCTGTGTAAATGTTTGAACTGAGCAGCATTAACACTGAGACAGTGATTACCCCACGTGGCTGTTGCGCTCTGATGATGCCAAGGCAACGGGAAAGGGCCTCATTATTTCTCCAGGTGACAAAAAATTGTATTTTGACATTTCACCCTGAACGTGGGGAAGGGGGGGCGTGGTGGAGGAAGCAGGGGCCCTTTGTGGAGTCTCCTCTTGCCATTGTGATGCCCCTTGGCCTGCCAACAACCTGAGGTCCTGCACGCTGCCAGTGAGGGGCTTGGCTGCAGGCCCTAGCCCAGCATTTCTTATCAGATTTACTGTGACAAGTGATGGGAGAAAAGCAAGATGCTGTTAACAGCGCATCCATTCAGACCCTGCTATTTAGAAATTTGGATTTATATTTTGTCAGAGAGAAGTAGCACTGATGTTAATCTTTGCACTACCCTTGGAAAAAAATCATTCATAATCTAATAACAATAATCCATAGCATTTGTGGAGCTCTGAGAACCAAGGGATGGTCAGAAGCATTTTTAGACAGATGTCTCATTTCATCTTCAAAGCAACCCAGTGAGGAATAAGAAAAGTTGGCTTATGACTTCCCTTCTGGAAAGTGAGTCTTTGGAAGCACAGAGAGGTCCAGGTTTGCCCAAGGTCACATAGTCAATAAGTTAGAGAGCCTGGATTTGAACCTGAGCGGTCTGCTGCCAGAGGTACTTTTTTGCTCGTGTTTATTAAGACAACTTGCAGCTCTGGCAAGGATTCAGATAGAATTGAGGATCACTTTTTTAAACAATTTATTAGGGGCTTATACAACTCTTATCACAGTTCATACATATACGTACATCAATTGTATAAAGCACATCTGTACAGTCTTTGCCCTAATCATTTTTTCTCCTCTTTTCTTTTTTTACATTTTATTAGGGACTCATACAACTCTTATCACAATCCATACATATTCATACATCAATTGTATAAAGCACATCCATACATTCCCTACCCCAATCATTCTCAAAGCATTTGCTCTCCACTTAAGCCCTTTGCATCAGGTCCTCTTTTTTCCCCCTCCCTCCCCTTTCCCCCCTCCCTCATGTGCCCTTGGTAATTTATACATCGTTATTTTGTCATATCTTGCCCTATCCAGAGTCTCCCTTCCCCGGTTCTCTGCTGTCCCTCTCCCAGGGAAGAGGTCACATGTGGATCCTTGTAATCAGTTCCCCCTTTCCAGCCCACTCACCCTCCACTCTCCCTGCATCGCCCCTCACACCCTTGGTCCTGAAGGTATCGTCCACCCTGGATTCCCTGTACCTCCAGCCCTCATATATACCAGTGTACAGCCTCTGCCCTATCCAGCCCTAACAGTGCTTCTCTCTATCCTTGTGGAGCCCTGGTGATGGGCTGGGCAGCTAAGTAGTAGGTTAAACAGGCTTTCCCCTCCTGTGAAAAGTTACACTCTCGGGAAACTCACGGGTTGCTCTGAATCAAGGTCAACTCAATGGCAGTGAGTTTGGCTTTTTAATGTCTCTCCCTGTTGTTGTTGTTGTTGTTGTTGTTGTTGTTAGTTTGCCATCCAGTTGGTTCTGGTCCATGGCAAACCTATTCAGAGCAGAATGTAACAATAACAGCACCTCCTCCATCCACCCAAGTGTTCCTATGCTCAGTCCTCTTGTTGTAGTCACTGTGTCAATCCAGCTCTTCAAGGGCCTTCAACCTTTTTTCACAGCCCTTCCATTTTTCTAAGCATGATGCCTCTCCAGGGACTGGTCTCCACTGACAACATGTCCAAAGTCTCACCATCCTTACTTCTAATGAGAATTCTGGCCGTACTTCCAAGACAGATTTTGTTTGTTCTTTTGGCAGTCCATGGTACTGTCAATATTCTTTGCCAGTACCATGGTTCAAATTCCTACAGTTTACCTGGGTCTTCTTCACTCAATGGCAAGCTTTTCACATGCAGATGAGGCCAATGAAAATACCATGGTTTGGATCAGGTGCACTTCCTGCTTAAAGTAACATCCTAACTTTTCAACATTCTAAAGAGCTCTTATGCAGCAGATCTACCCAGTGCAATGTATCTTTTCATCTCTTGACTGCTGCTTCCAGGAGCATTGCTTGTGGATCCAGACAAGACAAAATCCTTGACAACTTCAAGTTTTTCTCGATTTATCATCATGTTACCTATTGGTTCAGTTGTGAATATTTTGGTTTTCTTTGTGTTGAGTTGTATCCCACATTGAAGGCTGCAATCCTTGATCTTCACCAGCAAGTGCTTCAAGTCCCCCATCCTTGTCACCAAGCCAAACTGTGTCGTCTGCATATAGCAGGTTGTTAATAATATTTCCTCCAAATCTGATTCTGTGTTCTTCTTCATATAATTTGGCTTCTCTGATTATTTGCTCACCATACAGATTGAAAAAGTATAATAAGTGGGTGCAACCTGGATGCACACCTTTCTTGATTCTTAAACCATGCAATCTACCCTTGTTCTATTTGTGCTACTGCTTCTTAATCCATGTACAAGTTTCACATGAGCAAGACAAAGTGTTCTGGAATTCCCTTCTCAAAACTATCCATGTTTTGTTATGATCCACACAGTCAGATACCTTGGGTGTTAATAAAACATAAGTAAACATCTTTAGGGTATTCACTGCTTTCAGGCAAGATCCATCTGATATCTGATATCTTTTGTTCCACATCCTCTTCTGAATCTGGCTTAAATCTCTGGGAAACCAAACTCACTGCCTTGTAGTTGATGACAAGTCATCCTGACCCTATAGTATAGGGTAGAACTAACTGTCCCTGTGAGTTTCTGAGACTGTAACTCATTATGGGAGTAGAAAACCTTGCCTTTCTCCCACGGAGTGACTGGTTGTTTTGAACTGCTGACCTTGGGGTTTGCAATCCAACCTGTAACCACTGTGCCACGATGGCTCTTGAATGCTGAATATGGTAACTTTCTGTCAATGAATTAATGCAACTGTTGTTGTATTAGCTTCAGTACAATTTGACTCACATGTGATGCCAATGATAGTGTTACATAATTTGACCATTCGGTTGGTCTCCCTTCTTTGGTATGTATACACATATGGATCTCTTCCAGTCTGTAAGCCAAGTAGCTGTATTCCAAATTTCCTGACATAGATGTGTGAGTGCTGCCAGTGCTTTATCAGCTTGTGGAAACATTTCAATATATATTCCAGCAATTCCTGGCATCTTGTTTTTGGCTAGTGCTTTCCATGCATATTGAATTTCTTCTTTCCTGACCATTGGTTCTTGCTCATATGTTACCTCCTGAAATGGTTGAATGTTGGTCTATTCTTTTTGATACAGTGACTCCATATTGTTTCCATCTTCCTCAGATGTTTCCTTCATCATTCAATATTTTGCCCATAGAATTTTTTAATATTGCACTTCGAGACTTGACATTTTTCTTCAGTTCTTTCAGTTTAAGATATGCTGAATACGATCTGCTTTGGTTTTCTAACTCTAGGCCTTTGCACATTTTGTGATAATATTTTACTTTGTATTCTCGAGTTGTCCTTTGAAATTTTCTATTTAGCTCTTTACTTCATCATTTCTTCCATTTGCCTTAGCTACTCTCTGATTAAGAGTAAGTTTCAGAGTCTCTTCTGATATGCACTTGTATCTTTTCTTTATTTCCATTTTTTTAAATGACACTGTGCTTTATTCAGAGATGTTCTCAAAATTTGGTGGGTTATTGTCAAGGTTGTATATTGACTCTCGTGTACTTGTTTGCATTTTCTTGAACTTCAACTTGAGCTCACATATGAACAATTGCTGATCTGTTCCACAATCAGTCCCTGGACTGGTTTCAGTTGCTGATATTGAGCTTCTTTTATTGTCTCTTCCCACAGGTGTAGTCAATTTGATTTCCGTGTATTCCATCTGGAGAAGTCCACATTTATGGTCACATTTTTTGTTGTTGATCAAATGTTTGAAGAAATCATTAATCATGCAAAATTCTAACATACAATCAAGATAAATTGGTAATTATTGGTGATTGGAGTGCAAATGTTGGAACCAAAGAGGAAAGAACAGAAGTTGGAAAATATAGTATATGCTATCAGCAATTTATTGGTCTTGCAAACTCTGTCATGCGATCTCCAGCTTGGTTTCTATCACCAAGACCATATTTTTCAACTACTGATCCTTCCTCTTTGTTTTCAACTTTTGCATTCCAATAGCATTTTGATAGCAAGTCTGACAAATTTGGGACTGAATATGGTGGTAGAATTATTCAATTTCTGCATCACCGTCTTTGGGTGGTTGGTGCAAAAATTTGAACAATAGTTGTATTGATTGTTTCTCCTTGAAGGGGGCTAGATAGCATCCTATCAAAGATAACATTGTACATTAAAATAGATCTTAAAATGTCCTTTTGATGATGAATGCAATGTTGTTTCTCTTTATTGTGTCATTTCCAGCAGAGTAAACCATAAGATTTTCTGTTTCAAAATGGTCAATATCAGTCCATTTCAGCTAACTAATGCTTACAATATCAATCTTTATGTATTCCATTTCATTTTTAATGACTTCCAATGTCCCTAGATTCATATGTCATACATCCCAAGTTTCAATTATTAATGACGATTTGAACTGTTTCTCCTCATTTTGAGTTGTGGCCCATCAGCAAATGAAGGTCCTGATGGCTATCCTCGATTTGCATCATTATGGTCGACTTGCCTATGAAAAGTCAGCTCTTCCTCTTCCTCAGCCAGTATTTTGAGTACTTTCCAAGTTGAAGAGCTCATCTTCTGGCACACGTTCTGACAATGTTCTTCTGTTGTTCATGGGAGGTCTAGTAACTGACAGTATTGCTGCTATCCATAGGGTTTTCAATGGCTCATTCTTCCCATGCAGGTAGCCAATTCCTTCTTCATTGTCTGTTCTTTGTCTGGAAGCTCTTTGGGTGACCCTGCTGGTATATGAAATGCCAAACACATAGCTCCCAGTATCTCACAAAACAAAAGTCACCACAGTACCACAAAATGCCAGACAAGTGATGGACCTCTATTTTTAGTGAGGTGTGGCCTGGTGGGAGGAGTGGGCCTTTAGGTGGTTCTGATCCACTTACTGGAACAAATACTGTTAGTTCTTATTTCATAAATGTGAAATGCATAAAAGAGACCCCCCCCCCAAAATATCCTCCAATTCAGACTTTCTGCCTTTTAAAAGAGGATAACCCACTCTGATTCAAAGTCATTGAGGTGTTTTGTTTTACCCTCCATCTGAGGCTACAGAGACTAGACTAATCACAGCTGAAGTGGAGCGACTGAAATGACTTAAAGCACCAGCTAGACTGGCTGTCAGAAGCAGCGACAGTCAACAGCTACAGACTGACAGAGCTGCTCAGCCAAGAGCTGAGGGTTCTCAACTCCCACTTCTACTGATGGGCACAGCCAGTGGCCTCTGGGAGTTGACTGGAACCCAGCAGCCAGCTGTGAGGAGCAAGCTAATTCATCTCAGCCTGGCCCAGGTCATCAAGTCACTGAAGGAGTATCGGGAAAGAGGGAAGAAATTTGGGGTCCCACATTTGGCCACAGACAAAAATTGTTCTGTGTTTAGACAGTAGTTCTGGGCCTGAGTTTGGGGCAGGTGTGATGAAGGAAAGTCAGCTCCCTCCCTGCATCTGGGAACAGATGGTGGGGCTGCCCTGGAAACAGCAGGCCAGTCAGCTGGAGCAAAAAAGGCTCGGCCTCTACAGCCCTGGCAGGGCAGACTGAAGCTACCTGGACTGTTTTTTCTTAACCCAATGGCTCCTGCTACCCTCACCACCCCCAACTAGGTAAAAGCGAAGAAAGATGCATTTTCTTTACAGAGGCAACTTTCTAGAAAGGAGACCAGCCCACCAGCTGTGAAAGGTCCCCTTAAACCATTTTACTTTGAGCAGGAGGAAGAAATGTTGAGAGTCCCAGAGCCACGTGGAATTGTGGATCCTCTAGTTTAGGTTCCAGTGATGCCAGATCGATTTTTCTAGAGAAAGTCAAAATTCTTGTTTTCTTAAAAACCTCCTGATTTTTTCAAAGGCGATTCAATAACATTGGATAGAAGCCAAGTAGGCCAAAGAGCCCTGATGGCACAGTGGGTTATGTGTTGGGCAGCTAACTAGAAGGTCAGTAGTTTGAAACCACCAGTCACACTGGGGGAGCGGGGGGTGGGGGATAGGGTGGGGGGCTGTGCAGAGATGAGACCTTCTAGTCCATATAGAATTTCAGCCTCAGAAACCCACAGGGGCAGTTCCGCTCGGTCTTACAGGGTCACTGTGAGTTGGAATCTTCTAGATGGCAGTGAATAAGCAGGCCAACCAGAGTCCACACAGGTCCTCATTTGGCCATGGGAGTCCCCAGTCTGTGACCCTCACAGAATCGACCTTTGTGTATCGATGTTAAAAGTGAGATCCAGAGAGGGGAGCACCTGTCCCCTTGAGGAGCACCGAGTTGACTTTCCAGTCTCCAATCTGTAGCAGACATTCCCGGTGCTCCTTCTCTTCATTCCCAAATTCCTGATTCCGTGTACTCGCCTCAGTCACCAAGGGCCAGCCCTGAAGGTCCCTTTGCTGGTGCTGGCTGAATGTGCTGAGGAACATATGCCCCTGGGAACATCCCTGACCAGGCCCCTCACTCCTTGGATGGCAAAACTCTGAGAGGCGTGTGCTACACCTACCCCTGGAGACTTCCTAAGTGATTAAGCAGCAGGTTCCCAGGTTTGTAATTGGATTCACATTCTATTTGTTATCGGTGGCCTTCCCTCCACTGGCTCTCAATGCCACATCATTACCTGCATGCTCAGAGTTTCCTAAATAAGCTCATTGCCTTTAAGTCTTTGGCCAGGGTCTGCTTCAGTGAGAACCCAAACTAAGCCCAGGTCTGAATCGTTATGTGTCCTTCCTGCCATCTCGTTGATGCCGACTCATGGCGAATCTATAGGATAGGGTAGAACTGCACCTGAGAGTTTCTCTGACTGGAACTCTTTTTTTTTTAACATTTTATTAGGGGCTCATACAACTCTTATTACAATCCATACATATACCTACATCAATTGTATAAAGCATATCCGTACATTCTTTGCCCTAATCACTCTCAAAGCATTTGCTCTCCACTTAAGCCCTTTGCATCTGGTCCTCTTTTTTTTACCCTCCCTCCCGCTCCCCACTCCATCATGAGCCCTTGATAATCCACAGATTGTTATTTTGTCATATCTTGCCCTATCCGGAGTCTCCCTCCCCCCCCTTCTCTGCCGTCTGTCTCCCAGGGAGGAGGTTACATGTGGATCCTTGTAATCTGTTCCCCGTTTCCAACCCACTCACCCTCTACTCTCCCAGTATCACCCCTCACACTCCTGGTCCTGAAGGTATCATCCACCCTGGATTCCCTATGCCTCCAGCTCCTATATGTACCAGTGTACAACCTCTGCCCTATCCAGTCCTGCAAGGTAGAATACGGATCATGGTAGTTGTGGGGAGGAAGCATCCAGGATCTAGGGAAAAGCTGTGTTTTTCATCAGTACTACATCGCACCCTGACTGACCCATCTCCTCTCCTAAACCCCTTTGTGAGGGCATCTCCAGTGGCCAGCAAATGGGCTTTGGGTCTCCACTCTGCACTTCCCCCTTCATTCACTATTTAAATATATATATATATATATATACATATACATATATATATACCATATACATACCATATATATGGTATGTATATATTTTTTGCATAATACCTTATACCTGGTCCCTTTGGCACCATGTGATCGCACAGGCTGGTGTGTTTCTTCCATGTGGGCTTTTTTGCTTCTGAGCTAGATGGCCGCTTGTTCACCTTCAAGCCTTTAAGACCCCAGACACTATCTCTTTTGATAGCCAGGCACCATCAGCTTTCTTCGCCACATTTGCTTATGCACCCATTTGTCTTCCCCAATCGTATCATGGAGGTGTGCAGCCAATACTGTGATTTTTTTGTTTTTTGATGCCTGATAACTGATCCCTTCGGGACCTCGTGATCACACAGGTTGGTGTGCTCCTCCATGTGGGCTTTGTTGCTTCTGAGCTAGATGGCCGCTTGTTTATCTTCAAGTCTTTAAGACCCCAGACACTATCTCTTTTGAAAGCCGGGCACCATCAGCTTTCTTCACCACATTTACTTGTTCACCAGCTTTGGCTTCAGCAGTTGTGTCGGGAGGATGAGCACTGTAGAGTGCCAATTTAATAAAAGAAAGTATTCATTCATTGAGGGAGTGCTTGAGTTGAGGCCCAAGGTCCTGCCACCACCTTAATATTAAACCTATAAATATAGACACAGAGATCTATTTCCCAATATATATATATATATATATATATATATATATATATATATATATATATATATATATATATATTTTTGCATGTACATGTCTTTGTCTAGGCCTCTATAAATGCACTTTGACTCCTAGCTCTCTCCTCCATCTCCCTTGAATTTCCTCCTGTCCCACTACCATGCTCCGTCCCAACCTGGGTTACAGCTATACCTCTTCTTTACGTAATCTTACCCTTGATCATTCCCTACCAGGCCTGCCACTTCCCCCTTACTACCATTTTGGGTCCCATATTGTTCCCTTGTCCCTGTGTTTGTTAACACCACTTCCTTACCCCCCCCCCCCGCATCTCCCCCTATCCCAAGTGCCCCCGGAACTGTTTGTCCTGTTGTTTTCCTCCAGATAGTTCATCCAGCCTGTCTTATTTAGACAGACCTGTGGAGACACTAACATGCACGAAAACAAGACAGAGGAAAACAGAGCAACAGTTTACAACCAGACAACAAAACAACGAAAACAAACCACTGACAAAGAACAAAACAAAACACATCAAGAAAGAAGAGCTTATAGTTAGTTCAAGGATCATTTGTTGGACCTTAGGAGTGTTTTCCAATCCAGTCTGTTGAGGCACCACAACCTGGCCCCAAACTCCACTTTCAGCATTCCCTGGGGACCTTGCCACTCCATTCCCTTGCTGTTCCACTGCACTCCACCACACTTTGCCTCGGTGTGGTGGAATCAGGTTAGGTGCAATTCGCACACTGTGTCTCCAGTGCTGTCCCCTGTATCACCCTTGGTCACTGAGGGGCATCATGTCTCATAGTGGGGCCAGCCATGTTGTTCTCTTTGTCGACTGGCTGCTCTGAGACTAGAACTCTTTAGGGGAGTAGAAAGCCTCATCTTTCTCCCTTGGAGTGGCTGGGGATTTCAAATTTGCCATTTCAGACATTGCGTTTAGCAGCCCAACACATAACCCCTATACCCCACCATAGCTACAGAAAACAATAAAGAAACAAAATCCAACAACACTCATTGCCATTGGGTGCATAACAATCCTATCGAGAGAAAATACTCCGGCCTCCTGGGTTTCCAAGGCTATAACTCTTTGTAAAAATAAAATTGTGTTATGTTTACAATGAAAGTTTACATAACCGATTAGATTCTCATTTAACAAATTCTCTACTTGTTTAGTGACATTAGTTACTTTTTTCAATAAAAAGGAAAGCAGAATATTAAAAAAAGAACAAATGAAAACGTGTTAAGAGTAAAGACAAATGATAAGATGTTAATGTTTAACCTAATCATATCTGCAACAATACACTTTCTGATGTACTGACGGTGAGCAGGGTTTAATCCCATCCCTGGTGAATGGTCCCAGGGGATTTAATGGAGGCTTATTCTCTGTGGAATCTCTGCCAATGCATTTTGAGTTTTTATACTCATCTAAGGCTATAACTCTTTATGGGAGAAGAAAGCCTCATCTTTCTCCAAAGGAGCGACTGGTGAATTCCAACTGCTGACCTTGCAGTTAATAGCCCAACACATAACCCATTATGCCACCAGATGAGAGATTTGTCTCTGGGTGCCTTCCAATGCAAGCACTACAATTATGCAAGGAGGATATTTTTTTCTGTACTGGAGCCAGGTCAAGTCAGAACCAGTGTGTCCATGGTTTGCAGCGAAGTCAGAGGAAGAAGAGGGTAGACTGTCTATAACTTCTCATAGTCCAGGGAAATGCTAGGCCTGGAAGGGGGCATGCTGGCTCAACCATATTCAGAAAGTCCGCACATTAACCTCCCCGGCTCAAATAATTACCAGCACCATGTCTCTGAATATCACCTAAAAGCAAAATAGTGAACGCACCATTTCCATTTCATAATACTTTTATTAAAAGTAAAGTTCAATTCAGTGATGTGAAGAAGCTGGGAAAATTATCTTTTCATTTCTTTCTTTTTCTTTCCCTCCCTTTCCCCTTCTTCTCCACAGAACTGAGAGGCAGAGGGAATAAAGGCAGCATGGCACCAACTGGAGGACACCGTGGGGTCAAGGTCACCATTTAACTCATGCTTGTCCAGTTTGGAGGGGCAACTGGATGTCCTCATTTGTGAAATTGCTTGTTAATCTTTTTGAGTTAACAAGGTATGGTAAAAAATGATTGTTGGTGTTTTTGTTAGGAACCTTCTAGTCCAGTCCAATTCATAGTGACTCAATGCATCAGTGCAGAGCTCTCTAGACCAATGGTTCTCCACCTGTGGGACCCTTGCACAGGGTGACTGTAACAAAATTACAGTTATGAAGTAGCAATGAGAATATTTTTATGGTTGTGGAGGTCACCACAACATGAGGAACTGTATGAAAGGGTTGTGGCGTTAGGAAGTTTGAGAACCACTGCTCTAGTCTTTTCTATGCTGTAATCTATACAAGAATGAGTTGCCTGGTTTTTCTTCCATGAACAGAGCCACTGGTGGGTTCAAACCTTCAACCTTTTGGATAGCAGCTGAGCACTTAACCATTGTGCCACCAGGGCTCTTTGATAAACTCTATTAGAGGGTCTTAACCATTGCAACCCCATGGATCCTTTTGGCATTTAGGAAAGGCTATGGAACACCTGCCCACTCCCCAGAATAATATTTCCAAATACCTCCAATGAAATACAGAATCACAAAGGCACAAATTGTATTGAAATGCAGTGATAAAAATAAAAGACATTGGATTTGTGGCAAATATACATGTTAGTAAAAACATTAAATATGATCTGATAGTGGGTCTAATAAACCAAACCAACACCATTGAGTTGATCCTAACTCACTGTGACCCTATATAAAATTCCTCAGGCTAAATCTTTACAGGAGCAGATCATCTCACCTTCCTCTCAGTGAACAACTGGTGCCTTTGAACTGCCAACCTTGAGGTTACCTGCCCAACGGCTCACCCACAGCGTCACCGTGAGTTCTAGATAGTGATGAGCATGAACTGTACTCAACGATGGCTGCAACGACTAGCATGGGGTGTGAAAGCATGTAGAATTTCTCTCGGTGGTAATCGCATGGCTATTCTGAACACAGCTGTGGACATGCTAAACTGCCCTGCGAGCTTAGGGAAACTAACTCAACCAGGATTGTCCCTCATCCAATTTGACATTGCTCCCCAGCCTGCTGGGGCTCAGTGGCTCAGTGTTAGGGTCCCTTGTCTAGATACCAGGGCTGGCATGGAGAAAGTCATTCCTCTGCAGCCTTCTAGTGTGTGGGGGAAGATATTAGTGTTAAGCCTTGGCAGGAAATTGCTGGATTTTCCTGGCAGCCACATTCTTAATAACCATTTACTGGATACATATTATATTCTGAGGGTAAATTGGTGGTTCAGTTGTAGAATTCTCCTTTTTCATGTGGGAGATCTGGGTTTGAGTCCAAGACAATGAAACTCATGTGCATCCAACACTCATTTGTCAGGGGGATGCTTGGTTATTGCTGAGGTACTGAACTGATTCTGTGTTGCTATGATACTGAAATGGGGAAGCTTGGTTGGGTGCGGCTTTGAGACTGAACCTGTTTCTGTGATGTGTCCAGACTAAGATGAGCGATGAAGAAGAGCATGGCTTTCTTCTTCTGAAAACCAGTTAACGAAAACCCCTGTGAATCACAATCTGATGCACAACCAAAGAGATGGTGCAGGACCAGGGAGAATATTGCCCATAGAGTCACTGGGAGGTGGTTGTCACAGTGAGTTGGGATGGAGGCTGACTCAACAGCAGCTAACAACCATTGTGTTCCAGGCACTCGATTTGCTTTAAAAATCTAGCTCAGTCTTCTGGTACAGGGAAGTGATTAATCATGCCTACTTTATAGCACACTGTGAACCCTGATCAATGTCAGGCCCTGCTTGTGTTTTGTCCCTCCTTTTCCACATTCACATCACTTCCATTCCCCTCTTCAGACTAATACCCCCTGCTGGGTGCTTGGTGTGTGTGTGTCCTTATACGCATACAGCCATGTGCACTAGACCATGCTGCTTCGTGAATGGGCTTTCAGCTTCCATGAATGGTACTGCAATATAAATCTCATTCCGTTTTTGACCTTTTCAACTCCTTGCAATGTCATTAAGAGTTATTGCCATGCTGCATATCAATTGTATGTGCTGCTGCGTGCCACTTGGTCATGAGCAATCATCATCTTTCTTTTGTTTCCTTCTTCAGTTGTCTGTTGATTGGCATCCAATTCAGCTCCAACTCTTCTCTACTGCAGGTATCAGTGTGGTGACCATTCTTGTAAAAATGTCCCAAGGGCCCTATGAATTGGATAAATAACTTGGCCTATATACCCAGGAATTATGTGTTGGGCTGCTAACCCCAAGGTGAGCAGTTCCAACCCACCAGCTATTCCATGGAGCAAAGAGAGGCTGTCTGCTGTCGTAAGAATTTAGTTTTGTTAACCTAAAGCAGCAATTCTACTGTGTCTTGTAGGGTTGCTAATGAGGAAGAATCAACTGGGGTTTTGTTTGTTTTTATACATCCAGGAGAGAGCTTTGATGGGGGAGATATTAAGTGCTTGGCTGCTAACCCAAAGGTCAGTAGTTTGAAGCCGTCTTCCACACACTGTGGGATAAAGGCATGGCTGTCTACTTCCAAATAGAAGCCTTGAAAACATCATGGGACCATTCAACTTTGTTTGATAGGGTCACGAGGAATGAAAGTCAACTCAGTGACTGCGCTTCTTTGGTTGTACGCCCAGGAGGGGCTCACTAGGTCCTAGGGTCCATTCAATGGACTTTCACTAAGCTCTGCCAGATTACTGTGCAGCAAACCTGCATCATTAGCAGTGTTTCTCTGCTTTCCCCGGATCTCCAATGACACTTGGTATGTTTGACTTTCTAACTGTTGCCCGTTTGATGGTTTTAAAAGGCCAAGCACAATAAACTCATCTATCCCAGGCACTTTCTGGTTCTGTAGCAGATTCTTAGGGTTGCCATGCCACATTCCTTTGACCCATCTCTGACACCATCTCACTGCCTTCCAGTCAATACCGACTCATAGCGATCCTGTGAGGCAGTGTACAATTGCCCCCTGCGAGTTTAAAACACTACAACTCTTTATTGGAGTAGAAAACCCCATCTTTCTTTCTTGGAGCTAGTAGTTTTGAGCTGCTGACCTTGAAGTTAGCCAACCAACTTGTAACCACTGCACTTCCAGGGCTCCTCCTGATATCCATCATAGCAGTGGCGAACGGTTCTATGTAAGTGCAGGCTCCTGCTGAAATGGTGTCTTATCACAACTGTGCAGCACGCAGCTCTCCATGTCCTTCTGCCTCGAAGCCTTTTCAAAGGCATGGAAAGCCAAACCCAGGAAGGTAGGAGAGGCCACCTTACTAGGAGGAATGCTCAACACCACTACAGGCGAAGAAGAGCCCAGCCTCCTGTTTCTGGTAGACAATTCTAGGACAGAACCCATGTTGCTCAGAAGTCCTGGGGGAATCAAGCCCCTGTATCCTACATTAAAAGCCTCAACACCCCATTCCCATTGTGATTGCTTCTCCCCCTAACTCAGTCTTGCGTCCGCTTTCTTATTCCCACTCCCTGCCATCAGATCTCAAATAGACTCCCTGCACCCAGGCCTGAGGAATAAGCTCGGCATGCACGGGCACTCTATCAAAGACACACATATTACTCTGAATCTCCAAAAGAACCCTGTGGGCTACGTGTGTAATCCCCAGTTCACAGATGAGAAATGGATTGAAAAACAGTGACACACCAATGATCACACAGGCAAGGGTTCAAGTCTGTGTCTATCAGTTATTCTTTAATCAAGTATGCCTGAGAAGACTGGGTCTTAACACTTGAGCAATCTTCTTGGAAGAATAAGGCAAACTACAGAAAACACAAAATGAATATCGCTTTTGTTCGTTTATCCATTTGCAAAAGACATAATACCTATAGTGCTAAGAATAGTATTCAAAGTATCTATTACTACCCCCTCAAAGCTTACATACTAGTCACCAAACTCAAACAAATACAATGCTATCAAGTTGATTACAACTTATAGCAACCCCATATAGGGCTTCCAAGACTGTAAATCTTTACAGAAGCAGGGAGCTTCACTTTTCTCCCCCTGAGTGACTGGTGCATTTGAACTACTGACCTTGTGGTTAGCAGCCCATTGCTAAATGATTAGTTCCATAATCATTACGCTTACTTAACTCTACATTCTTTTAATTATTTCTCTATCAGTCCAAATTGCATCTGGCTACATGGGAAAAAACAAACCGACACTAGTGGTCTAATCACAAAAGCTTCATTTTTCTTATATTAACACCAAAAATACCAAACCAGTTGCCACTGAATTGATTCTGATTTACGGTTACCCCATATGATTCAGGGTAGATGTGTGCCCCATGAGGTTTTCAAGGGCTGAATTTTTAAATGTAGATTGCCAGGTTTTTCTTCCAAGGCATCTTTGGCTTAGCAGTGAATTGTGTTAACCCTTTGCACCACACAGGGGTTTGTCTTATACAATAGTAAGTCTTGAAATAGGTAGCCTAGGTCTGGCGTATTTGCTCAGGGACTCATCTTGGATATAGGAGAATGCATGCTTTTTGGTCTGCCAAACTCATGTAACCTATGTGACTCTCTCATCTTTCAATATTCTGACTAGGGAGCATGACAGCAGAAGAGCCAAGGACAAAAATGAAATGGGTTATGCCAGACAAGTGTTTTGCCTTAAACAACAACAAAAACTTTCTTGGGAGTCCTACTCAGTATCTTTCACCTACACATATTTGGCCCAAACTGGGTCAAATGCTTATGCATAGCTGCAAGGGAGCCTAGGAGGGAGCGATTTAAGTAGGTACATTATCACCCTAAACAAAATTGAGCTTCTATTAGTAGTAAGAATGAGAAAAATGGATACTGTTTAGGCATATAGCAGGGTTGGGTAGAATTCTATTTTGTGTCTTAATTTACATTTTGAATGAACTCAGAAAAAGTCATAGAGAGTAGAACAAAGGGATGAATGCGCATCCAACCACCTCAACTACTCATTTCTTTTCATGCTCTCCCTCTAGCTTCCCTGAATAGTTCTTGGTTACACATTGGGCTGCTAATTGCATGGTCGGTATTTTGAAATCACCGGCTGCCCTTCGGGAGAAAGATGGGACTCTACTCTGTAAAGAGGTACAGTCTCAGAACCTCACAGGTACAATTTTACCCATGTCCTGTAGGGTCGATATGAGTTAGCATTGATTCAATGGCAGTGAGCTTGGTTTGGATAGATATGTGGAAACTTAGGATGGAATAGTTTGAATACACAGAAAAAAATTCAGTGGAATCATAACCCTCTAAATAATTACCCTCTAAAGCCACAAAGATCAACTGTGTCCAGCATGGTGACAGTTTAGCATATGCCATGGGCACATTGCTCATATCCCAGTGTTGTTAATCAACAAAAACTCACGCACTGCCACTTATAGTGACCCTATGCACAATAGAATAAAAGCCTTTCTAGTCCTGTGACATCCTCACAATGGTCATATTTTAGCCTATTGTTACAGCCACTGTGTTGATCCATCTCATTCAGGGCTTACCTGTTTTTTGACGATGCTCTACCAAGTATTTTGTCCTTTTCTAGGGACTAATTTCTCCTGATACCATGTTCAAAGTATATGAAATGGAGTTTTACCATCCTCACTTCTAAAATACATTCTGGCTGTACTTCTTCCGGGATAGACCTCTTTGTTCTGCTGGGTATTCATGGTATATTCAATATTATTTGCAACATCATATTTTAAAGGCATCATATTTTCTTCAGTCTTCCTTATTTATGGTCCATCTTTCACATGCATATGTCAAACATTACCATCAAGTCTATTCTTATTCATAGTGACCATATAGGGTTTCCAAGGCTGTAAATCTTTACAGGGTCAAATAGCTTCCTCTTTCTTCTGTGGAGCAGCAAGTGGGTTGAACCACCAACCTTGCTGTTAGTCATTTAACCCATACCAGACACTGAAATTAAGACTCCTTTCACATGCATCTAAGGTGATTA
The DNA here is from genome assembly GCF_050624435.1 of Tenrec ecaudatus. Taxonomy (NCBI): domain Eukaryota; kingdom Metazoa; phylum Chordata; class Mammalia; order Afrosoricida; family Tenrecidae; genus Tenrec; species Tenrec ecaudatus. The sequence continues at coordinate 58,590 of NW_027458321.1, read as the reverse complement.
AAAATATCAAGGCTAAAAGCAGGCATAATTTGCTAATCCCCAGAGTAAAACATTTGCTCTTTCACATTTTAAAGAGGTCTTTTACAACAGATTTTTCCAATGAAATACGTTGATTTATTGACTGCTGCTTCTGTGAGTATTGATTGTGGGTCCAAGTAAAATAGAGTTTAGCTACATTTCTCTATTTGTAATGATGTTGTGTGTTTATATTTGTCAAGTTGAGAAGACATTTGTATTCTTAGTGTTGAAGACTAATTCATACTGAAGGTGTACTATATGAGCTTTATCAGTAAGTACTTCAAGGCCTATTGACTTTCAGCCAGCAAGATTGGGTCATCTGCATAATACAGGTTGTTAATGATTCTTCCTCCAAAAAAGATGCCTCAACTTCTTCATACAGAGCAGCTTCTCAGATTATTTGAATAAGTATAGTGTGATAGATAGGTAGGTTTATAGTGCCAACCTGGCCAATAAGAACATGTGGGATTAATAAGTTCGCAGTTTGATTCGTGGGCAAAGAGATAAATGGCTCAGCAAGCCACACCTATCTCTCAGTTGCTCTCTGGTGATCAGACCAGTGTGTGGCTGCCTTACCTAGTTCTGCAGTTTGCTGCCTGGCTGTACTGCCATATTTACTGTTGCATGGAAGTGAGTTAAACTGAGTCCTTTGTACTGCTATGTGGACTAATTAGCTGTTATATTCCTTCGTGTTCTATCTATCTATCAAATCATAAATGTCCTGGTTTTGTTTCTCTAGAGAACCCTGTCTAACACATATGGTGAAAGGATATAACCACAACACACACTCTCCTGATTTTAAACCACGCACTGTCCACTTGTTCTATTCGAACCACTTCCTGTTTGTTTGTGTACAGGTACCACAGGAGCACAATTAAATGTACGGGAATTCCCATTGTTCTCATATGTATTCATATGCTACCCAAAGTTTGTTATGATACACAGTAAAATCCTCTGCATAGTCAATAGTACATAAGTAAGCATTTTCCTTGTATCCTCTGTTTTCAGCCAAGGTCCATCTGAAACGAGCATTGATATACCTTGTCCCATGCCCTCTTTTAATACAGCCTGGATTTCTGGCAGCTTCCTGTTGACATATTGCTATAACTACTTTTAAAGGTATCGTCAATAAAATTGTACTTGCATGTCATATTAATGTTATTTTAAATTAATTTGCAGATTTTGTTGCGTCATATTTCTTTAGAATGGACACAAATATTAATCACTTCCAGTTGGTTGGCCAGATAGCTATCTTCCAAATTTCTTGACATGGACTATCACTGCATGAGCGTGTTGAAATATTTCCATTCCTATCCCTTCCTTGCTTTGCACTAATGCTTACATTGCAGCTTCAACTTCCTCTTGGCCTTTTGAACTAGTAGAACCTCAACTAATTCTTGGGAACAGAGACTCTGTACACTCCGTCCATATTCTTTGGATTCTCCCTACATCATTCAATAGTTTGATAAATAATACTTGAACATTGTAATCCGAGGCTTGTATTTTTTCTTCTGTTCTTTCAATTTATGATATGCTGACTGTACTCATTCCTTTTGCTTTCCTAATTCCAGGTCTTTACACGTTACAATATAATTCTTTACTTTATCTTCTCAAGCTGTCCTTTCAAATTTTTCTGTTCAACTCTTTTATTTCATCATTTCTTCCATTTGTTTTAACTGCTTTAGGTTCAAGAGCAAGTTTCCCAGTCTCCTCTGATATCCACTGTAGTATTTTCTTTCTTTCCTGTATTATTAATGATCTTTTTGAGGAGCCCCCAATAAAATGATTTATGATAAATAAATAAATAGCCACAGGTGACATGACAAAAAAAAAAAAAAGATTGGTGACCTTTATGCTATTTCACAAGTCTTCTGGTAGCTGATCATTAACGTTCAATATGTCCGAACCATTCTTGAGATAGGCTCTAAATTCAGGTGAGATATTGTGATAGTAAGGTTTCGTGTCAATTTAGCTTGACCAGGATCTTCAGAAGGTGCAGCTCACACTCTACTTGGGGGTATGACCTATTTCATAGCTATAAGTAGACTGTGGAGAATGGGCTCACTCTTTTTCTTCCTGATGAAATGACCCTGGACCCTACGTCTGGCTTCTTGGGATGGCAATCACCATGAGACCTGCTGACCCTAAGAGCTGTCTGTGGCCTGCCAACTGCCTGTTGACATTGGATTCTCCCAACTCTGCTTCCACCAACCTGTGGTTTTCCTGTTTCTTGGGCTATTCCTCCAACAGCTTCAGGAGTCTGGAAGGGCCTCTAGTTTGCATCTGATTTATGGGCTGGAGTTGGACTGGGGTTTCTTGTTGTGTGGACTTCTTAATGTAAAATTCTTTATTGATATAAATTTCCTTCTTCTACATGGATCAGTATCACTGGTTTGTTTCTTTAGAAACCCCAGCCGACCACAAATATAATATAGACTGTATTTGGGCTCTTTTGCGTTCTTATTTTAATTTTCTTCAGGTTTGATTTGAACTTGCATATTAGTAATTGATAGTCTTTTACATAGTTGGCCCCCGGTCTTGTTTTGTCTCAATGATATTGAGCTTCTCTATCATGCCTTCCCACAGATTTAATCAATTCCATTCCTGTGTTTTCCACATGTATATATGCCGCTCCTGTTGTTGAATAAAGGTGTTTGCAATGAGGCAGTTATTGCTCTTGCAGAATTCTTTCATGCAGTCTTCTGCTTCTTTTCGATCCCCAAAGCCATAGTTTCTAATTACTCTTCCTTCCTTTTTGTTTCCATGTGTGCATTCCAATTGTTAGCAATTATTAATGCATTTTCAGTACATGTGTGGTCAATTTCAGACTAAAGAAGTTGGTACAATTGTTCATTGGCTTTAGTGGTTTGTGAGAAAATTTGAATAATGGTTCTATTAACCGGCCTTCCTTGTGTATGAAGATAAATATTATTCTGTCACAGGCAGCATTGCACTTCAAGATAGATCTAAAAATGCTCTTTTTGAGGATGAAAGAGACATTCTTTTGAATTTGTCATTGTCAGCATAGTCATTCTTATCATTTTAAGATTCAAAGGGACTATTTCAACTCACCAATGCCTAGGATATTGATCTTTATAGGTCAGATTCGGTTTTTTTATGATTTCCAATTTTCCTAGATTCTTATTTTGCACGTTTCATGTTCTGATTATTAATGAATGGTTGCAATGATTTTTCTCATTTTGAATTATAATCCATTAGCAAATGAAGGTGCCAGAAGAAGCTTTAGTACACTTTGTTGTTAGATGCCTTCAAGTCAGTTCTTTCTCATAATAATGCCTACACAACAGAATGAAACATTGCCTGGTCCTGCCCCATACTCAAAAATTTTGTTATGTTTGAGTCCATTGTTGTAGGAATTGTCTCGATCCATTTGATCGGGTGTCTTCCTCTTTTTGCAACCCCTCCACTGTAATGTGTATGATGTCCTCCAGGGACTGGGCTGTCCTGATAACATCTGCAAAGTACAGGAGATGAAGTCTCGCCATCCTATCTGCCAAGGAACATTTAGCTGCACTTCTTCTCAGACAGATTTGTTTGTTCTTCTCTCCACCCATGGTACTTTCAGTATTTTTTTGTCAGTACCTTAATTCAAATGCGCCAGTTCTCCTTCAGTCGTTCTCATTCAATGTTCAAATTTCACATGCATAAGGTGTGGCGGAAAATGCCATGCCTTGGGCCAGGCGCAACTTAATCCTAAGTGAAATTCTTGATCTTCAGTACTTTAAAGTGGTTATGTGCAGTAGATTTGCCTAATGCAATATGTTATTTGGTTTTTTTGATTGTTGTTTCCATGAGCATTAGCTGTGAATCTAAGCAAGACGAAATCCTTGATAACTTCAATATTTTCTCCATTTATTAGGATGTTATCTACAGCTCCTGTTGTGAGGTTTTGAGTTATCATTAAGGTGGACTCTACTTTGAGGAAGCTCTCTTTCTCGGTGATATTTTGATTGTTTTGCAATCTGACGGACTCATTTTCTGGCATTATATCAGACAATATTTTACTGTTATGCATAAAGTTTTCAATGGTGAATCCCTCAGAAGTGGACTGATTGTTTTGTCGTCCTGTCAGTTCTTAGTCTGGAAGCTGTGTTGAAATCTGTTCACCGTGGGTGATCCTGCCTGGTATTTGAAGTACTAGTGGACTAACTCCCAGCATCACAGCAAAGCACAAGCTACCACAGTGCAGCAAATTGACAGATGGGGTGCGGGAGGGGAGTTGTCATTGTTAGACACTGTTAATTTGGCTCTAACTCATAGCACCCACAGCCTGTTTCCTCACAGTTAATGTTGGAGACCATTTTTGCAACCAATATGCCAATTCATCCCATTGAGGACCTTCTTCTTTTTTTCACCACTCCACTTTACCAAGTATGATATCCTTCTCTAGGGACTATGCTCAGCTGTTAAGATGTCCAAAGTATGTGATATGAAGTCTTGCCATTCTCACGTCTAGGAAGCATTCTGGCTCTACTTACACCAAGAAAGATTTGTTCCTTCTTCTAAAAGTCCATGGAATATTCAATATTCTTCACCAGCATCATAATTCAAAGACATCAACTTTTATTTTATCTTTCATAATTATTGTCCATTTTCAAGTACATATGAGGTGATTGAAAATGCCATAGTATGATAGTTATATAATTTTATGTCAGTTTGAAGATATGTAAAAGTGTAAGGTTGGTATCCAATCTGTCAATCACACCATAGCCTGATGGTGCCTCTTTGTGACCATGGCCTTCTCATAAGGAGGGCCCTGGGAACCTCCCCTTCTTTTTGCATTCACCTGACTGCTTCCTGCCCACGTTGAGAGCTGCCAGAGTCTTGCCATGCTTCCATCGACCTTGGGTCCACACGACATTGCAATCACTGGCCTTTGCCATCCCTGCATTCTGCATCATTGCATGTAACTGCGTAAGTTGGAAAGGAACTTATGGGCTAGTGTTGGACTTATGGACTTGAATTGGACTGGCCTGGGATATTTCCTTGAAATAGAAATAATATAATGACTTCTTGATAGAAAACTATTTATTGCACATATATGAGTGTCACTTGATTTGTGTCTCTAGTCAGCCTGGCTTACATCCAGTTCACTGCCATCAAGTTGATTCCAACCCTTAGCAACTCTATAGGACAGGGGAGAGATATCCCTGTGGGTTTCCAATACTGGAACTTTGTATGGGAGCAGAACTGCTGATCTTGTGTTGAGCAACCCAACTTGGTTGGTTCTGACGCATTATGTTTGTAACCACTATACCACTAGGGCTCAGCTGTGCCTTATTCCTCAAAGTGACATCTTTTAACACTGGAAATTGGTCTTCAGCAAGAACTACCAGTGTACTCGGTCATATGACTTATTTTCTTTTTACACTGTTTTGATTGTGATGTGAGGGAAAATCTACAGAGTAAATTGATTTTCTTTACAATTCATGCAATGTTTTATGATATTGATTGCAATACATACAATGCAATACTACTTTTCTTATTCCCTCCCTTTGTTTGCCGTTTCCATTGGTCTTTCGTTCCCATGCCTTCCTGCTTTCTGAGTAACTCCCTGACAAATGCTGGGCTCTGAATTGTACATCATTGACAGTATAGGTCTCCTATTTGGGGGCTGAAAGTTGAGCCATGGATGTGAGGTCAGGTGTCAAATGGGAATTCCACTAGTGCCTATCATATCCTAAGGTTAGTCTTCTTATTTTGAGTTCTACATTTTCCCCAGTTGATCCAGGGCCTACTACTGTGAGCACTTTCAGAGCAATCTGCAGTGAGAACCCTATGCTATCTTGGTCTTCTGGACTCAGCGCTGTGGAGCCTGGGCATCATGTGGTCAGTGAATGCCTTTCATCTTCTTTTGATGCTATCTGTGTAATTCTGTATTTTGAATTTCTCTTCAATTTTTTCAGCTAGTGAAATGCACATGCTTTTCATTTTTGCTGTCCTAATTCCAGGTCTTTGCACCTTTTCATATAATTCTTTATTCCATCTTTTTTAATTCCCCTTTGAAATTTTATGTTCAGCTTCTTTATTCAGCGTCTTTACTTCATCAATTATTTCTATATTTCTCTCTCTCTTTTTCGTACTTCATCATTTCTTTCATTGGCTTCAGCTACTCCACATTCAAGGTGACATCCGTTTTGTCTTTTCTTTAGTTTCTATCTTTTTAATTATCTTTGAATTTCTTTATTTATGATGTTCTTGATATTATTGCAGAACTCGTATCATCTCAGGTGAATTGTGTTCAATGTGTCAACTTTCTTCTTGAAGTATCCTCTAATTTAGATGAGATATACTCAAATTCATACTTTGACTCTTGGGGACTTGTTTTAATTTTGTTGGAATTCGAATTGAATTTGCCATTGATGGTTTGTTACACAGTTCGACTCCAGTCTCGTGACTGATGATATTGAACTTCTTTATACCGTAAATACTTGAGTATAAGCCGAGGTTTTTTCAGCACATTTATTATGCTGAAAAAGCACCCCAGCTTTGGGGGGTAAAATTAGTTGCCTTGGGTTATACTCGAGTATGTATAGTAGTTTATTTCAACAGATATAGTTGATATAATTCGTGTGTATTTCTATCGAATATACATGATCCATGTCTATGGTTACTGTTTACATCCCTGAAAAATAAATCTTCAATCAATAAGCCATCCTTATTGGAAAATTCTATCATGTGGCTTCCATCCCCATGGCCATATTTTCTAACTAGTGATCCTCCTCCTTAGTTTCCAATTTTTGCATTCAAGTCATCAGTAATCTTGATTGCATGTTTCATCAATTTCAGACTGAAAAGGTTGGTAAAAATCCTCAATGGCTTTATTGTTAGCATTAGTGGTTGGTGTGTAAATTTGAATAATAACTTTATTAATTATTCATCCTTGTAGGTGTAATATATCCTACACCTAACAATGGTGAACATTGGAATCGATGTTGAAACATTCTCATTTTTAACATGAAAGTCATCCATTCCTTTCAAATTTGTTACTCTGGTATGTAAACCATATTATTGTGACATTCAAAATGGCCAATACCAGTCTATTTCAGTTCAATAACACCTAGAGTGTTTGATCTTTATGTGTTCCATTTTTTCATGGCTTCCAATTTTTCTAGATCCATATTTCATGCATCCCATCTTCTTGTTAGTGGTTATTGCAGTACTGCTGTTTCTTCTCATTTTGAGTCATTGCCACATCAACAAATATAGGTCCTGAAAACTTTATATCACTAAGGTCAACTCTACTTTGAGGAGACAGCTCTTCCCCAATTATATTTTGTGTGTCTTCCAACTTGAGGGGTTTATCATCCTGCATTATATGAAACAATATTCCACTGCTATCAATGTGCTCCACAAACACCACTATTTTTTTCAGATGTAGATTGGCAGGTTATTCTTTCTAGTCTATTTAGCTTGTAAGCTTTTCTGAAAATTTTCCACCATGGGTAACTATGCTTGTGTTTGAAATACCAGTGGTATATCTCACAGGATCATGATGACTTTCAAGTTATGATAGTTCAAGAACCTGACATGTCTGACAACTTGGCATGCTAGCCTAATTCCGAATGGCCAGCACATCTCTCTTCTTGCTTTCTCTAGTTTCTGTAGACCACTGTACCTGAGCATGCATGGCTTAGGAGGTTGTGGAGTTAATTCTTGCTTCCTGGAGTAACCCTTAACCAATGACCCATAGGAGTTGTTGGACAAATAGCCACACTCCCTCACATTCTGGGCAGAATAACTAGTGGATTTTCTACAGTGTCTCCAGTAAGATTAACCTCCAGTTGCTCACAATTTTAAATTGTTTGATAATGTACTTTTCATTGGCTGCCTTCTTTCTCTTTTCTATTTCCCATTTCCTTATTGATATCTCCCCAGAAAATGGCTTAATTAAAACCTTTGTCTCAGGATCTAATCCTATGGGGAACCCAAACTCAATCACACAAGACATTTGTCAAATCATGGACTTAGTGGTTATATCTATTATATGTGTAGGTCATGGAAGAGGAGAATTCATACCATCACTTTGAATAGTCATTCGGAGTGCCAACTGGGTCCCCAGCATAGATCCTGGACATCAAAACTCACTGTTTCCTGTATCATAACACTTCCTTATAGACTTTAGTCATTCAAAAAACTCAACAAATAGCTTGCTGTCTCACTTCAAATTTTGTAGTGTGCAAATATGGCTATGTTTTCATTGTGTGTTTAGCCCTGGACAAATCAGCTTTGACCAGGAAGGTGAAGTCATGTGGAAAAACAAACCAAAAACACTAGCAGCTGTGTGTTGTGGAAGAAAACCCTGTGGATGAAGTGCAATTTTTAGGGAACAGAGACCAGTAAGATAAACCAATAAGTGTCCACTGTTTTGATGTTAAGGAGAACCCTGGTGAGGCAGTAATTAAGCACTTAAGGGCTAATCAATCAGCAGTTCAAACCCACCATCTTCCCCAAGGAAGAGTTACGATGTGGCAGTCTGACCCCCTTAAGATTTACATTGATTACCACTACCAACTGATCTGAGAGGGATAGTATTAGGGGATGCTGGATCGCATTCTTAACGAGCTCTATTGGCAGAGTGGACTCCTCATTGATCTCCTAACCACAAGGAAAGTGGTTCTAACCTATCAGTTGGTCCATGTGAGAAATAGGAGTTTGTCTGCTCTGGTAAAGATTTAAGCCTTGGAAAATCAAAGGGTGAAGTTCTATTCTATCTTGTAGGGTCTCTATGAGTCAGCTTCAATACAATGATAATGAGTTTGCTTTGGAATTTTGGGATAGAATAGGAGAAATATGTGCAACAAAGTTTAAACTTATTTTAAATGTTCAGTGGTATTGCTCAGCGAGAGATTCTTGGAACCCACAAGAATGTTTTCCTTAGGCAACTTCAGATCTGGAACTGAACTCACTCCCTTGGCTCAATCTTCAGCCAAACAATAGGTAGATCTATAAGGTAAAAAGTAACACTAATCAACTCTTTGAATCAAAAGGATATAAATTATTCAAAGATAAAGTTCAGAAAGGTCAGGAAAGAAGGGGGAATGGAAACAGGAAATACAAGGAGGAAGTGCGATAAGTGATATTACGTTGAGCAGATTGCAGTCAATATCATGATGCAAAATATGTGTGAACTGTCAAATGGAAAACAGATGTATTCTGTAAACCGTCACCCAACTCACAATAAAGATATTTTTTTTCAGCCTTGGAAACCTATGAGGCAATACTATTCTGTCCTATAGGGTACCACTGAGTTGAAATCAACCCAGTGGCAATGGGATATTGATGCTGATGCTTTCTGCCGATTCTAAAAAATAGGGTTATTAGCAATTATTGTGGAAATAGCATGAATGAGACTATATAAATGGGGTTGGTTACAGATAAATTCTTGTAAATGTTAAAGGATAAGTGATTGAGGATGGACTTGCCCAAAAAGAGAAAATTATTGCAAGATTTTGTTCCAGGGATAAAATAAAAATAGGTTTCCTGTGGGTAAGACTTAAGCCTATAGATATGGAATTTAAGGAACTGGTATTCCATGATGGTCACCTTCCCGACACAATCACTCAAGACAAAAAGTGGGTGTATAAACAAATGTGCTGAAGAAAGCTTATGGAGCCTAGCTATCAAAAGATAAAGAGTCTAGGGTTTTAAAGACTAGAAGGTTCACAAGTGGCCATCTAACTCAGAAGCAATAAAGCGCACATGAAAGAAGCACACCAGCCTGTGTGATCACAAGATGTAGAAGGGATCAGGTATCAGGCATCAAAGAACAAAAATATCATATCATTGTGAATGAGGGGGGGTACAGTTAGGGGATCCAAGATCTATCTGTAGGCAACTGGACAACCCCTTACAGAAGGGTCGCTGGGAGGAGATGAGCCAGTCAGGATGCAGTGTAGCAACGATGAAACATATAACTTTCCTCTCATTCCTAAATGCTACCGCGCCCACTCTCATGATCCCAATTCTACCTTACAAACCTGGCTAGACCAGAGAATATACACTGGTCCATATAGGAACTGGAAACACAGGGAAACCAGGACAGATGACCCCTTCAGGACCAGTGCTGAGAGTAGCAATAACAGGAGGATGGAGGAAAGGTGGGGTAGAAAGAGGGATCTGATTACAAGGATCTACATATAACCTCCTCCATGAGGGAGGGACAACAAAAAAGTGGGTGAAGGTAGATGTCGGACAGTGTAAGATAGGACAGAATAATAATTTATAAATTATCAAGGGTCCATGAGGGAGGGGAAGGGGGAAGGAGGGGAAATGAGGAGCTACTACCAAGGGCTCAAGTAGAAAGCAAATGTTTTGAGAATGATGATGGCAACAAATGTACGCAGTGGATGTATGTATAGATTGTGATAAGAGTTGTAGGAGCCCCCAATAAAATGATTCTTTTTAAAAACCTCAAAGAGCAAAACACACTATGGTTTATTGTACATCAATGATACTTCAATAAAATTACATAAAAAAGGGGAAAAAGAAATGGAATTTAAGGTAAAGAAAGTATTCCCTTTGAGGACCATATTGTAAATATATATTTAGGCAGGCAATTAGATAAAGACATTTTAAGTCTGGGCTTCTATACCTGCCATCTGTCTGTTATGAAAAGTATAATTAGCAACTAGAATCTCTCATACAAAATCAACTCAATATGGTCTTTCTGGTCTGACCTCCGTGGTGTTCTACTCTGCTTTGATGGAGCTCATCATATCATGACTCTATAACAAGATTGAGGAGTTATTTGCATTCTTATGTGGAAGGTAAATCTGTTTGGCCATTCTGTTAGACTAGTTCATTTTCTTTCCTACCATCCCATCTGCCATATTAATTCAAAACAAGGAGAAAAGAATGTATGTGCCTTTTGAGGAAGGAGAAGATTTTGGTGTGGAAGAAATTCTCTTCTAGACTGCAAGGTAAGTATTTACCCCCTCTAGCCCTGTTGGAGGAGGGGAAAAGGAAGAGAGACAAGGCAAAGAGAACAACATAGTTAGTTTCATGCCTCCTTACTTGACCTGGGGATTGAGGGGAATATCAGTGACTATGGACCTGTTGTGCTCCCCATTTGGAAGCATGAAAAATAGAGGCTGCCAGGCAGAGCAGCCCTATGGGAAGTCACTGAAGACAAACATATAGAGAGTGCCATCAAGTCTACTGTGATCCATGGAGACCTTATATGAAATGGAATGGAGTGCTGTCTGATCTTGCACCATTGTCACACATTCCTGAATGTTGAAGTCCATTGTTGCAGCGATTAGGTCAATCTGCCTCAATAAGGATCTTCCCTGTCCCTCTATTTCATCAAATATGATGTCTTCCTCTAGCAATTGTCCACTGATAGTGTGTCCAAAACACATTAGTCAGTCAGTGTTCTCTTGTGATCCATAAGGTTTTCTTTCAGTAATTTTTGGAAGTGGACTAGCAGGCCCCTCTTCCTTGTCTGTCTTAGTCTAGAAGCTTCACTGAAACCTGTCCACCATGGGCAATCCTGCTGGTATTTGAAATTCTGGGAACAGAGCTTCCAGCACCATAACAATACACAAACCATTATAGTACAACCAACTGACAGATGAGTGGAGGATATCTATATCTATATATGGAGAGAGAGAGAGTAAAACTGGCAATGCAGTCTGATTAGGCAGTATTCTGATAATCTGCTGCTAACAGAAAGTATCCCCACAAATAACATCTTAAAGTAATGATAATATCAATTTTGCTCACAAATCTGCAATCTGGGCAGAGCTCAGTGAGGACACTAGCTTTGGCTTCATCAAGCATTAGCTGGGGTAGCTCAAAGGACAGAGGCTGCAACTCTCTTAAGACTCACTCCCTCACACGACTGATACTTCTATTGGTTGGAGCTCAAGAAGAACCCTATATGTGACATTTACATTTGGCTTGGTCTTCCTTGCAACATCCTGACAGGGTCCCAATGGTGAACAACCCAATACGACCAGGTGGAAGTCACAGAGCAACACTTCTGCCATAGTCAAAGGCCTGCCAAGATGCAAGGAAGAGGGAAAGCAGGCCCTGTTTCTGGAAAAATGAACACAAACTCATCTTGTAACAAGAGAATGTGCGATGTGCAACATTAGGACAGTCATCTTTGAAGGACACAACCTGCCATGAGCCAAGATACAGAGACAGATTTCTACGAAAACGAAAGGGCAGGACTTAGACTTAAAGATAAAGCCACAGACTTCATAGGACAAGAGCAATAGGGAGACAAGCAAAGGAAAGCTCTAGGACGCAAGCCTAACATGGCTAACGATAGGGACAATGTCAGGACTGAACTGGAAGCAAGCAGACACCTGTGCAAGGCAGAACCCGTGAAGTTGTGAGTGCCTTCAAAGCTAAGTCAAAGTACCTTGGGGCGTGAGAAGGGAAGGAGCAGGAGAAGGAATTAATGGGTAGGTTTATGGAATTTGTAAGTCTGGAGACAGAGCATCAAGAATAGCTGGGTTCTGGCACTCAGTTGATACCATCAGAGTTTGAACCTTTTCCTTTCAGAGCTGTTTCCTTTTGAGTTTCACGCAGGCTTCCTGATGACAGCTGTAGTTTTATCTAGGAGCTCAGGAATTCTATTAGAGAGAGGCTCTTTTCCTTTCTAATCATTGGTGGTACTATCAGGTAAGCATTGGATTGCTAATTGCAAGGTTGGCAGTGCTACCCTACCAGCTACCTCATAGGGAAAAAGATGGAACTTTCTGCTCACATAAATATTTACAGTCTGAGAAACCCCACAGGGACCTTCTATGATTCAAAATGGACTCATTGGCAATGGGGAAATTGTTTCTGGGGCATTTTTTAGGGTTAGATATCATTAACCTAGCATGAGTCTCATACTGAGTCTGACCCAGTCCCTTTGGACAGAGGAAAGTCATGCCCTGACTAGCCAGGCCTGGAGCTGGCAGATTGGGTCAATGCCAGCAGAAGCATGGAGATGGAGCATGGTGGAAGAGTGATCCCAAAGATACAAGCCATGTGCTGTGAGTGGAAGAAGGGCAAATGAATGATGCATTGATTAACCAGTCATTGACAAAATGAGGTTGCATGACAAATGGCTCCAAAACCCAGCAGTTCAACAAACAGCCCAACCCCTTCCCTCCCACACACACAGTTCTTAAAATTCAGGATCAGGGAGATTAACTGGAACTTTGAACTTGGCACTTCAGGGCTTGGAAGAGGTGACAGTGCATGTAAAGGCCTTGGGGCAGGAGAGATCTTGGTGTGACTGACAGCCCAGAAGAAGACTAATTTGGGGGAGGTGAGATAATAGGAATGGAGTTTTCAGTGAGAATTTCCTTGAGAGCCTTCAAGCAAAAGCGATTTTTCTATATTCATGTTTTAGAAGTAGATCTCCACCCATTGTGTAAAGCTTTGGGTATTGGATTGGTGTCGGTATGCAGGGAAAAAATAAATGGGCTTGTTATGGATTAGGAGCCTGTGGTAGTCACCTAATCTTGTGTCAAGTTAAGGATTAGGAGTGTAGGCGTGGAGTTTAGGCTGCCAATCTGGAGATAGTCAGTGAGATTTTTATGTGGGCATAGCCTCCTTCTGAGAACTCTGAGAAATCTGGTACTTCCTCCTTGGAGGTGGAAGACACCTCTCTCTCTCTCTCTCTCTCTCTCTCTCTCTCTCTCTCTCTCTCTCTCTCTCTCTCTCTCTCTCTCTCTCTCTCTCTCTGCTACTCCTTGGGAGACATTGCAGAAGGCAAGCCAAATGGATGCGACCAGACCTCTGAAGCCAAAGAAGCCTCAGAGAGATCGCAGCCAGCACTGAGATGCTTACAATGCCACTGGATCCACAAGACTTTCCACCCATTGGCCTGTGATTATCCTGCATTCAGCATCACTGCACATGTTTTATGGGTCTGAAAAGGAATTTATAGATTGGTATCAGACATATGGGCTAATACCAGAGTTATGGATTTGATGTGCACTGGGCTGGGACGTTTGCTTAATGTACAATTACTGTTTGATATAAAACTCTCTCTCTGGATTTATAAGGTAGAATTAGACCAGAACATGTACTCTGGTACAGAAAGGAGCTGGAAACACAGGGAATCCATGACAGATGATCCCTTCAGGACCAGTGGTGAGAGTGGCAATACCAGGAGGGTGGAGGGAAGGTGGGGTAGAAAGGGTGAATCGATTACAAGGATCTACATAAAATCTCTGCCCTGGGGGACGGACAACAGAAAAGTGCGGGAAGTGAGATGTTTGACGTGTAAGATATGACAAAATAATTTATATATTACCAAGGATTTATGAGGGAGGGGGAAGAGGATGGAAGTGGGGAAATGAGGAGCTGATACAAAGGGCTCAAGTAGAAAGCAAATGTGTTGAGAAGGATGAGGGCAACACATGTACAAATGTACTTGACACACAATGGGTGGATGGATGGATGGATGGAATGACTGTGATAAGAGTTGTATGAGCCCCCAATAAAATTATCAAGGGTTCATAAGGAGGGGGGAGTGGGGAGGGAGGAGAAAAATGAGGAGCAGGTGCCAGGGGCTTATGTGGAGAGCAAATGTTTTGACTATGATGAGGGCAATGAATGTATAAATGTGCTTTATAATGGATGGATGGATGGATTGTGAAAAGAGTTGTATAAATCCCTAATATAATGATTAAATAATAGGGAAATGATTTTTAAAAACCACCAACTCTCTCTCATACACATGAGTCTCCCTCGATTTTCCTCTAGCATACCCAGACTAATACACAGTTCGCCCCTGTCCTATAGGGCCGCTATGAGTTGGCATGGACGTGAGGGCAGTGGGTTTGTTAGGGCTTTGGAGTTCAGCAGGCCTTTGTTGGTGTGTTTGAGTCTATTTTTGTAGCTGTTGTGTGCAGGTCAGTGGCTCATCTTCCAGCACTCTATAGGACCATATTTTGTTGTGACCCATAAGGCTTTCATTTGTTAATATTTGGAAGTAGATCACCAGGTCTTTCTTCCTAGTCTGCCTTAGGCTAGAGCAGTGGTTCTCAATCTGTGGGTTGTGACCCCTTTTGGGGTCCAGCGACCTTTTAACACGAGTCACCCGATTCATGGCAGTAGCAACATTACAGTTATGAAGTAGCAAGGAAAATGATTTTATGGTTGGGGGTCACCACAACATGAGGAATTGTATTAAAGGAAGGTTGAGCACCACAGGGCTCGAGGTTCCACTGAAGCCTGCCCATCATTGCTGACCCTTCTGGGGTTTGTCATATCGGTGGCACAGCTTCCAATTTCACAGCAGCACTCTAGCTACCACTGCACCACGAACTGATAGACAGGTGGTGGACTGTTCTTAAAAGCCACCTGATTTACGATGCTTTGTTTTGACAGTCCTGGAAAATGGATACAGAATCTAGTTTCATAGTCAATGCAAGACACACCTTGGGGCAGTAGGGATGGCATGAAGTGAATAGATTCAAAGTATATTTTAGGGAGAGGAAGGATGACAGTTAATGCCTGGGGGGTGTGCAAGAAGAAAGGAAGCAGAGACACCATTGATATTAAGTGCCTGAGTTAAGACAGGAATTTCCAGGGAAGCTGGTGGGTCATGATGGGAGAATTTCACACTCCCCGGGGACAGGGGGAGCATTGATTAGTTCATATGTCTGCGCATCTTCTCAGACAATAGAGGCTTTGTCATCCTCAAATGAAGCATGCAGTTGGATCTCAGAGAGGGCATGCAGTGCAAATGAAGACTGGGTTGGTTGAGATGGGTGGACCAGGGCCACTAGTCAATTCTGAGGAGCTTCAGCAAACCTGCCCAGTGTCTCTTGGAGAGTGGGCATGTCTCATGGCCACAGAGGGCCTTTTAATGTTTCACCTCCCACTGCAGCAGCGAGAGGCTCTATCAGCTCATCCTGGAAAGGAAACATACTACCTGCCATCAGGTTCATTTCTTCAGAAAGGATGGAAGAATACAAATGAAAGACTACAGTTTGAAGGGGTCTTAGGCAGACTATCAGGCTCATTAAAGCTTCATTTATTAAAACTTCATTATTCAGAGACATTCTCCCAGTAGGATGTATGCTGGGGTGGGGGTGGGCATGAGGAGGAAGGCTTGGAGCAGGGTAGGGGAACAACCCCACACCCCCAAAAAATACCTTCCCAAGAAGCAATTCCAGTGGGCACAGATTAGAAAGGAGTTTCATCCTCTGGTCACTTGATGTTTGTCCCTCTCTTTTATCTGAATGCTCTTTCCACATTGCTCAGATGAATCATCAAATTTATATTAAAATGCAAGTTAGGAAGCATCATCCCCAACCAACCTTGTTCATCAAAATGGCAGTGCTCTCTCCGGGTACCCTGAGTTCAGTTTGTCAACAAGCTGAAGCAGTTGAGCTGGGGCTCTGTGAGGCCCAGGAGCATGAGTTCATTAATATCCGACCCATAATGCCTTGCTGGGTTTATGCCAACAAAGCCCTGTCACTCCTTACCATAGGATTTACTCACTCTTTGAAACAGGCATTTATTTACACACAGTTTGACCTCATGATGGTGTTCAGCAGATGTGGATCTTACTTATTTGCATTGTTCTGTGACAGTTGCAAAATTCGTTAGTGGCTCAGGGATCAATCCTCTGTGGACTGCCCCGAAGCTAGATGAAGCAAGCGGGTTCTCCCTGATTCATCCTCCCTCCTTAGCAATGCTTGCTAGTCAGGATAACATAGTGCCCATTAAAGAAACTGCCTGTGTCACTTTAAATTTGTGACCTGGGCGGGAGGGAGGGTCATGATCACAAGTGACAGAAACTGACGCTTGACTAACTTAGGGGAAAAGGCCTAATGGTGGATAAATGTTGGGAAGACAAGAAAATGTGGCAAATGCCTGGGCAATCTCAGGGCTGTGAAGCAGGTAATGGCGAAACACTCCTCCTGAGGCCAAAGCGTGCCCTCTGTAGTACATTAAATCACATTCACACACACCCATTCATGTTCACATGGGACCTGAGGCTATGGCCTTACTTGGAGAGGAGGTCTTGGCAGATGTGCTTAGATAAGTATTTCAAGAGCTCCATCTTTCTGGGTTTAGATTTCAGATGGATACTACATGCACTGATTGGTGTGTTCTTATAAGAAGGGGAGTGGGCACACAGAGACCCCGTGTGAAGACACTGGCAGAGATTGGATCAGTGCATCTATAAGCCAAGAAATATCAAGGATTAGCAGCAGTGACCAGAAGCAGAGAGAGGCTACTTTGATTCTCCTTCAGAGCTCTCAGAAGGAATGAATCTTGCCCACACCTTAATTTTAACCCTTCGTCCTTCAGAAAAGTGAGAGAACAAATGCCTGCTGTTTAAGTCACTCGATTGGTAGCCAGTTGTTACAGCTACCCAAAAGAACCATTATGGATTGATCTGTAGCCCCCTCAAAATATGTGAGAAATTTGAACCTTGGTGGACATGATCCTGTTTGAAAAGAAGGGAGTACTTTTGTAATATAAATGAGGCCGTATGGCCACTGGAGATCCCTTCATAGAGGGGTTTAGAAGAGGAGATGGGTCAGTCAGGGTGCGAGGTAGTACCGATGAAGAACACAGCTTTCCCCCAGATCCTGTATGCTTCCTCCCCCCAACTACCATGATCCAAATTCTACCTTGCAGGGCTGGATAGGGCAGAGGTTGTACACTGGTGCATATGGGGGCTGGAGGCACAGGGAATCCAGGGTGGATGATACCTTCAGGACCAAAGGGGTGAGGGGCGATGCTGGGAGAGTGGAGGGTGGGTGGGTTGGAAAGGGGGAACTGATTACGAGGATCCACATGTGCCCTCCTCCCTGGGAGATGGACAGCAGAGAAAGAGGGGAAGGGAGACTCGGGATAGAGCAAGATATGACAAAATAACAATGTATAAATTACCAAGGGTACATGAGGGAGGGGGGAGCGGGGAGGGAGTGGAAAAAAAAAGAGGACCTGATGCAAAGTGCATAAGTGGAGAGCAAATGCTTTGAGAATGATTGGGGCAGGGAATGTGCGGATGTGCTTTATATAATTGATGTATGTATATGTATGGATTGTGATAAGAGTTGTATGAGCCCCTAATAAAACGTAAAAAAAAGAAAATGATTAAGGCAAAGAATGTACAGATGTGCTTTATACAATTGATATATGTATATGTATGGATTGTGATAAGAGTTGAATGAGTCCCTAATAAAATGTTTTAAAAAATGAGGCCATATGAGAATAGGCTTGAGCCTAAACCTAAACACTTCTATGTTAAAGGCCAGGATAGTCCCAGTAACACACAGTACGGGGAGAAAGATAGCGAGGAATGCCAAGGAACTTTCTGGTATCCACAAAGAAAGACCCTGACCTAGAGTCGCACCCCAAATTTGAACCTGTAAGCTCCAAAGCAGGGGGAAAAGTGTTTTAAGGCTACTGACTTGTTGGATAATTTTTGGTTAAGGAGATTAAGACAGAAACTTAAGACATCCTCCAATCCTTCCTCTGGCTTCGTTCCATTTTTCTCACATTCAAGAGTCCTCCTAGAGGATTCAGTCAGTGTTGTTGTTGTTGTTGTTCAGTGTCATAGTGAGGGTTTGGATTCATTGTGACCATACATACAACATAATCATACACTGCCCGGTCCTGTACCATTCTCACAGTTGTTCTTAAGTTTGAGCCCATTGTTGCAGCCACTGTGTCAATCCCATTTGTTGAGGGCTTTCCTCTTTTTCATTGCCCCTCTACTTTCCAGAACACGATGTCCTGCTCCAGGGACTGATCTCTCCGGAGAACATATCAAAGTTAAGGCGAAGTCTCATTATCCTTGCCCTGAGGAACATTCTGGCTGTACTTCATCCAAGTTAGATGGGTTTGTTCTTTTGGCAGTCCATGGTACATTCATTACTCTTTTACATCACTACTAATCAAATATATCTATTCTTCTTTGGTCTTCCTTATTCAGTGTTCAACTTTCACATGAATATGAGACAGTTGAAAATACCATGGCCTGGGTCAACCCGCCCCAGTCCTCAAAGTAATCTCTTGCTTTTCAACACTTTAAAGAGGTCTCGTGCAGCAGATTTGACTAGTGAAATGTGTCATTTGTTCTCTTCTCTGCTGCTTCCATGAGAATTGATTGTGGATTCAAGCAAGACAAAATCCTTGACAATTTCGATCTTTCCTCCATTTATCATGATGTTATCAATAGGTCCAGTTGTGAGGGTCTGGGCTTTCTTTACATTGAGTCATAATCCAAACTGAAGGCTTTAATCAATCCTTCATCTTCATCAGCAAGTGAATCAAGTCCTTCTCATTTTCAGCAAAATTGTGTCATCTGTATAATGCAGGTTGTTAATAGGCCTTCCTCCAACCCGATGCTCCATCAGGCACTGCCCCTTAATGAGTTTAGGTCATGAAGGATAGTCCTCCATAGGCACATTGATTATTACACTACCACCCTCACATAATAAATTCAGAAAGAGAAAATTTCCCCAAAGCAATGGAAAGCTTACTAGAGAAGTGGAGGGTGCTAAAAGCCAAAGGTGACACAAACCGGAAATCAATACTAGTTTTCAATACCTGCTGTCATCTAATAGTTTACTGCACTATCTAAGGAAAGGTGAGGAGAACTGGGGCAATTCCATTAAAAAAAGACAATGCAGGGTATATAAGTCCGTCATTCCTCTGGAGAAGAAAAACACATAGTTGGGTTGTAGAGCTTTGTTTGCTAATCAACCGAATGTAGTTGTAAGGCAGGGGTGTGTGTGTACGCGTGTGTGTGTGTGCGTGCGTGTGTGTGTGTGTTGAAGGGAGGGGCTTGCCATTCTATTTCATAGCCAGGAGAAAGATGAGCCTCTTCCCATATCTTTTGCTCTGTGGCAAGTTACTGATCTACAAGGAACTTTTATTTGACAAGGACATTGCCGAGAAAAAACGGGAAGCTTGTGTTCATCTCTGCTGAGAGGTGGAGTCAAAGAGATGGGCTTTATGACAGACACCCTGATCGTGCAACCAAACTATGAAATGGCCTCATACATTCAACACACATTTGCTGCACCTCCCCAGTGTGCTGCCCAGATATTACCAGGCAGAGTGTTTTATGGGCAGCAGTTTAGAGTTAGGCAGGCAGAGGGAGTGTCTTTGTGGGTGTTGCCTTTACCAGTCCTTGGATTGTTCTGGGACAGGCATGTCTTTTTCCTCTAAAGTAACTGATCGCGTGTAAAGAAGGAGTCTCCTCAGTAAGACGGGTTGAACCAAACCCAACCTATGACAATCATCTCAATTGGAACACATAGCGACCCTATACAAATACCCGTAGGGTTTCCAAGTTTGTAACTCTTTTGGGGGGTCAACTACCATATCCTTCTCTTGCAGAACCACTACAGAGTGGACCGTTGTGTTAGCAGCTGAATGCTTAATCACTGTGCCCATTTTGTTTGCTGAGCCGCCCTCAAAACACTGAACAGGTTTTCTGGGTACCAAGTATGTCCACTTCTATATCTGGCCTAGGGTGTTTTCTCCAAGTTGATAGGAGTTGCAAATCAGTTACTAGGGGTTTGGCTGAGTCAGTATGGAAACTGGGAGGGTGTGTGAAATTTGAACCAGAGTAGAACAATTCCAAGACACTTCCTAGGGATTCCTGGCATATAATATGCAAATGATAGTCAAGATATATAACTGTGTCTCTGTTCTTGGTTCTGTCAGTACCTGGTGTGGCCACAAAGGAGAAACCTGGTCTCCTGCTATTTTGAGCATCTAGTGTGAATGACAGGAGATAAGTCACATGCTAATGAACCCTGGTGGTGTAGTAGTTAAGCACCATGGTGCCCGGCTATCAAAGCATATAGCGTCTGGGGTCTTAAAGGCTGGAAGATAAACAGGGGGCCATGTAGCTAAGAAACTACAAAGTCCACATGGAAAAAGCACACCAGCCTACACCAACATGATCGCTGAAGACAAAGCGGGTGCATAAGCACATGTGAGCATGTTTTCTTGATGTGCACTCACCCTTTATATACAACTCTCTTATACATACGTGTTTCTGTGGATTTGTTTCTCGAATGCACCCAGACTAACATAAGCAGCGTGGAACGCATTTAAGAAGCCTAGACAAGGGCAGGGCAGGATATTCGGAGGGACTGGATCCAGAATTTGAGAGGAAGGAGCCCTGGTGGCAAAACGGGCTGCTAGCTCGCTGTCCCAGGGGGGACAATGAGACTGCTGGCTCCCATGAAAATTTACAGTCTTGAAAACTCCATATAGGGTCACTGTGGTTGGAATCCACTAGACGGCAGTGACCTTTTGGGATTGAAGGTGGAAGCCACCAATGACTTCCTGCCATTGAGCCAAGGAGCCTCAGGAGAGTGTGTGAACTTCTGGAATGCCGTGAACAACCTCTGCACATCTGCTTTTCGTGCTGCCCAAGTCATGCCCTTGGCCTTTGCTTAAACATATTCATCCAGAAGTGAACCATCACAGCTGCTCCCTCGGGAAGCTGGGGGCTGAGCTCTCTGGTTCCACTCTGTCAGCATTTCTGGTCCGGGTACCTCCCCTCTGCCCCGGCACAGGCAATGTGCTTTTGGAAGCAATGCTCCCTGGGTAGTGGGTGTGATTTGCCTCCTCTGGCCTAACATGATGAATGCTGAGAGGGGGTGGATACTAGGGGGTTAAACTCTCTGAACTTTACCTAGCCCAGGGGAAAACTTATTATTTAAAGTAAGTTTTAGACAGAATCTTTAGAAAGATAAATTGTTAACTTTATGTACACAATTACTCCCCAACACATAGGCTCAACCTCATAGGCTGTGGATGACCTTGAGCAGGTGCTCAGTCACAATGGGTTTCTATCAGGATTGAGAGTTCAGCTCTCTCAACTCTCCAACTGGTTATTAGCACCATAGTCGCGTTTCTATTTATGTAATTACTTTGTTTTAAGGGGCAAAAGACTCCCAATTCAACTATATTTTATTAGGAACTCCTTTGCTAAGTTTTACACAAGAAAAAGGCACAAACCGCTGTTCTTGATGAAGGAAAGCATCCGCATAAGGCCAAAATGGTGTCAGAAGGACCCACAGCCACAGTGACTTAAATAAAATGACACCCATTCTGTCCTGCTGACTCTGACTCATAATGACTCTGTGTAGGGATCCTGAAGTTGCTACCTTTCCAGGAAGCAATAACCTCATCTTTCTCCTGTGGAATGACTAGTGGCTTTGAACCAGCGACCTTGCTCTTAATAGTCCAACACTATCCAGCATTACCACCTGGGCTCCTGAAAACTTAAACAAGACATAGAAAACAAACAACTTTGTCACAAAATTGTGACTGAAGACAGATCAATTCATGGAGTTTCAGGAGGGCCTGTGAGAGCATGAGCGGGACCTTCATTGGGATGTGCACACTACCGTATATCGTTGAGTCTGGCCCGGGGAGTGGACGCAAGCACACTGCCTGAGGGACAAGCTTTCCACTGCCAGTCAGCAGTAGGAAAGAACTCAATGGCGGCTGAATCTGTGGCCCCTCAAAATGGATGTAGGGTCTCCACATAGACTCTCACTGTGAGCCACAGCCTATTGCTCAAAATTTAAGCTCAAATAAGACTTAAACGCCAAACATTCTGTTTCCTTAAAATAGGGTACTTCCAGGATCAGCTAGAAGTCTGCATGACCTATCAGATCTCAACGCCAATCTCAAATCACTTCACATGATCCATTCTACCAGTCATGTCAAGGACAACTAGAGGTCTGCATGAGCAAGCCCATATAGCCTCCTCACTTACCCATTCAAGAGGCTGTGCCTGTATAACCTATGGACTAATACATTCCCATATGCCGTGGTTATGAAACCAACCATCATGCTGGAATAAGGACCAATCACGATGCAAGGGTCAGGGTCAATGGGAAAGCAAAATAGGGACTGTGGGGAGCCAAGAGGGGTCCCTTCACTCAATCCCTAAACCTGATCTAATGTCACTAGACTGGGGTCTTCCTCACCCGATTCATGATTGAAGTGAATTGTGCTTATTCAATCTTTGTTCTGCTTGCTGTCCTGCTGTGCTGCATCCTCTTCTTGCTTTTTTGTGCATGGCTCCCTCTGTTGTGGTGACAAATGGCCTGAGAGGGATTTGACATAGGGAGAAAGCCGACCCACATCAACTGTCACCAGAAGCAGACACTAAGTCCATTTCCCTCACCTCACAGAACTATGCACACCAGACACTGGTAGGGCTGCCTGGGAGGGGAACACTTAGTGCAGTGGTTCTCAACCTGTGGGTTGCGACCCCTTTGGGAGTCATATGACCCTTTCACAGGGCTCACCCAATTCATAACTGTAGCAAAATTACAGTGATGAAGTAGCAAGAAAATCATTTAATGGTTGGGGGAGGGGGGCATCACCACAACAAGAGGACCTGTATTAGGAAGGTTGAGAACCACTGCCAGAGTGTGTTTAGGACTTTGCTGCCCTCAAGGTCATCAGACATTCCTGAAGGCAGAGCCACTGCTGGAAGCCCTTATGGGAAATGGCCTGAAGACAGGTCCGAACCAACTCCACCCTCACCCTCCGAGATCCTAATCATAGGAGGCATAGAAATGCTCCCTGCCACTTCGAAGACTGTAAGTCCATGGGAGCAGAAAGCCTCCTCTTTCTCCCTTGGAGTGGTGGCTGGTGAGTTCAAACTGCTCACTTTCTGGCTAACATAACCCACAGACCAGCTCCCCCTGAGCTCAGTTTGGTTTGCCGCACAGCACACATTGTTTGGAACCTTCTGAAATAGCTATGCACATGTGCAGGTTGGGGGGATTTCGCACAAGATGCAGTTTTCCACCCTCTCTTGGCAAAAATAATTTTTGCAAAAGGCTTGTATTCTCTTCTGGATCTGAGTAGCAGCTACTCTCATGAAGTCATAGCACATACATTCATGCTACAGTCCTCCCAACTCCCTAATATCTTACGCCGAGTCTGCTCCATGCTTTTCTGTGTCCTACATGGCAGCTGTAGGCACCCAAGGCATGGGCTCTGTAGCCTGGGTCCAAATCTCTCCTTCCCACTTCCTCACTGTGTGGTCCTAGGCTCATGACTTTATCATTCTGTGCCACTGATTTTTCATCTGTAAAAGGAGGCCAAATAGAGTCCACACATAGGCTTGTTAAGTGGAATAATTGAATTATTATACACAAAAAGCTTAGAACGGTGCTTGGCATCTTGCAAATACTATTAGGTGGTTTAGCATAGGGACTGGGTCATCCATTACATATGCTCAGGTTCAAACTTCCGGCCAGGAAGGGGTGGTACACCTAGGTGGGCATTACACCTGGATTGGCCCATCTGGGCCAGGTGAATTCAATCCAGCCCTTGGGGTTGACCATGACCGTCAACCATGCCTCCCTATGGAGGAATTGAAAAGGCAGGATCTTGACCGCTCCGATGTCTCCCTTCACCCACTTTTCTGTTGTCCGTCCCCCAGAGAGGAGGTCACATGTAGATACTTGTAATCAGTTCCCTCTTTCCAATCCACCCTCCCACAACCCTCTCAGTATCACCACTCACAAATTATCAAGGTTTCTTGAGGGATGGGGGAGCGGGGAGGGAGGGGAGAAATGAGGACTTGATGCCAGGGGCTTAAGTGGAGAGCAAATGTTTTGAGAATAATGAGGGCAATGAATGTACAAATGTGCTTTACACAATTGATGTATATATGGATTGTGATAAGAGTTGCATGAGCCCCTAATAAAACGATTTTTAAAAAAAGAAAAAAAGGCAGGATCCCGGAGCCCACTGAGTGACTTTCTCTCCAGCAGCTTCTAGGTAGGCTGTGCCCCGTGAGGGGCCCCGAGGTGCCTGTGTAAACCTGAAACTTCTTCTCTCAAAAAACCCACTTGGATCACAATCCAGGCTTCGAATTGAATTCTTTCTCGCGCGAAGCCAAGGCCTGAGGTATATCTCTCCCAGGAGAGATCTAACAATAGTATCTCTTATTATAGCATTAGGAGCCCAGGTGGTGTAGTGGACTGTGCATTAAGCTGCTAATCGCAAGGTCGGGGGTTTGAACTGACTAGCCCGTCCGTGGGAGAAATATGAGGTTGTCTATTTCTGTAAGGCAGTGGTTCTCAACCTTCATAATGCCCCCACCCTTTAATACAGTTCATGTTGTGGTCACCTGCAACCATAAAATTATTTTCATTGCTACTTCATAACTGTAATTTTGCTATTGTTATGAAATGGTTCACCCCTGTGAAAGGGTTATTTGATCCCCAGAGGGGTCGCGAGCCACAGGTTGAGAACCGCTACTGTAAGGATTTAAAGTCTCAAAACCCCAAAGGGGCAGTTCTTTGTCCTATTGGGCCGGTATGAGTGGGAGTCAATAAAATGGTAGTTAGGTTTTTTTCTGCATCAGTATCAGATTCTGGTGGCAATCTTAGTCATCACGCATTGTGGTCTGGTTTGAACTCTGGTAGATCTGTGGGAAATGACTGCCCTGGTTTGAGGTGAGGGCCACGGTGCTTCAGTGGTAGATCTCTCATCGTCTTTCACCGGGAAGACCCGGGTTCGATTTGCAGCCAATGTGCCCCAGACTGTCAGTGAAAGTTTGTGTGTTGCTATGACACTGAGCAGGCTTCAGGGATGTTTCCAGACTGAAATAGAATAAGGACGAAAGACCTGATTATCTCCATCCACACATCGACCTATGGCCCTCCACAGTTGGCTTCCCTTCCCAGCCCTGGTGATAGCACAGACTGGCATAGTTTGCTCCGCTTCCCATGAGGTGTCCATGAGAGGCTGACTCGACAACCACGGTCAAGATCAACAGCTTGAACTCCTTTCTGGGTCTACAGAAACAAGAACAACCTTCTGAAAGGAGGTCGCATTGCTATTTGGGACTGGGAGAATGCCTTTGTGACAAGGATTGTGCTCTGGATCCCAAAGGCGACTTTTAAACACAGCCACATAGCAACTCCGGAAATTGCCATAACAGAAGCCAGGTTTAAATAAAAAAAAAAAAAGTTCTACTGGCTTGCTCAAAGGAGGCCAGAGTTGGATGGGGGTGGGGTGGGGTGGGAGACTCCTCTAAAAATGAACAAATTTGTTTGCTTACATATTTGTCATGTCTTTTGGGCCTGAAAGAAAGGGGGGAAAAAGCAGACGAGAGGAGGAAACGGCGACTGACAGTCATCTTGTTGGTATTCCCACAGCATCCCCTCCTTAGGCACTTGCTGCCATCTCATCCAACTCCACTCAGTATATTTTCACCCAGCAATGATGCAGAAATGTCTGTGTACTCCAGTGTTATTGTAGTCGGGCAGCGTTTACGGGTTTGACTTTCAACTCAGCATGGCAGGACGTCTAGAAGCATTTATAACCAGCACCTGCTCTGTCTGTGCGGTGGGCAGGCAGTGACGGATCCCCAGCTTCCAGAACACTAGTGCCCCCTCCCAGCTCAGGATAATGACGGTGACACTCGGCCTCCTTGTTGTCTGGGGGACCTCTAGGAGCTCTCCACTGAAACCTCATATTATTGGCATTTCTTTGAGTGAGCACATCAAATTAGTGACTGTAAAGGAAGGTGTAGGAGATGATTATTGGTGACAAGACAAGCCTCAACCACTTCCAGAGAGCATGTCTCCTATGTGCAAAGTATGGAGAGGGAGGAAACAATTGACCACAAATGGAACAGGCTCTGAGTCTCGCCACACAATGTATGTGCATGGTCACTGAGGCGCCAACATTATGGCTGGAGGACGGATATGGTTTGTGCAGCCGTGATTGCCATCCAGAACGTGCCGTGCTATTGTGAAAAACGATATTTTTATTCTGAGCAAATCTCTGCTTCCACTTGCTTTAATGCTTCGCCAGAGAGCCAGGGACTCTGGGAGGGGTGGGGACGCACAGGGCTGGGCTGACCTCAGGAACTCATGTGTAAAGGGCTTTTTCTCACTTGGAAGCAGGCTGGGTTCACAGCTGTTCTTTTTGGTAAAGCTTGTTTCTGAACCTTGCCACGTCTGAGTCCGAAGAGGAAAATGAAGGTGACAAATGCTGCGAGGAGCCCTGGGCACATCTTGGCTATGGTCCTGCTTAAGTCTGTTTCATTTGAATCCCAGTTTTACCTTTCCTCCTTTCTGGGTTCCGAAGCATCAGATGGGTGCCAAACGCTTCCACGGACAACTAAAGCTGAACAAGGTGCAGGCAGATGAAGAGCAACGGGAGGTTGGTGTTTGGGAGAATGAATACTTGGGCTTCCTAGGCCAGTCCAGCTGGTGGTTAGAGCCCTGTTTCAGATTCCACTGAAATCTCCTAGTGTCCAAGGACCAAGTGGCTCCTAAGTCCAGAATTTCTGTTACATGTCTCACCAAGGAGAAGCTGGGCCAAAATGCATTGAAGAATAAAGCAGGAGCTTGGCTTGTGAATCCACTCTCTGATTCTGAAATTTCAAAGGCTCCGTGCACAGACATTTCAACACTGAAAGCACAGCAGGGAAAATCAAAGACTTGGTCTTCCTCCTTGGCCCTCTTTTAGGGCTTTTATGGTTTTCCAAGGCGCCTCCCAGAGCCGAGTGTTGTATAGGTCATGTTTAAAAATGTCGTAGTTCTGAGGGACTTGCTGTTCTGCTTTCTTTTGCAAGGAGACCCGGTTTCTTGTCTTGTGGCCAAACACAGAGCACAGATGTCTGTGGGCCCCCTCCCTTTCCCCTGACCTTTGCTCTCTTCTCTGGATACCCTACTGACCTGTTCTCCCTTACAAGATCTGAACTGCTCACACACTTCGTTAAATTCTCATCCTAGCGAGAAGCATCTGAGCATCTTATTCGAGCCTGTATGAGTTCTGTTCTGGATCCTATTTGTGTAACTTCAGGTCTCTGGCATGAAAACGTCCCATGCCCACAGACCCACACAGGTAATATAAACTCCAACAGTAGTTTAAGGTTTAAGGTGGTCACAGGGAACACTGGGGCCCGTGTCTCCTGGTGAACCCCTCAGGCTGTCTAAAGGGGCTAGTTCCATCTCAATGTAGCCATGCAGGAATGTAGACCCGTTAGGTAGCAAGACAAGGGGTTGTTCCTCTCCATGCTTAGGGGGCCCCCTTCAGGAGGTTGGAAGCCAATGCGGGCTAAGCCCAAGCCAGGAGAGCTTAATTGACGCCTCCCGGCTGAAAGCCCTTAAAAGGCTGGAATCTGGAGACCACCGCCCCTTCCCTTCAGCTGCTTCTCTGCCTTCCACTCAGCAGGGCTGAGTGTGCAGTGTCATGAGGGTGCCCGTGTTTAGTTTAGTGTAACGCCAGAACCTTCTTCTCTCATGTCTATAAACCCACTCGGATTACCACCCAGGCTTTGGTGTGAATTTCTTTCCAGTGTGTAGCCAAGGACCGAGACATTTCCCACCCGAGAAACCTAACAGACCCAGACTTACAATAAACCCATATTTGTATTTATAAGGCAAGAGGTGACCAGGTCTAGACAATAATGGTGAAGAGGGCCCTGGATTTGAGAAAGATTCTGAAGTAGAATCCATAACCCTTAGAAATGTATTGGCCTTAGGGGAGGGGCAAAGAGGGCTGGATTGAGAAAGTCTCTGGCATCCAGTTCTGACTTGACTTCTGGATCCTGAATCCTTCAGGGCCATGACCTTGCCCTCCAGCCAGACCTTCCAATAGCCATCTTCTCAGAGCCTTGTTAAGTTCTCATAATACATTACACCTGCCATCCTGTGAGCAGCTACCAAACCCAGGCACTTTTTTCAAAGACAAGCTCGCTCTCTCTACCCCTAAGAGCAGGTAGTTTGGGGATGATGGATATGAGATACCACAGAAGACAAATCTGTTATCTTCCATGGTGCACAGAACATGCTGTCACAACCAGGACTCGTGACAATCCCTCAGTTTCCTAAATTGCTTCACTGCTACTTTTAATTAAGCCTCATTAGGTTGTCATATCTTGATAAGAGGGATGACCCTGAACTAGATGCATAAATTAAAGCTATCCTCATCCTGTGCTTTTATATGAATGTGTTAATTATTTTTGTGATTAGGGAGAATAATGGAGGGATGGAGCAATACCAAACGGAGTTTGACAAAGTGTTGGTGTTTGCTGCGGCAAACGTGGTGCGTGTCAGATACAATCCGTCACCCAGTGAGTCTGCCATTAACACCAAGGGACAAAGGTAGGATTCCCTGTAATAAATAACCTACCTGCCAGATGCTAATGGAGACCCAGCAGGACCCACTGTTGTGTTGTCGCAGTTGTACACGGGCCCTTAGAGGAGACAGAGCTGGTGTTTGAAACGAGTCTTGTTTGCCCCCAGTTGGCTCACACATTTGTTTTTTAAATGGCATAATCACTAACATTTAAACACAGGGTGATGTCACGTAACAATCTGCAGCTTCTGAGAAATGGAGAGGCCCGACTTTGCTGGTTGACAGTGCAGAGGGACTGGGGGAGCAGTCAGATATGGTGATCAGAGTTTAGAATCCTTGCTTTCCAAGTACATGTGTCAAGGAGTTCAAGGGTTCAGAAATTTAGGAGGGAAGTTCCAGAAGACAAGTTTGTGTGGTCGATAATAAACCAATATAGGGGTTGAGATTTCAATCTGTTGGCTATTTATTTTGTGCTTGGTAGCCAACCAGCCCAGAATTCCTGACCTCGCCGACCTGTGAAACAAGGACCATTCCAGAATGAAATAGAAGCAAGCACGGAAGCGAGGGCATCCATTACCCCAAATGCATAGGGGTCAGGAACTAAGTGCTTTCTGTAGAACAGCTCCAGAAGGCAGACGTTTGGCTGGAAAACCTGTTAGGGAGCTAGCATAGGGACTGGCAGGCCTATTACACATGCTCAGAGGTCCGAGCTACCGGCTCATGAAGCAGTGGCTCACTGCATGCTCAGCAGTTCAGGTTTCCAGCCAGGAGGGAGAGCTATGCCTGGGTGGGGCTGTACCTGCATTGGATCACCTACGCCAGGTGAATTCAATTCAACAATTCAGCCAATGGGGTCGACCCACGTCATCGACCACGCCTCCCTAACCGCTCATAAAACTCACGGGGATCCCAAACCAGGCCTCGCCGTGAGCTGTTTCTCGCGTGGAGCCATGGACCGAGGCACACCTGTCCCCGGAGAGGTCGAAAAGAAGCGGTGCTGTGTGATTTGGAGCTATGAGGTAAGCCGGCCCCAGGAGTGGGCCCTGCCATGTTGGTCTCACGGATTGGGGCCCCTCTGGGCTCCTTTTACCTCACCACCCTCGGGAGAATTGTTGGGTTGAATTCACGGTGTTTGTCTTTGCGCCGTTTCTTGCTGGTGTCCGTCTTTGCGCCGTTTCTTGCTGGTGTGCGGGACTTGACGTGCCTGCTTTCCCAGGAACTCGCCTGCCTTCCCGGGCTGCATTTGTGAGGGGGCTGGGACGCTGCTGCCTGGAGGCTGGGAGGATTTTGACTCCAAAAGCCTTCTCGAGGCTCAGTGTATAAGGTTTATTTGGACGTGAAAACAGAATCAAAGATGCAATTAACGAAGTTTTAGAAGCAGGCTTTATTGAGAAGCTTGTGGGCAGGTTCAGCAACTCAGGGTATTGAGCTATTGAAGCCGCGCAGGGGGAAAAAATCCTGGCAGCGTTTTTATGCCCACTGCTGGCAGGCACAGCTGGGGAGGATCAAAGCTGGGGAGGATCTGCGCACACAGGTGCTTCAGAAGGGAGAAGGTCGTTAATCTTACCTATATGTCAGGGACGTGTGGAGTGACCATATCTTCAGAAAACATTCTGGCTTTGTGACGAGCTGGTTCCAGGAATTTGGGGTTGAGCTGGGGAGGGGAGGTCGGTTAGGGGTCAGCCTTGAGAGCTAAGATGGAGGTGCAGGACTCAAAATGGAGTCTGTTGTGCCAAGACTGGGAAACAGTGTTGTGCCGAGGCTCCGGCAAGCAGCAGGCCTGGGGGCGCCTGCGTCCACCCTGTTGGTTTGGGCAGGACTCGGGCTGGGTGGCCGGCTCCATGCTGGCTTTCGGCTAGGCCGCAACCTGGGGCCTCCATTTTCCCAGCCACGTGACTCCACTCACAGGCAGAATGGCACCACCTGTGTCTGTTGTAGCTACACTCCATTCCCAGACAGCAAACCGCCCAGACTGCCGGAAAGTTCAGCAGAACAAGTTTCATTTCCTGCTCAGGGACCAGACCATCAGCTCTCTTGAGGGGAGACTGAGCGGCCCCCCAGTCTAATTTTCCAAAGGTTTTTATACTTTTGCAATGTGCAGGTGTGCAAGCAGGCAGAGCTCAGAAGCGGGGTATTGTGGTTAGCCATTCTTAGTTGAACCAAAACTGCTCTGGTCGTTCTCGAAAGCCTTCTGAACATCCATTTCCTTCTGTACGTTCCCTTGGGCTATGTCTACACAGCCTAACTCCCCAGTATCAGCTAGTTCGTTGGCAGTTCATAGCTAGTTTATTTACCATTCATAATGGCTTCTGAAAGCTCAAAATGACTTCTCTTGTCAAGGCTACTTAAGCTTTGCCCAGAGCTGCTATATACTCTCCTGTTCTTAGCCAAGTTCAAATCATTGAATCTTCGGTAGCCAGCCCAGTGTATGGTGGGCTCAGCACTAAGAGTTTTGTGGCTTGTACTTTCTGTGTAAGGAATGCCACTAGCTTATTGGTTATTACTGGGCCAAATGTGAGGCTTAGCAGGAGGAGGATTAGGGGCCGGCTAGGGCCGTCCATAGGGTAGTTAGCCAGGCTGACCAATTAAGTAGCTTTTCAAACCAATTGGTTCCTCCATTTCTTTTCTTGACTCTTTGTTCTAATCCTTTCCTAACCAGGGCTCATCTATCTTTATTGATTCCCGAATGCTTTGCATAGAATTAGTTTCTCCCAATGCTGTGCACAGCATTCCTTGTTTCCAAAAGAGCAAGTCAAGCCCTCGGCGGGTTTACAACACAACTGCTACAAGGGAGTCTAGGGATCTTTCTAAATGGGAGACAGGTTTTTTTTAATCCCTGTAGATCTAAAGCAATTTGCTGACTAAGAGTCTGATAGTTTAAGTTTTCTTTTATTAAAGCAACTGACCCGACTGCAGCTAATCCCATAATCCCAAGCCCTGTTACCAGTGGGACCAATACTGGGGCTCTTTGAACTCATCCGGAAATTCCAAAGTTATCCCTACACCTCCTTCACCAGAACACAGGTACACTTGAGGAGTAACATGCACTAGCACACAAATACCCGGGGAAAAGAGACAGGGTGTTCATCCTGTGGAACAAGTAAATCAAGTACTCATTGGAGCAGATAACAAATTAGGATCAACATTTGGTTCAATGGGAACAGCTTGAAGGCAAAAATCTCGATATCTTGATATATTAAAGGGATACTTAGATGAATAAAAACACAGTCTTGCCCTTGCAAATCTTTTAAAGTGAGCTTAGACTTGAGTCCATACTAACATCACCTATAGACTGCTGCTTCGTGTAATCCTTTTTACTAACATTTCTAATTGGATTATACTCTGTACCAATAGTGCTATTTGTACCTGTGCCTATATAGTAAGGGGAAGCAGCGTTCAGACAAAGCCAACAATCAGCTGTGAGGTGAGGATTTGAGTTCATAAATTGGAATACAGCATCCCGAGAATCAAACACAGAACCTTGAGGTGGCTCCTGAATGAGAAGGGCCCTGTGAGTTGGGCTGGCAGTGAACGGGAAAGTTACTGGAGAGTCTGGAGGGTGTGGCAAAGGAATCTTAATGACACCAGCTGTGGCTCTTCAGGATTTATCCCGAGGTTTGGGCCTTTGTACGGATGGCAGGTTGCCATATTTTACTTTGCTGGATAGAAAAGGTTTCCCGGGATCTCTATCATTTACATAATGTTGAATTCCCCATGTTTTCCCGGTGAACCCAATAACGCTTGAATCCAATTCTTATTGGGTTATATTTGGAAACCATACACGTAGTGGGATCAAACCCTTCCGACTTGAGTCTCATTCTTGTAAAAATAATAGGGTCATCTTTAACAAGTTTCCACCCTGAAAATGATGGTTTCACAACCCCAAGCTCCGCAATGGTAATGTCCCTCCCCTTGGCAGTTAGGGAGTCCATGAGCCGGGCATATATAGACATTGTTTGTTTGGAGCCTTCTTTCTTTAGAGGGTATTCCGCACCAATGGGACGGGATTCGAGTATAGGTCCCATTGTGCCCTTTACCTTTAAAGGATCCAGAATGTCAATTCTTTCCTAGCAAATCAAACAAATCAAAATGAAAACAGGGGGTCATACCTAGTATAAGAGGTTACATATTCACTGCTGGAGGTTAGAATAGCAGTCCACAGATGTGTTTGTGCTTGGGGGAAACACTGGGTGTTGTCAGCAATACTCAGAGAAAAACAATTAAGTTCTGTAAAGCCTTAATTTTGAGGGATTTTCCGTCTTTCTGGGTGTCCATCTTTCCAGGATATGCTCAGGGAGGGCTTTTTTTTTTTTACTTATGACTGAGGAATCCACGGCCCCCTCCCCACTATTTTAACTGCAGTTGGTGTTGTAAGTATCACTTGGTATGGGCCAGTCCACGTAGGTTCTAAGGTGTCAGGTTGGTGCTTCTTTACCCATGTCCAGTTTCCTGGTTGCACGTTGTTGGCTGCCTGTTCCCTTTCCCTTGGTTAGGCCCAAAATGAAGGTGTCAGAGCAGATGATTTGTCTCTCACCTGTTGCACAGCCTGCAGGCACTCGATGAGGGAATGATTAGTGACTTCCATTATTTCTACTTCTTTCAATCTTGGGAGGATTTGGGGAAGGTCTGCCAAACATAAATTCAAATGGGGACATGCTTTTCACATAGGGAGTGCATCAGACTTGAAGTAGGGCAAAAGGTAAAGTAAGGATCAACCCAGTTCTCGCCAGGTCCTAAATGCAACTTAACGAACAATTCATTTAGGGTTCTGTTTATTTTTTTCTACTTGCCCTGAAGAGCTTCCAGTTAATATTTAGAAGCATTGCTAAGACTTTAGTAATTTGAGCAATAAATGTTGGGCCATTGTTGGACCCCAAGGTGGTGGGAAGGCCAAATCTAGGGACAATTTTAGTTACTAATAATTTACACACAGTGGCAGCAGTTTCCTTCTTGGTTGGGAAGGCTTCCACCCATCCAGAACAGGTGTCCACGAACACCAGCAAATATCGGTAGTCATACTTTCTAAATTTGATATCCATAAAGTCCACCTCCCAGAATTCTCCAGGACTACTACCTCAAGCTCGTGGTTGGGGTTGCTCCTTTTCTTTCTGGGGTTGTTTACCCGAGCACAGTGCAATCAACGGTGGGTGACATCTGCCACCCAGTGTCCAAGCCTGGGTATGTAAAAGTGCCTGAGAAGCAACTGAGACAGTTTAGAGAGGATCCCAAATGCATACCTTCATGTAGTCCTTGAGTCAGATCTCTCCCAGAGCTTCTGGCATGAATCTTCTTCCATCAGGATGGACCAGCCACCCAGGATGCTCCCAGCCTTTTTGGCAGGCCAGCTCTTGGCTTATCTTTAGATCATTTTCTGAGTATGTAGGTTGTGGCTGTAACACTGGGGATGGCATGGTCACAGCCACTACCTTGGGGATTTGTGGTATAGTCCTGGCATTCGAGATCCACCGGTCCGGGGGACTGGTTAGGAGTGGTTCAACCATAGGTCCCCCTACCACAGCAATATCCTGTCCCAGTGTAAGCTTCCTAGCTTCTATGACTAGGATGGCCGTGGCAGCCACAGCTCGCATGCAGCTCAGCCATCCTGCAGCTACAGAGTCCAGTTTCTTTGAAAGATAGGTCACAGGTCTCTTCCATGGCCGCAAGTTCTCAGTTAGCACTTCTTTTGCTGTGCCTCTGGCCTCACATAGACAATTGGAAGGGCTTTACTATGTCTAGTAGGGCAAGGGAGGTTGCCCATATGAGCGACTTTTAAAAGGATTCAAACGCTTGTTGTTCTACTTCAGTCCATTTAAGTTCTTTTTCCTTTCCCCAGTACTTGCATATAGGGGTTTCGCTGTTTTTGCAAATCCCAAATTCCACAATGGACAGTACCCCACAGTTCCTAGAAACTCTTGCAACTGCTTCTTCGTCTCAGGGACTGGGATTTTGAGGATCGCCTCATTGCGGCTGGGGGACAAGGTCCGTTTTCCCTCCTCCAGTTGGTAGCCTAGGTATACAGCTTTATGGACACACAGTTGATCCTTTCTTGCAGATACCCTGTACCCCAATGGGCCAAGGACTATTATCAGGTCCTTGGTAGCCCGTTGGCATTCCTCCAGGGTTTTGGAGGCCAGGAGGAGGTCATCTGCATACTGGAGCAAGGTGGTTTGGGGGTGTTCCTCCTTGTGTCCCTGTAAGTCTTCACTGGGTTGATGTGCAGGGGACACGGGTATGGAGAACAAAGCATCTTTAAGTCCAAAACAGTATAACAAATTCAGTTTGATGGGATATTACTCAGAAGGATCTCAGGGTTTGGCAAGTTGGGTGGCCAGTTGCTATCCTCTCATTTGCCTCTCTGAGATCCTGCACCGGTTGGAAGACCTCAGTTCCCGGCTTCTGCATGGGCAGCAGGGGAGCATTCCATGTGGACTTGCAGAGGACCCAAATGCCTGTCCTCTTTAGTCTGCAAATGGGAACAGAAATACCCACTTTTGCTATGCAGGGAGTAGGGTTAGCTTGACACACCAGTGTAGCTGAGCTCAGAAGTTGTACGACCCCAGGCACCTGAAGTTCAGAAAGGTCTGGCAGGTTGTTCTCTGCCCAAACAAAAGGAATATCTTTTAGTGATTTATCAAGAAGTTCCTTTGAGGAGGTCTCTTCTGCTCCTTGATAAAACACATATCACTCTGACATTGGAGTGGTGAGCAAAACTTTTGGCTTTTCAAGTTCAAGGGTTAAGGTGGTTGTAGCAGATGAGAAAGTAATTA
Organism: Tenrec ecaudatus; assembly: GCF_050624435.1. Classification (NCBI taxonomy): domain Eukaryota; kingdom Metazoa; phylum Chordata; class Mammalia; order Afrosoricida; family Tenrecidae; genus Tenrec; species Tenrec ecaudatus. The sequence continues at coordinate 22,705 of NW_027458321.1, read as the reverse complement.
TGGCTGCCATTTTTCATAATAAGTCACGATCAATTAGGGGAAAGGGGCATTAAGGCATTACCAGGGTGAGCGTGTAACTGTCTCTTGTGCTAAATCTGTTATTCTGGCCGTTGTCCATGGGTGTGCTTGGGTCTGCCCTGGGGCCCCTGTAATGAAAGCCTTTCCTTTTGACAAGGCACCTGTAGTCTTTTCTGAAACCAAGAAGGTGACCCCTTTGTCCACCTAGAAATTTACTGGCTGGCTCCCTACATGGAGACTGAGCATGGGCTCTTTGGGGTCAAGTGAAACAGAGCCTGGACACCTTTATTCAGCTTTGAGCATTATTGTCTGTAGCTTCGATTTTTCTAGGCGAGGACTAGGCCCCTTCTCTCTAGTGGTGGCTCGTCCGCCTCTCCTGGGCTTTTCAAGGCACTGATTTTTCCAATGTCACTGTTTTGTATAGTAGGTACATGGATACTTCCTCAGGACTAGGCGAGTGAGAAGCGGGGTATTAGGGTTAGCCATTCTTAGTTGAACCAAAACTGCTCTGGTCGTTCTCGCAAGCCTTCTGAACACCCATTTCCTTCATGACATTCCCTTGGGCGACGTCTGCACAGCCTACCTCCCCAATATCAGCTAGTTCATTTACACTTCCTAGGTACTTTATTTTCTTTTCATGGTGGCTTCTGTCAGCCCCAAATGGCTTCACTCTTGTCAAAGCTGTTTCAGCTTTTCCCAGAGATCCTACATAGTCGCCATTGTAGCCGAGAGGTAACATGATCTGTGACCATGGCCAAGATGGCACCCACCAGTCCACATGTGGAAGGGCGCTGCCTAGGGAGCTGGGTGAAGAGGCCTGGGAGTTAGCCCTGTTGGTCCCGGGAGCCCAAAGTTTCCCTTTTCCCCTCCATTCCCTTTGCCTTTCTCCTGGTTTTTCAAACAAGCTGCTCTAGCTCTATAATGCCAAGCATAAAATTGTCATAATTCTTCATGAAAACGTATCTGGTACCCAAATTATAAATGTGACAATTTGGTCACATTTCAAAAACACTGAAAATTTTATGCTTTTAAAATATATTTTGAATGTCATATATATTGATAACTATGAAAGTAAATAATAAAAACCAAAAAAAATATTTCCAAAATTTAAAACGTGAGGCGTTATAGGGCTAGTGTTCTTCCAGATTTGGTTTGTTCCTTCTTACAGGCTGCTTTTCCGTGGCCCAGGCTTAGGCCAATGGCGTTCGGAAGCCTAGGCGGAGTCACTGTTATTTAGGCTTTCAGTGATGCTGCTTCAGGCACTTTTGGGGACAGCTCTTACTTAATACACAGCTCCTCTGCCATGATATTCCAGCCAGAAATTCCAATTTCCCTTAAGGTTCCCTGAGCTGCCACGTGTCCCTTCCCTTGAGAGATATGAGCATCAGCCCCGCCAGCAGGCATCTTGGAGGGCCTTGGGGCCATCCCAAGCAGTGGTCCTCCTAGCCTGTTGTCCAGGAAAATGGTTGGACCTAAAGGTCGCCCTCGGCGACTAGTCCTTGACCCCTTCCCTCGGGCTGAGGCATGAGATTCAGGGCAACCCAGGGGTGTGCTCTCAAGTGGGGGTTATTGACCTGGAGGCAGCAAGCTGTCAATCGCCTCCTTGTTTTGTGCTTTCTAGATGGGACTTAGCAGCTTGATGCTCAGGAATTGCCCCCTTGCATGAATCGTGTCCAATTGGGATAGAGTTGATACAGAGAGGCTGGGCAAACAAAAGCTGATAGATTCACTTTGCAACTCTATTTGGCCACAGTATCGTTTTGAGAAAGGAGAATGGTGGGCAGAGAAGGGTACGCTTTCCCTTCCAACCGTGATTCACCGGGAACAGTTCGGTAGAGTGCCGGGAAAGTGGGCGGAGATGCCAGAACTTAGAGCATTTCTCCTCTCGAGGAGCAGTAGGAGACCTTCATCCCCAGTGCACCCAGGAACCCCTAAGGCTGGCGTCCTCAAACTGTGGTCCATGGGGCACATGTGGCGCGATGCCATTTATCCCACCCTCGGGGTGTTTTTTGCTGCCACTACCTGTCCTGCTTAGCAGCCGACTCGTGCAGTGTGCATAGGAATTTGTCCATAGATAGGCTTTTTGAAAACCATAGTCTGGCCCTCCAACGGTCGGAGAGACAATGAACTGGCCCCCTGTGTAAACAATTTGAGGACTCCTCCTGCCCTAATGGATCCTGGACTTCAGGTCACTATTGTCCCACCCCTGAACCCTCCCTGAACATTCTACCCCTAGTAGAGGCACCAGGGGCATTTGGTCCCCGTGTAACTTACAAGCCTTTTACTCAAATGGAACCCGAGAAAATTAAAAATGACACAGGCAGTTACTCTACTTTTGATTCCTGTTGAATCCGCCTGTAGTATCCCAATATTACAATTTAACCCTATAACACCGAGCATGACCTTTCCCTAACATTTAATCAAATGAATATAAATGTATATATATTGATAACTATGAAAGTAATGAATCAAAACGAATTTTTTTTTGCCCAAAAATTTAAAAGTGAGGCGTTATAGGGTTAAAAAGAAGGATGGTTCTTATCAGAGGGGCCAATGCCTTAGGATCATAAGTGAAGCGGTGATCCCACTGCACCCATTAGTGCCCAAACCCTGGACCCCGCTAGGGGAAATTGCGAATGCTTTTACCCCTGTGCCGGTACTTAGAATGAACAAACACACACGCCTGATAATCCTAAGATTTTTACTTACTTCCTGTGATACTCACCTACTTTCAAGGGACTCCCACCTCACAATCCTAACCTTGTCTCAGTTAAACTGTTCACCCTTTTGTGCGTTTGTTGGTTTTTCCAGAAGTTCTCAAGTTACCAAAGCCCCTAATCCAATTGTGCCAACTCCAGGATCACCATCTCCTGGACCACTTCAACCTTATCCAATCTAGCGCTGAATGGACAACCCCTCCCAGCAGAGCAGGAAGGTTGTGGACCCAAAGCCCCACTTCGCCCCTTTTGCCAGCAGGAAGTAGCTAGAGATGTCGTCGCCCAGTACCCACCCCAAAGATTTGGGTCCACATATCTTCAGGATGGAAATGTTAGGTAGCTAGCATAGGGACTGGGGTGTCCATTACACATGCTCAGATGGCCCAGTTAGCGGCCCAGGAAGGAGTGGCACACTGTGCGTGCTCAGAGGTCCAGGTTTCCAGCCAGGAAGGGCAGGTCCACCTGGGTGGGCTCTGAACCTGCATCGACCCACCTAGGCCAAGTATATTCAATTCAGCCACTAGGATCGACCAGGGTTGCCCACCACACCTCCCTAACGCTCCTAAACCTCCCTTGGATCACAAACCAGGCTTTGGCATGAATTCTTTCTCACGCAGAACCAAGGACCGAGGGATATCTGTCCCCAGAGAGATCTGACCAACCCAGGAAAGCTCTTTGGAGGCAGCAGGAGTGGACGTGAGTGGCTGGTGGATACTGTTCAGATGCATGGCTTTCTGATTGGGAGGGTTTTTAATCTTGGCTGACAGGATCAGAGGAGGTAGTATGTCTGGATCACATAGTTTCCATGTCCACAAATGAACTGCCCATTCCAAAGTCCTGACAGTGCCTTTGGAAAACACTGTGCTTTGGAATGTCACTCCTTGCAGAGGGCAGTGGGAGGGGCTGGGACCCAGGTATGCTGCCCCTTGCTCCCAGTTGCCGGATTCTGGATCCTGATTATATCTCTCACAGGATCAGTTAGTGGGCTTGTTGTCTGCCTCAAGGTTTGTTCACCGAGGTCCTCCAGCTAGGTGGTGGTGTGTGTGCATGAGCAGAGGCTTCCTGCCAATCCCCCATGAGTTGAAGAGCTCCCCTGGGATGGGCTCCGTGAAAGAGGTGCCCCATACAGCAGGACTACACAAGAAGGTGGGTCCTGCAGGAACCGGAGGGCCATTCCCCCTGTGGAATGACCTCAGAGCCCCGCCTCTCTCACTGTCCAGCTGCCGGGGCTGTGGACCCTAAGCTTCATGCCCCACACTGGAACAGACACAGGGTGAGGCGACTGCACCACCTGCTTTTGCTGGTCTAATCCAGCCTGAGATCATCCTAGCATCAACCCTCTGCCAGGGTCTTTGTTTTCTCTCCTTTTATAGGGGCTCATACAACAATAACCACAATACGTGCAAACATCACTGATATAAGGCACATTTGTACATTCATTGCCCTCATTATTCTCAAAATATCTTCTCTCCACCCAAGCCCCTGGCCTCAGCTCCTCATTCCCCTCGCCCCCATTCTCACTACCCCTCCTCATCAATCCTTCATCATTTACTAATTATTATTTTGTCATATCTTGCACTGTCTGATGTCCCCGTTCACCCCCTTTTCTTTTGTGGTTTTATGTAGATCCATGTCATCGGTTCCCCGGTGCCAACCTACCCTCCCTCCACCCTCCCAGCATCCCCATTCATAACACTGGTTCTAAAGGGCTCATCCACCTTGAATTCCCTGTGTGTCTAGTTCCTATCTGTCCCAGTGTACATTCTCTGGTCTAGTCAGATTTGCAAGTTATAATTGGGATCTTGATAGTGAGGGGAGAGGAAGCATTGAGGAGCTAGAGGAAAGTTGTGTTTCACCGTTGCTGTCTAGTACCCTGTGTAGGCATGTCTCTTCCCCAAGACCTTACTTAAGGGAATGTACAGTGTACTGCAAATGGGCTTTGGCTCTCTACCCAGCATTCCCTGCTCATTCGCAATGAGATTTTTTTGTGCTGATGATGCCTGATCCCTTTGATACCTCGTGATCGCACAGGCTGGTATGCTTATTCCATGTGGGCTCTGTTGTTTCTGAGCTACATGGCCGCTTGCTTACCCTTCAGGCCTTTAAGACCTCAGACGCCATATCTTTTGATAGCCGGGCACCATCAGCTTTCTTGACCACATTTGCTTATGCAACCGCTTACACATCAGGGAACGTGTCGGGAAGGTGAGCATCATAGAATGCCAATGTAATAGAACAAGGTATTCTTGCAATGAGAGAGTCCTTGAGTGGAGGCCCAAAGGCCATCTGCTACCTTAATAGGACACCTATAAAGATATGGACATAGGTGTATTTCCCCATGCTCACAGATAAATATATTTACATCTGTGCGTGCCTTTCTTTAGACCTGTATAACTGGCCCGTGCTTCCTAGGTCGCTCTGCTATTCCCTTTCATTTCCCTCTTGTGCCCACTGCTATGCTCAGTCTTCATTTGGGTTTCAGTAAATCCTCTTGGTTCCTTCACCCTTGATCACGCCCTACCAGGATTCCTACATCGCCCTCACCACGGATTTGCATCCACTTGTTGTTCCCTTGTCTCTGGGTTTCTTGACATCACTCCCTTTCCCTCCAACTCCCTCTTTCCCGTGGCCCTCCCGCGAAGCGTTGGTCCCCTTATTCTCTCCGGCAGATTGTGCATCCTGCATCTCATTTTAGACATACAATAGAGGTAATAACATGCACAAACACAAGACAGAGCGAAAGCAAGCACCAAAAGAAAGAAAATAGCCAAAATCCAATGACCATCAAAGAAAACACAACTCCTCAAGAAAGGAAAGCTCGTAGTTAGTTCACGGACTGTTTGTTGGCCCTTAGCAGTGTTTTCCAGTCCAGTCTGTGCGGGCACCAAGTCCTGCCCCCAAAGTCCTCCTTTAGCATCCCCTGGGGACCTTGTTGCTCCACCTCCTTACTCTTCTGCTGCACCCCCTTAGTGCTATGCCTCGGTGTGGCGGGATCCGTTCCCGCACTGTGTCTCCAGTGTTGTCCCTTCTAGGGCTATGGGTCTTTGAGGGACGTCGTGTCTCATCTTGGGCTGGCCATGTGGTCTTCTGTGTGGACTGTCTTCTCTGAGTGGGAACATCATCCCAAAGGCAGGATCCCGTAGCCCACTGAGCGACTTTCTCTCCAGCAGCTTCTAGATAGGCTGTGCCCCATGAGGGGCCCTGAGGTGCCTGTGTAAACCTGAGTCTGCTGGAGGTTAGAATAGCAGTCCACAGATGTGTTTGTGCATGGGGGAAACAGTGGGTGCTATCAGCAATACTCAGAGAAAAAAAAATTAAGTTCTGTAAAGCCTTAATTTTGAGGGATTTTCCATCTTTCTCGGTGTCCAACTTTTCAGGATATGCTCAGGGAGGGCTTTTTTTTTTTTTTTTTTAATTATGACTGATGAATCCACGGCCCTCTCCCCACTATTTTAACAGCAGTTGGTGTTATAAGTATCACTTGGTATGGGCCAGTCCACCTAGGTTCTAAGGTGTCAGGTTGGTGCTTCTTTACCCATGTCCAGTTTCCTGGTTGCACGTTGTTGGCTGCCTGTTCCCTTTCCCTTGGTTAGGCCCAAAATGAAGGTGTCAGAGCAGATGATTTGTCTCTCACCTGTTGCACAGCCTGCAGGCACTCGATGAGGGAATGATTAGTGACTTCCATTATTTCTACTTCTTTCAATTTTAGGAGGATTTGGGGAAGGTCTGCCAAACATAAATTCAAATGGGGTCATGCTATTCACATAGGGAGCGCATCGGACTTGAAGTAGGGCAAAAGGTAAAGTAAGGATCAACCCAGTTCTCGCCAGGTCCTAAATGCAACTTAACGAACAATTCCTTTAGGGTTCTGTTTATTTTTTCTACTTGCCCTGAAGAGCTTCCAGTTAATATTTAGAAGCATTGCTAAGACTTTAGTAATTTGAGCAATAAATGTTGGCCCATTGTTGGACCCCAAGGTGGTGGGAAGGCCAAATCTAGGGACAATTTTAGTTACTAATAATTTACACACAGTGGCAGCAGTTTCCTTCTTTGTTGGGAAGGCTTCCACCCATCCAGAACAGGTGTCTACGAACACCAGCAAATATCGGTAGTCATATTTTCTAAGTTTGATATCCATAAAGTCCACCTCCCAGAATTCTCCTGGACACTACCTCGAGCTCGTGGTTGGGGTTGCTCCTTTTCTTTCTGGTGTTGTTTACCCGAGCACAGTGCAATCAACGGTGGATGACATCTGCCACCCAGTGTCCAAGCCTGGGTATGTAAAAGTGCCTGAGAAGCAACTGAGACAGTTTAGAGAGGATCCCAAATGCATACCTTCATGTAGTCCTTGAGTCAGATCTCTCCCAGAGCTTCTGGCATGAATCTTCTTCCATCAGGATGGACCAGCCACCCTGGATGCTCCCTGTCTTTTTGGCAGGCCAGCTCTTGGCTTATCTTTAGATCATTTTCTGAGTATGTAGGTTGTGGCTGTAACACTGGGGATGGCATGGTCACAGCCACTACCTTGGGGATTTGTGGTATAGTCCTGGCATTCGAGATCCACCGGTCCGGGGGACTGGTTAGGAGTGGTTCAACCATAGGTCCCCCTACCACAGCAATATCCTGTCCCAGTGTAAGCTTCCTAGCTTCTATGACTAGGATGGCCGTGGCAGCCACAGCTCGCATGCAGCTCAGCCATCCTGCAGCTACAGAGTCCAGTTTCTTTGAAAGATAGGCCACAGGTCTCTTCCATGGCCGCAAGTTCTCAGTTAGCACTTCTTTAGCTGTGCCTCTGGCCTCACATATACAATTGGAAGGGCTACACTGTGTCTACTAGGGCAAGAGAGGTTGCCCATATGAGCGACTTTTAAAAGGATTCAAACGCTTGTTGTTCTACTTCAGTCCATTTAAGTTCTTTTTCCTTTCCCCAGTACTTGCATATAGGGGTTTCGCTGTTTTTGCAAATCCCAAATTCCACAATGGACAGTACCCCACAGTTCCTAGAAACTCTTGCAACTGCTTCTTCGTCTCAGGGACTGGGATTTTGAGGATCGCCTCATTGCGGCTGGGGGACAAGGTCCGTTTTCCCTCCTCCAGTTGGTAGCCTAGGTATACAGCTTTATGGACACACAGTTGATCCTTTCTTGCAGATACCCTGTACCCCAATGGGCCAAGGACTATTATCAGGTCCTTGGTAGCCCGTTGGCATTCCTCCAGGGTTTTGGAGGCCAGGAGGAGGTCATCTGCATACTGGAGCAAGGTGGTTTGGGGGTGTTCCTCCTTGTGTCCCTGTAAGTCTTCACTGGGTTGATGTGCAGGGGACACGGGTATGGAGAACAAAGCATCTTTAAGTCCAAAACAGTATAACAAATTCAGTTTGATGGGATATTACTCAGAAGGATCTCAGGGTTTGGCAAGTTGGGTGGCCAGTTTCTATCCTCTCATTTGCCTCTCTGAGATCCTGCACCGGTTGGAAGTCCTCAGTTCCCGGCTTCTGCATGGGCAGCAGGGGAGCATTCCATGTGGACTTGCAGAGGACCCAAATGCCTGTCCTCTTTAGTCTGCAAATGGGAACAGAAATACCCACTTTTGCTATGCAGGGAGTAGGGTTAGCTTGACACACCAGTGTAGCTGAGCTCAGAAGTTGTACGACCCCAGGCACCTGAAGTTCAGAAAGGTCTGGCAGGTTGTTCTCTGCCCAAACAAAAGGAATATCTTTTAGTGATTTATCAAGAAGTTCCTTTGAGGAGGTCTCTTCTGCTCCTTGATAAAACACATATCACTCTGACATTGGAGTGGTGAGCAAAACTTTTGGCTTTTCAAGTTCAAGGGTTAAGGTGGTTGTAGCAGATGAGAAAGTAATTATGGCTGCCATTTTTCATAATAAGTCACGATCAATTAGGGGAAAGGGGCATTGAGGCATTACCAGGGTGAGCGTGTAACTGTCTCTTGTGCTAAATCTGTTATTCTGGCCGTTGTCCATGGGTGTGCTTGGGTCTGCCCTGGGGCCCCTGTAATGAAAGCCTTTCCTTTTGACAAGGCACCTGTAGTCTTTTCTGAAACCAAGAAGGTGACCCCTTTGTCCACCTAGAAATTTACTGGCTGGCTCCCTACATGGAGAGTGAGCATGGGCTCTTTGGGGTCAAGTGAAACAGAGCCTGGACACCTTTATTCTGCTTTGAGCATTATTGTCTGTAGCTTCGATTTTTCTAGGCGAGGACTAGGCCCGTTCTCTCTAGTGGTGGCTCGTCCGCCTCTCCTGGGCTTTTCAAGGCACTGATTTTTCCAATGTCACTGTTTTGTATAGTAGGTACATGGATACTTCCTCAGGACTAGGCGAGTGAGAAGCGGGGTATTAGGGTTAGCCATTCTTAGTTGAACCAAAACTGCTCTGGTCGTTCTCTCAAGCCTTCTGAACACCCATTTCCTTCATGACATTCCCTTGGGCGACGTCTGCACAGCCTACCTCCCCAATATCAGCTAGTTCATTTACACTTCCTAGCTACTTTATTTTCTTTTCATGGTGGCTTCTGTCAGCCCCAAATGGCTTCACTCTTGTCAAAGCTGTTTCAGCTTTTCCCAGAGATCCTACACAGTCGCCATTGTAGCCGAGAGGTAACATGATCTGTGACCATGGCCAAGATGGCACCCACCAGTCCACATGTGGAAGGGCGCTGCCTAGGGAGCTGGGTGAAGAGGCCTGGGAGTTAGCCCTGTTGGTCCCGGGAGCCCAAAGTTTCCCTTTTCCCCTCCATTCCCTTTGCCTTTCTCCTGGTTTTTCAAACAAGCTGCTGTAGCCCTATAACGCCAAGCACAAAATTGTCATAATTCTTAATGAAAACGTATCTGGTACCCAAATTATAAATGTGACAATTTGGTCACATTTCAAAAACACTGAAAATTTTATGCTTTTAAAATAAATTGAATGTCATGTATATTGATAACTATGAAAGTAAATAATAAAAACCAAAAAAATATTTCAAAAATTTAAAACTTGAGGCGTTATAGGGCTAGTGTTCTTCCTGATTTGGTTTGTTCCTTCTTACAGGATGCTTTTCCGTGGCCCAGGCTTAGGCCAATGGCGTTCGGAAGCCTAGGCGGAGTCACTGTTATTTAGGCTTTCAGCGATGCTGCTTCAGGCACTTTTGGGGACAGCTCTTACTTAATACACAGCTCCTCTGCCATGATATTCCAGCCAGAAATTCTAATTTCCCTTAAGGTTCCCTGAGCTGCCACGTGTCCCTTCCCTTGAGAGATATGAGCATCAGCCCCGCCAGCAGGCATCTTGGAGGGCCTTGGGGCCATCCCAAGCAGTGGTCCTCCTAGCCTGTTGTCCAGGAAAATGGTTGGACCTAAAGGTCGCCCTCGGCGACTAGTCCTTGACCCCTTCCCTCGGGCTGAGGCATGAGATTCAGGGCAACCCAGGGGTGTGCTCTCAAGTGGGGGTTCTTGACCTGGAGGCAGCAAGCTGTCAATCACGTCCTTGTTTTATGCTTTCTAGATGGGACTTAGCAGCTTGATGCTCAGGAATTGCCCCCTTGCATGAATCGTGTCCAATTGGAATAGAGTTGATACAGAGAGGCTGGGCAAACAAAAGATGATAGATTCACTTTGCAACTCTATTTGGCCACAGTATCGTTTTGAGAAAGGAGAATGGTGGGCAGAGAAGGGTACGCTTTCCCTTCCAACCGTGATTCACCGGGAACAGTTCGGTAGAGTGCCGGGAAAGTGGGCGGAGATGCCAGAACTTAGAGCATTTCTCCTCTCGAGGAGCAGTAGGAGACCTTCATCCCCAGTGCACCCAGGAACCCCTAAGGCTGGCGTCCTCAAACTGTGGTCCATGGGGCACATGTGGCGCGATGCCATTTATCCCACCCTCGGGGTGTTTTTGCTGCCACTGCCTGTCCTGTTTAGCAGCCGACTCGTGTAGTGTGCATAGGAATTTGTCCATAGGTTTTTGAAAACCATAGTCTGGCCCTCCAACGGTCGGAGAGACAATGAACTGGCCCCCTGTGTAAACAATTTGTGGACCCCTGCCCTAAGGGATCCTGGACTTCAGGTCACTATTGTCCCACCCCTGAACCCTCCCTGAACATTCTACCCCTAGTAGAGGCATCAGGGGCATTTGGTCCCCGGGTAATTTACAAGCCTTTTACTCAAATGGAACCCGAGAAAATTAAGAGCGACACAGGCAGTTACTCTACTTTTGATGCCTGTTGAATCCGCCTGTAGCATCCCAATATTACAATTTAACCCTATTACGCCAGGCATGACCTTTCCCTAACATTTAATGAAATGAATATAAATGTATATATATTGATAACTATGAAAGTAATGAATCAAAACGAAATTTTTTTGCCCAAAAATTTAAAAGTGAGGCGTTATAGGGTTAAAAAGAAGGATAGTTCTTATCAGAGGGGCCAATGCCTTAGGGTCTTAAGTGAACCGGTGATCCCTCTGCACCCAGTAGTGGCCAAACCCTGGACCCCCCTAGGGGAAATTGTGATTGCTTTTACCCCGTGCCGGTACTTAGAATGAGCAAAAACACACGCCTGATAATCCTAAGATTTTTACTTACTTCCTGTGATACTCACCTACTTTCAAGGACACTCCCACCTCATAATCCTAGCCTTGTCTCAGTTAAACTGTTCACCATTTTGTGCGTTTGTTGGTTTTTCCAGAAGTTCTCAAGTTACCAAAGCCCCTAATCCAAGTGTGCCAGCTCCAGGACCACCATCTCCTGGACCACTTCAACCTTATCCATCCTAGCGCTGAATGGACAACCCCTCCCAGCAGAGCAGGAAGGGTGTGGACCGAAAGCCCCACTTCGCCCCTTTTGCCAGCAGGAAGTAGCTAGAGATGTCGTCGCCCAGTACCCCAAAGATTTGGGTCCACATCTCTTCAGGGTGGAAATGTTAGGTAGCTAGCATAGGGACTGGGGTGTCCATTACACATGCTCAGAGGGCCCAGTTAATGGCCCAGGAAGGAGTGGCACACTGTGCGTGCTCAGAGGTCCAGGTTTCCGCCCAGGAAGGGCAGGTCCACCTGGGTGGGCGCTGCACCTATATCGACCCACCTAGGCCAAGTATATTCAATTCAGCCACTAGGATCGACCAGGGTTGCCCACCACACCTCCCTAACTCTCCTAAACCTCACTTGGATCACAAACCAGGCTTTGGCGTGAATTCTTTCTCACGCAGAACCAAGGACCGAGGGATATCTGTCCCCAGAGAGATCTGACCAACCCAGGAAAGCTCTTTGGAGGCAGCAGGAGTGGACGTGAGTGGCTGGTGGATACTGTTCAGATGCATGGCTTTCTGCTTGGAAGGGTTTTTAGTCTTGGCTGACAGGATCAGAGGAGGTAGTATGTCTGGATCACATAGTATCCATGTCCACAAATGAGCTGTCCATTCCAAAGTCCTGACAGTGCTTTTGGAAAACACTGTGCTTTGGAATGTCACCCCTTGCAGAGGGCAGTAGGAGGGGCTGGGACCCAGGTATGCTGCCCCTTGCTCTCAGTTGCCGGTTTCTGGATCCTGATTATATCTCTCACAGGATCAGTTAGTGGGCTTGTTGTCTGCCTCAGGCTTTGTTCACCGAGGTCCTCCAGCTAGGTGGTGGTGTGTGTGCATGAGCAGAGGCTTCCTGCCAATCCCCCATGAGTTGAAGAGCTCCCCTGGTGTGGGCTCCGTGAAAGAGGTGCCCCAGACAGCAGGACTACACAGGAGGGTGGGCCCTGCAGGAACCGGAGAGCCATTTCCCCTGTGGAATGACCTCAGAGCCCCGCCTCTCTCACTGTCCAGCTGCCGGGGCTGTGGACCCTAAGCTTCATGCCTCACATAGGAATAGACACAGGGTGAGGCGACTGCAGCACCTGCTTTTGCTGGTCTAATCCAGCCTGAGATCATCCTAGCATCAGCCCTCTGCCAGGGTCTTTGTTTTCTCTCCTTTTATAGGGGCTCATACAACAATAACCACAATACGTGCAAACATCACTGATATAAGGCACATTTGTACATTCATTGCCCTCATTATTCTCAAAATATCTTCTCTACACCCAAGCCCCTGGCCTCAGCTCCCCATTCCCCCCGCCCCCATTCTCACTACCCCTCCTCATCAATCCTTCATTATTTACTAATTATTGTTTTGTCATATCTTGCACTGTCTGATGTCCCCCTTCACCCCCTTTTCTTTTGAGGTTTTATGTCGATCCTTGTCATCGGTTCCCTGGTGCCAGCCTACCCTCCCTCCACCCTCCCAGCACCCCTATTCATAACACTGGTCCTAAAGGGCTCATCCACCTTGAATTCCCTGGGTTTCTAGTTCCTATCTGTCCCAGTGTACATTCTCTGGTCTAGTCAGATTTGTAAGTTATAATTGGGATCTTGATAGTGAGGGGAGAGGAAGCATTGAGGAGCTAGAGGAAAGTTGTGTTTCACAGTTGCTGTCTAGTACCCTGTGTAGGCTTGTCTCTTCTCCAAGACTTTACTTAAGGGAATGTCCAGTGTACTGCGAATGGGCTTTGGCTCTCTACCCAGCATTCCCTCCTCATTCGCAATGAGATTTTTTTGTGCTGATGATGCCTGATCCCTTTGATACCTCGTGATCGCACAGGCTGGTATGCTTATTACATGTGGGCTCTGTTGTTTCTGAGCTACATGGCCGCTTGCTTACCCTTCAGGCCTTTAAGACCTCAGACGCCATATCTTTTGATATCAGGGCACCATCAGCTTTCTTGACCACATTTGCTTATGCAACCGCTTGGACTTCAAGGAACATGTCGGGAAGGTGAGCATCATAGAATGCCAATGTAATAGAACAAGGTATTCTTGCAATGAGAGAGTCCTTGAGTGGAAGCCCAAAGGCCATCTGCTACCTTAATAGGACACCTATAAAGATATGGACATAGGTGTATTTCCCCATGCTCACAGATAAATATATTTACATCTGTGCGTGTCTTTCTTTAGACCTGTATAACTGGCCCGTGCTTCCTAGGTCGCTCTGCTATTCCCTTTCATTTCCCTCTTGTGCCCACTGCCATGCTCAGTCTTCATTTGGGTTTCAGTAAATCCTCTTGGTTCCTTCACCCTTGATCACGCCCTACCAGGATTCCTACATCGCCCTCACCACGGATTTGCATCCACTTGTTGTTCCCTTGTCTCTGGGTTTCTTGACATCACTCCCTTTCCCCCCAACTCCCTCTTTCCCGTGGCCCTCCCGCGAAGCGTTGGTCCCGTTTTTCTCTCCTGCAGATTGTGCATCCAGCATCTCTTTTTAGACATACAATAGAGGTAATAACATGCACAAACACAAGACAGAGCGAAAGCAAGCACCAAAAGAAAGAAAATAGCCAAAATCCAATGACCATCAAAGAAAACACAACTCTCAAAAAAGGAAAGCTCGTAGTTAGTTCACGGAATGTTTGTTGGCCCTTAGCAGTGTTTTCCAGTCCAGTCTGTGCGGGCACCAAGTCCTGCCCCCAAAGTCCTCCTTTGGCATTCCCTGGGGACCTTGTTGCTCCACCTCCTTACTCTTCTGCTGCACCCCCTTAGTGCTATGCGTCGGTGTGGTGGGATCCGTTCCCGCACTGTGTCTCAGGTGTTGTCCCTTCTAGGGCTATGAGTCCTTGAGGGACGTCGTGTCTCATCTTGGGCTGGCCATGTGGTCTTCTGTGTGGACTGTCTTCTCTGAGTGGGAACATCATCCTCAAGGCCTGGTGGGCCAGGATGTGCTCCATTCTCCCCTCCTCCCCCTTCGTCTGCTCCGTATTCTCCATCAGATATGTCCCTCTCCCAGAGCTGCAGATATAGTGCCATCCTATGAAAAAACATATTTGGGTGTGGGAGAGGGGCATGGGTGGGGGGAGGATCTGCTCAGATCTTTCTAGGGTCCAGGAGAGGGTGACTGCTCAGCTGGGCACAGGCATATGGGGCTCTGAGCTCTGGCTCCAGACACTGGTTGGGAATGTGGCTTTGTTGTTAACCAGTTGTGTTCCAGTTGGTCAGTACCTGTGTCTTTTTGAGTGATTTTTCTCATCTGGAAAGTAAAGGTATTCCAGGGTCTAGTGTCCCATGTCACTAAGTGATCAAGAGGGGTTAACCCGAACCTGATTCAAACCATGTGGACATGTCAGGCGCATTCTAGATCTGGGGTGGCGATTCAGAGTCCAGGACAATGATAATGTCCAAGAGGTGATATAGGTGGCTTCGTATTGATACGGGACGCCCACTGTGGAGGTTTTGTCCTTCCGCTGATGGCCACTTCAAATCCTGCTAAAAGAGTTTCACTGGCTCAACAGCCGAACCGGGAGCCAGTGCCATGAAAACCATGTGGCTAACTGGGACATAGGGCAGAGAGACATTTTTTACCTTGATGGCTTGGGAAGCCCCCCAATCTCCATGCAAACCTTCTGGTGTGAGTACTTTGGAAGCAATCATAGGCTGACAGTAATTCCGATCTTTCCTTTGACA